>NC_040907.2:34572068-34881324 GCF_004126475.2 Phyllostomus discolor
TTATTTCCTGAAAAGTTGGTAAATCAATATAATCCTTATTAAATTGTATAATGCATGTATCTTAATATTTAAAAACACCTTTTTTCTTTTTGAGAGATATTGGAAGCTAACACCCCAACAGACTGTTTAACCCAGTAATCTGGAGCAAGTGAGTTTAAGGGTCAGGGTTGAAATTCTTATACCCTGAGTTCTGGGTTATGCTCTTTTTCACCATCCAGCTCTGCTCCAGACTAGCAGGCAAAACTGCTCTTCCTAAAGAAAAAAATTAGAGCCTCCCCAAGACATTAGTTGGAAGAACCAGTCTGTCAACTACAAATATCCTTTGACCAATTAGCTTGTTCTAGTGCCCAGTATTTGCATCTTTCACTTTTCCTTTGGCCAATATAAGTAATCCTTGATACAACACCCGTATTATACATGTCTGTATGTATATACTATAATTTTATGCCCTATTTCATTTCACAAACAAATTGAGGTGAATTAAGGAAATATAAAACATAATATTGCAAAATAAAAGAATACAGTATAAAAATCAAGATTAAGAAAACAGGTCAAAGCTTGAAGCAGAGGAAACAGAGGCTAATCGGTTAGGCCATGAGTGCCCAAAGAGAAGATATTATTCAATTATGAACATGGCTTTGAGTTTTCTGACAGCCATAGCAAAGAAATAAAGACTCACATATTCTGTGCATGAAGCTTACCTTAACTCATCTAAGGAAGCAAAAAAAAATTTCCTTCAAATGTGTTCATTTGGGGCCTTATATAGGAATATTGATAGATGTCATGACCAGTGATCTCAGTAAAATTCCCCCCGAAAAACACATTAACTTTTTTTGTAAGGTTGTTTTTTTGTGGTGCCCCTAGATAAAATGTTAAGATGGTAAAGGTCAACTGTATAGCAGACAAAATAGTTCAAAACAATCTGGTCCAACTACATGATTTCCTGATGATAAGTCTTGATTCAGTATAATTTCTACAATTTATAGAGGAACAAATAGACAGAACACCACCCCAAAGTACCATTTAATGAAATAGTTCATTTAATTAATAATAGAAAGTCAAGGTAGTTTCAGGCAATGGTTTAAAATATAGACATTGTACATTCTTGTCTCAGGAAAGAGCCATATCCTCAAAAATAGTGTGGCCAAGCTCTAAACACACTGAGAAGCCTAAAACACATCACCTATCAGTGAACATCCCGTATCCACATGGGGAGTGTTTCAACAGTGAGGGCAAATGGCAGGTCTAGATGTCATACTTGGCTACAATTGCCTTTAAAACATTAGATACAAGTTTTTGAGCTTATCCAGTTCAGACGTGGACCCTGAAAACCTAGGACACACAGAAATTTATAAATTTTGATAAAACAATGAGGACAGTGTATCTAAGAAGGTCTTAATAGCAATGACCTAAAGTTTGGCGATGGGATGTTGAGATTAAGGAAAACACTGAAGAAAAGGATAGTATCACAATAAGGGAAGAGGAAGTGGAACTATTAATTATTAGAGGAATATTTTTAGGCATTTTAACAGCAGTTATTGATCAATCCTTCCCATTCTTCTTCTTTGGCTGTTATCTGTTCATTGTTTATGACAGCAATATATGCTAGTAATGACTGGAGAGAATAAGCATGGCAATGGAAATGAGGATGATGATACTTTACAAAGTCCTGGTCAGAGCCAGAGGACCAGATTTGGAGAAGCACTAGGCCCAAAGAGGACTGTGATGTGGGGCAGAAAGGATGTCACAGAAATTCTATGCTGTTCTCATTATTTTGCCCAGAACTAGTTGGCATGTTAGAATTTTGTGCTTAAAAATGAGAACTGGGGCTTCCTGAAACAACTGAGAAAGTAACTGAGGAACCATCCCAGGGAAACCTATCAAAACACTGACAAATCAGAAAATTTTATAGAATTTTATCAAATACTTAATTTTCTGCCATTTTACTAGTCTTACTGCTTCATTATTTTTCTCCGCACTTGTGATACTGAGTCATTAAATCATTGTGTGGACCCAGACTTCATTTAACTTTTATGAATTTTAACTTTCATATCTATAAAATGGGAATCTTATTTACTGTACTACTTGTACTACCAACAGCCAATTGTGAGGATCAAATATGCTTTGCACATAGTGTATGTTCAGAAAGCAATGTTCAGGTGACATAAATCTGCATCACTGACACCTTCTTATGAAGTTTAGACCCACTTTTTTTCTCACTTTAAAGTGTATTTTTAAAAGGTAGCTATGTACACATTCAAGGGACTTTAGCCATCAGTAAGCAAGCAAAAGAAAAATATTTCTTTGACACTCCATAGGGAGAGTGGAGAAGAAGCTTGAAAGCTTTAATTCAATGCTCCCCAAAATCTCAGTTTCTCTCTGCTGTGCAACTAAACTGACACAGGGCAGGCTCCGTGGCAGGCCCTGTGCCGCACACCAGCAGTACAGAGAGGACTCAGACACAATTTCCACTCTGGGTGGGGTGCGGTGTCTTGGTCCAAAGGGGGCTCACTTAGCAGAGGAGTAGGAGTAGGAGAATGAGTTAGGATGACAGTAGAAAATTGTACCACTTACACCAGTTCCTGTGTAATGGATCCAGCATCCATAGGCATTAGGTATGTATGTATGTATGTATGTATGTATGTGTGCCTATCCCTATATGCATAATCTCTAATAGAACATAGGGAAAAAGTTATGGAAAGGAAAACAAAACAGTCAGATAATGTCAAATATGCTAACCACAAAAAAGTAAGGAAGACCCTACAACTCATTACTGATTCCTTTCATTCACTCATTTATTCACTCAACCAACCAAAACTTACTGGGAATGCCCTACATTCCAGTAAGGAAGATACTGGGATACTTCCATCATGGAAGATACTGGGTACCAAGAAGAATATAAAGAAGACTGAGGAATGAATCCTACCCTAAATAAATATTAGAATCATTTAAGTTTCTTTCCTGCCCACTAAACTGCAACTTCCTCAATATCAGACATTTTGTCTATTCCGTATATTGCAATAGAAAGTATTTGTAAAACTGGACTGTAATAAATAGAAATGTTATTTTTGTGTGTCATGGAATGTTCTATTTGATATCCCAGTCTTAAAAAGGGAAAAAGCCACAACTACAAAGATATATGCCAGTTAGCTCGCTCCACTGATTGCCAGAACAAAATCCTACAGAACTAGGCAGAGATGGCTTCCAGTCAGACAGATTAATCATGAACTTCAACTCATCCTGAAGTGGGACTGCTTCAAGCTGACCTCACTTACCTTAACGAGGATAGGATATCCTGGCGGGGTGACATTAGAGAAGTTGCCAGATTGGCCTTGGTGTACCATGCTCATATTGGCACAACTCACAGAATTCAGTTAACTGGGAATTCACTTTCAGTAAGCAAGCCATCTGTGACATAAGCAAATTAGATTACCATGGTTTATAGGGTGAGCCCAGACAAACACTTCAACTCCTTGGGGCTACAAGAGCTAGTGGCCGACAGGAATCATATTTGACTCTCCTACAGCTTGCTATCCCCCAATCTAGAGCAGTGGTCGCTGAGAGAAAGTGAGGAAAGGCTCACTGCAAAAAGATCAATCCCTTTAAGAACTGGATTCATAGCAAATAGTCATTTACTGAGTATTTCCCAAGTAATAAGTGTTTTATGTTATCTCTTGTTAATTCCCAAGAAAACATTAACTCCAGTTTAGAGATGAGAAAACCAAGGCTCAGAAAGATTAAGCAACTCTGTTGTCATAGCTGAAAAGTAGAAGAGCTAGAAATGAATGTCAAGTCCATCTGTTAACAAAGTCCATAGATACTCTTTCCTTTTCGGAATCTTTCTGCAATGCAAGAGTAGGCAAAAGCAGTCTGTTAGTGCCAAACATTGTCAATTCATTCACATTTGCATCCTTAATACGTAGTGAGATCAGATGAAAAAAAAAAGAATGAAAATTTTGACAAATCAGTGTTTAATTGAATAAACATTTATAATTTAATAAAAACATTAAGGTGCACAAATATTAACATTTAGGGAAATTAGGCACAATTGATTTTAACTGTTACAAACCTGATTGAATACTTAGTAATCTGGTCTGTAATTATGCCTATTGGAGCTGCTGTGAAAGGCAGGAGGAGTATCTTCCCACATTATGCTACATCTCTGGGGGTGGCTTGAACCATCACCCATGTCTTATTAACAACAAAATCCCAATATCCTTCCTTCATATGTGTCCTGAGCTCCAGAGATGCTTATAAGTCCAACAGCCAGATGGACTCTTCTACATGGATGTCCCACAGGCTCTTGTGCAAAAATGGACACATTACCATTTTCATTCACCTCAAACTTGCCTCTCCTCACATATTACTTATCTTTTTACCTGTCTCCAGGAATAAATATTTAGTGAAAACCTGTTACATGCCAGGCACTGTTCTAGGTACTTGGGATGCATAAATAAACAAGACAAAAATCTCTACTTTTGTGAAGTTTACATTCTTGCAGGAGAAGCCAGGCAATAAACAGCAAATATAATTTTTAAAAGAAAATTGTATGTCTGTTAGAACAATGTAAGAACTATGAACAACAACAAAATAGAACAGAATAAGAGACGTCAAGAGTGCTGGAATGGAGGACTTTGAAGTTTAAGGATGCCCAGAGCAGATGCCATTGATGAGAAATCTGAGCAAAGACTTGAAGGAGATGGGTGGGAGGATATATGGATATCTGAGAAAGTAGCTTTCTGGGCAAAGGGAGCAACAGCCCGTGCAAAAGCAAAAGCCCTAAGGCAGGAGTGTCTGGCATGTCAGGAACAACAAGGAGGCTAGTACAGCTGGACTGCTGTGAGCAAGTGGGAAAGTAGTAAGAAATGAGGTGAGAACAGGTGTGATATGATCTGACTTGTGTTTTAGAACAATCATTCTAGTGGCTCTGCAGAAAATAGGCTTCAGAGGAGCAAAGGTAAAAGCAGAGGGCCAGTAAAAGGTCACTGGTAATTCTGAAGAAAGATGGTGGTGACTCAGGCCACTTCAACAACACCCACAGGGCATCTACTGTGTTTCTGGCTCTCCGAGAGTAAAAAGAATACTGTCTCTAGCTCAAGAAGCTTATAGACAACAACCAGTTCCTAACCTATTTTCCAGCCACAGGATCCAAGGTCTGCTTCTCTGTCCCCTTCCCAGCACATAGTATTCCAGCCAGCCCAAATTGTTCATTATTTCCCAAACACACCATGCTTTCTCATGTCTTTGCAGTACTCTTCCTTTTGCCTAGATACCCATCTATCCCAGCTTGTTAAACTCACAAATTTCAGCTTCTTCAAGACTCAACCCAAAGGCCACCTTTTCAGGGAAGTTTTCTCTAATAGCCTGTGCAAAATTGGTCACCCTCCTCTTTGTTTCCCTAACATTCTATGCATACTACCTATCTGGGTGTGTTATAAATAGATTCCTGTTCAGCTGAAATCAGATACTATGACTTAATCAATACCTACAATAGCTAGCAAGAGTCTTTGCCTTTGTTATCTTTTTGCTAAACTCAGAATAGGGAGAGAAGAAAAGGAGAGAGAAAGAAAAGAACTAATACAAGCCACTTTTGAAAGGTTGCCAGCTCAGTCTAAAAAAACACATTTGCACATTGTCCTTTTAAAAGAAACAACTGGGAGCACGCAGAGTAAGAAACACTCAGGTTCTACAAAGGACACGTGGAGAAAACCAAAGGCGGGTAGGATCAAGGGTGGGAAGTAGGGATGGCTGAAGTAGAGGGGAGCGCGTGGGGGAATGGAGACAACTGCACTTGAATGACACTAAAAAATAAAAAAAAGAGAGAAATACTCAGGTTCCAGGGACATTTCTCAGCAAATGTTCAGCTCCAGAAATAGCCTTAGAAACTGGGGTCCATGACATGGTTGGTGGGAGTCATTCAGCTATAAAATTCCTCTAATCAGAACAAGCATCTGGATTCCTTGACCCAGTTTAGGAAAGGACTTTCCAATGTTTGAGTCCTAACTTTTAGAGATGACTCAAGCTGTATGTAACAGGGGCTGATCGTGTAGGGGTGGGAAATGTGCTGAGCAGGACACAGTGAGCAACCAACTGCTGTGGGGAGTGACTCAGCACTGCCTGGATCAGGTACTCACAGCTCTAGACCAGGAAGGAGTAGCACCTGGGGGAGGCTGAGGGGCTCTGGAGAACTAGCCAGTCCTGCTCATGGTAAACGTACAGCCTAAGCTAAAGAGTAGTGGGGAGGGAAAGGGGATATCAGTTGCTGCATGGGGTGATTCACTCCATCTTCTCTCAATCCTTGTAACTACTCTAAAAGCAAGGCATAATTTTCTTTTACATACACAGAAAGTGAGGCATAGGGACATTAAGCAACTTTCCCAGAGCCATATAGACACCACGTATATTTGCACTTGTGTCTGCCTGTCTTCAGATGTCTTTTACTCTCAGAATTAAAGCAAATGGGGTGGCTGTTCAGCTTAGGAGGCTGTCTCTGTCCTGAGAGGACATCCAAATTCTAGACATGGTTCTGGCCACTTTGCTATGTGTCTGAGGCAATTTTTCCTCTCTGAGTCTCATTTTTATCATTTGTTCATTAAGAGTTAGGACTAGGTGATCATTAAGGTCTCTTCAAAGTCTGAAATTCTATGATATGTAGTAAGAATTTTAAAGATGCCACTTTCTTCTGTTGTTCCCACTCCTCCACCATCTTCTACGCACACCCACATGACCTCTCAAGAAGCAGAGTACAAAGAATCTGTTCATGCTATCCAGATTAGAAAGAGAAGTTTGACAAAGGGTAGCGCTCCCAGGGACTTTATCGCTGTGGATTCATTCACAACTACATACCCCTCCACACACTTAATGTCTCATCTTCTTTGTTTTCATCAGGAAAACCTACTCTCAACCCTGCAAAAAAAGAACTGTCTTTATCTTCCATGCTTCACTCCTTTTAAACTCTATCTAAGGGTTTCAGTTGCAGTAAAGAACTCTATTCAGCACGCAATTGGAGAAAATATAATGGAAATATTGGAATAAAAATAATATTCTCCCTAATATGTTCATTTTAATTGTTCTTTTCTTCTCACCGGAGTGAGTGGGAGGTAATCCCCTCTATTTCAGTTACATTTTCTTTAAATGAATGGGGTTTTATAATGTGCTGTTTTGTGAGCAGAGATTTTTACTTTTTTCCCCTAACTCCCTTATGTTATACCACATCTGGGTTCAAGTTAAATAATTTTATTGCTTCTAATATACTTGATCATAAGCCAAAGAACAATAAGTATGCAGCTTATGATCCAAGTACCCTTATTAAGTTCTTATATTAAATAAAGATTTTTGGAATGTGTTGCAAATATAGACCTGACAATAAAAGCAAACTTTCATAGAGAGGCATTAAGTTCTAGGAATGATGTAGGGTTTTTATGAAAAAAAAAAGAACAAATTGAAACAATAATTCTTATAGCTACAATATTTGGGGGAAGTCACATAACTTTAATTCTCACAATAAAATCATAAGATGTGTATTATTAGCTCCCTTTTATATTTGAGGAAATAGAGGCTCAGAAAAATTACATGAATTGCTTAATCACCCAACAATGGAAGTGGTGGAACCTGGCTTTAAGAAGCTGGTTCCAGAGAGAGGGCTCACGAAGAAAAGGGTATTGCTGGGGAGCGAGTTTTTTCTTCTTCCGAATCCTCTGTAATAATTAAACTCAATAACCACCTTAAGAGACCGTTGGCAGCCTGACTCTAACACAGGACCCCGTTCCAGACTACACTGCATGGTTGTTACTAGAAAGGACAGGAGATACTGCCCCTTTCAAAGCTTGGAAGCCCTGGGACTGACCAGCAGAACTGCCTAGTTGGTGCTGCCAGGCTATGGGGTTGGAGGCAGGCTGCTCGAAACAAAATCTACCTCATCGGCCAGCAAAAATATCTCTTTGGGAAAGGTGGAAAGTACAGTACCTAAACGGTATCACCAGCCCTGACTCTGATGTAAAGGAGGCACATGTGCACAGGTACACACTCGTGCACACAAATAAAACCACACTTACTACATATACCACACACACATAAATCCACATATGAGAACATGAATACCACATGCAACATACACATACATATCCATACATTATGTGGGAGAACAAAATATAGGAATCCAAAAGGATCTGACTTCACATACTGCTAATCGGAATGTAAAATAGTGCAGCCGTTTTAGAAAACAGTCTGGCAGTTCCTCAAAAGGTTAAGCAGAGTTACCATACAAGACAGCAATTCCACTCCTAGTAATAAATCTGAGAGAAATGGAAAGATCTGTCCAAAAACTTGTACATAAATATTCCTAGCATCTTTGTTCATAATAGCCAAAAAGTACAAATAACCCAAATGTCCATCAAACAATGAATGACTACAATGGTATTTTCCTTTAACAGAATATTATTTAGCTATAAAAAGAAATTAAGTACTGACACATGCTATAATATGAATGAACCTTGGAAACAAATGAAAGAAGCCAATCACAAAAACCACTTATTATTTGATTACATTTATATGAAATGTTCAGGTTAGGCAATAAAGATGGAAAGTAGATTGGTGGTTTCCTAGGACAGAGGATTGTGGAAAGGAGAAGGGCTGCTAATGGGCAGAGGATTTCATTTAGCAGAGTTATGAAAATATTCTAAAACTGATCACAGAGATGGTTGCAGAACTCAAAATGCACTTAAGAACACTGAATTGTACATTTTGAATAAGCAAACTATATGGTGTGTGAATTATTTTTTAATAAAGCTGTTATTAAAATAAAAGAATGAAGATCTGATTAAACCCAAATCTAGCTGGGACAAGAATATAATATATGAACATAGGGGTGGGTGCTTTTGCTCTTTCGAATTAGTGTTTTGTGTTCTTTGGATATATTCCCAGAAGTGGGGTCAAAGGCAGATCCATTTTCAATTTTTTGAGATATCTCCATACTCCTTTACACAGTGAGTGCACTAGTCTGCATTTCAACCAACAGTGCAAGAGTTTCCCTTTACACATCCTCATTGCATTTGTTGTTTGTTGACTTATTGATGATGGCCATTCTGACAGGCATGAGATGGTATCTCATTGCAGTTTTATTCATTTTTATTTTTTAATTGTTGTTGGAATAGAGTTGTCTCCATTTTCCCACCACCACTTCCCCTGCTCCACACACCGCCACCTCCCACCCTCCATACTTCCCCCCTTAGGCTTTATCCATGGGTCCTTTATACATGTTCCTTGATGACCCTTCCTCTTCTTTCCACCGTTATCTCCCTCTCCCCTCTGGTTACTGTAAGTTTGTTCTTTATTTCAATGTCTCTGGTTATATTTTACTTGCTTGTTTGTTTTGTTGATGAGGTTCCATTTATAGGTGAGATCATATGGTATTTGTCTTTTACCACCTGGCTTACTTCACCTAGCATAATGCTCTCCAATTCCATCCATGCTGTCATGAAGGGTAGGATTTCCTTCTTTCTTTTGGCTGCATAGTATTCCATTGTGTAAATGTACCACCATTTTTTGATCCACTCATTTACTGATGGGACAACTCAACCACCAACTTACACGATACACAAAAACAAACTCAAGATGGATAAAAGACTTAAATATAAGTTGTGACACCATAAAAGTCCTAGAGGAGAACATAGACAGGAAAATGTCAGATATTCCACACAGCAATATTTTCACCAATATGCCCCCTAGAGCAAGGGACATAAAGGAAAGAATAAACAAATAGGACTTCATTAAATTAAAAAGCTTCTGCACGGCTAAAGAAAACATCACTAAAATGAAAAGGGAACAAACTATATGGGTAAATATATAGTTTGTAAATGACATCTCGGACAAGGGTTTGATCTCCAAAATATATAAATAATTTACATGACTCCACTCCAGGAAGACAAACAATCCAATATATAAAACATGGGCAAAGGACCTGAACAGACACTTCTCCAAGAAGGACATACAGAGGGCCCAGAGACATATGAAAGGATGCTGAGCATCACTAGCCATCAGAGATGCAAATTAAAAACACAATGAGATACCACTTCACACAGGTGAGAATGGCCATCATGAACAAATCAACAGACATTAAGTGTTTTCAAGGTTGTAGGAAAAAGGAAACCCTAGTGCATTGTTGGTGGGAATTTAGACTGGTACAGCCACTGTGGACAACAGGATGGAATTTCCTCATTGTGGTTTTTATTTGCATTTCTCTGATGATTAGTGACATTGAGCATCTGTTCATATATGTACTGGTCATCTGTATGTTCTCCTTGAAGAAGTGTCCATTCAGTTCCTTTGCCCACTTTTAAATTGTGTTGCTTGTGTTTTTTGGTGTTGAGATTTGTTAAGTACTCTATAAATTTTGGATATTAACCCCTTATCAGGTGTATCAGCAAATATGTCCTCCCATATGTCTTTTTATTTTGTTGATGATTTCCTTTGCTGTGCAAAAGCTTTTTAGTTTGATGTGTCCTATTTGTTTATTTTTTGTTGTGATTCAGTTACAGTTGTCCTGCTTTTTTCCCCATTGCTCTCCCCTGACCCTCCAACACTTCCACAGGTCACTCCCTCTCCATTGTCCATGCCCATGAGTCTTCTATTCATGTTTCTTGGCTTGCCCCTTCTACTTCCATTTTTTATTTTTTCTTTTGCTTCCCTTGTCTGGGGAGGTATATCCAATAAAAAAATTCCTACAAGCAATGTCTGAGATTTTGCTGCCTATGTTTTCTTATATGATTTTTATGGGTTTAGGTCTAACATTTAAGTCTTTATCAATTTTGAAATATTCTAGTGTGTGGTGTAAGAAGGTGGTCTAGTTTCATTTCTGTGCATGTATCTGTCCAATTTTTCCAACACCATTTATTGAATAAACTGTCTCTAGCCCATTGTATGTGCTTGCTTGCTCTGTAGAATATTAATTGACTATAAAAGTATGGGTTTATTTTTGGGCTCTCTATTCTGTTCCATTGACCTATATGTCTGTTTTTATGTGAGTACCATGCTGTTTTGATTACTATAGCCTTATAGTATAGTTTGATAATAGGTAGCATGATTCCTCTAATTTTATTCTTTCTCAGGATCCCTGTTTCTATGTGGGGCCTTTTGTGGTTCCATATAAATTTCTGAAATGTTCATTCTAGTTCTGTAAAATATGTCACTGGAATCTTGAGAGGAATTTCACTGAATCTATAAATTGCTTTGGGTAGTATGGGCATTTTAATGATGTTAATTCTTCCTATCTGTGAACACAGTATGTGCTTCCACTTATTTGTATCTTCTATGTCTTTCTTTCTATGTCTTATAATTTTCTAAGTACAAGTTTTTTATATCCTTAGTTAGGTTTATTCCCAGGTATTTTATTATTTTTGAAGCAATTGTGAATGGAATTGTTTTCCTGATTTCCCTTTCTGTTAGTTTGTTATTGGCATATAAAATACAGCTGATTTCTGAATATTAATTTTGTATCCTGCAACTCTGCTCATTTATCAGTTATGATAGTTTCTTGGTGGAGTCTTTGGGGTTCTCTATTTATAGTATTATGTCATCTGCAAATAAAGACAGTTTTACTTTTTCCTTTCCAATTTGGATGCCTTTTATTTCTTCTTCTTGTCTGGATGCTGTGGCTAGGATTTCCAGTACTATGTTGAAAAAGAAAAGTGAAAGTGGACTCTTGTCTTGTTCCCAATCTTAAGGGGAACACTTGTACTTTTTGCCTGTTGAGGATGATGCTGGCAGTGTGTTTGTCATATATGGCCTTTATTATGTTTAGATATGTTCCCTCTATTCCCACTTTGCCTATAGTTTTTATCATGAATGGGTACTAGATTTTATCAAAAGCTTTTTCTGCATCTATATATCATGTGGTTTTTACCCTTCATTTTGTTCATGTGGTGAATCACATTTATTAATTTGCAAATGTTGTACCACTCCTGGAAAAAAGCCTACTTGATCATAGTGTATGATCTTTCTGGTGCATGCTGTATTGGATTTGCTAGTATTTTGTTGAGGAAATTAGTGTCTATGTTCATCAAGGATATTGGGCTATAATTTTCTTTCATTGTAGTGTCTTTCAATGGTTTTGGAATTAGGATAATGCTGACCTCATAAAATGAGATTGGGAACTTTCCCCCCTCTTGAATTGTATGAAATAGTTTGAGAAGAAAAGGTGTTAGTTCTTTTGGGAATGTTTGGTAAAATTAACCTGTAAAGCTATCTGGTCCAAGGCTTTTGTTTTTTGGGAGGTTTTTTTTTTATTTTGTTTCAATTTCATCAGGTATAATCTGTCTATTCAGATTCTCTGAGTCTTCCTGATTTAGTTTTGGAAGACTGTATGTTTCTAGGGATTTATCCATTTTGTCCAGGTTGTCCAGTTGTTGGCATATAGTTTTTCATAATATTACAATCCTTTGTATTTCTTTGATGTCAGTTGTTATTTCTCCTCTTTCATTTATAAGTTTATTTATTTGGGTCCTCTCTCTCTCTCCACCTCTCCCCCATGAGTCTGGTTAAAGGTTTGTCAATCTTCTTTATCTTTTTAAAGACCAAACTCTTGGATTCACTGATCTTTTGTATCAGTTTTTTGGATGCTATTTTGTTTATTTCTGCTCTTATCTTTATTATTTCTTTCTTTCTACTCACTTTGGGCTTTGTTTGTTGTTCTTTTCCCAGTTCCTTTAAGTGTAAAGTTAGATTGTTTATTTCAGCTTTTTCTTGTTGTTTTTTTTTGGGGGGGGTGGAGTGAGGAGGAAGAGGGGTGTGCCTGTAATGCTATGGATTTCTCTCTTAGAATTGCTTTCCCAGTGTCCCACAGATTTTGGATTGTTGTGTCTTCATTTTTCTTTATTTCAAGGTATCTTTTGATTTCTTCCCTGATCTTGTTTTTGACCCACTCATTGTTTAATAATATATTATTTTAATATATTTTATTGATTATGTAATTACAGTTGTCCCACTTTTTCCTCCTTTGACCCTCCACCCAGTACCTCCTCCTCTCTAGCAATCCCCCCTTAGGTCATGTCCATGGGTCATGCAAATAAGTTATTTGGCTTCTTCATTTCCTATACTATACTTACCCCCCTCCATTTATGTAGTTTTCAAGTCTTTGCATGTTTTTCAGTGTTCTTCTAATGATTAATTTCTAGTTTCATAGTATGGGGTCATAGAAGATGCTTGATATGATTTCAATGTTCTTAAATTTATTGAGACTTATTTTGTATCCCAACATGTGGTCTATCCTAGAAGACACTCTATGTGCACTTGAAAAGTATTTATATTCTGCTGCTTTGGGGTGAAATGCTCTGAAGATATCAATCCCATTTGATCTAGTGTGTCATTAAAAGCCACTGTCTTCTTGTTGATTTTCTACCTGGAAGATCTATCCATTGAAGTCAATGGGGTGGTAAAAATCCATGACTATATTTCTGTTTTTCTCCCCCTTTATATTCATCAAGATTTGGTTTACATATTTAGGTGCTCCTATGTTGGGTGAATAAATATTTATTAGGGTTATATCCTCTTATTGGATTGATCCTTTTTATCATTATGTAGTATCCTTCTTTGTCTCTTACTACAACCTTGGCTTTAATGCCTATTTTGTTGGATATAAGTATTGTTACCCCAGCTTTTTATTCTTTTCCATTTGCATGAAATATCTTTTTCCATCCCTTTATTTTTAGTGTGTGTATCTTTTGATCTGAGATGGATCTCTTGGAGGCAGCATATAAACGGGTCATGTTTTCTTATCCATTTAGCTAACCTATGCCTTTTGTTTTGTTTGGAGCATTTAAGCCATTTACATATACAGTGATTATTGATGGATACATACATAGCGCCACTTTATTGTTAAACTGTTTTTCTCTCTTTTTTTTTCCTTTCTCTTTTTTTCTTCTTAAAGCAAGCCCTTCAACATTTGTTTCAGTACTGGTTTGGTGTAAATAAACTCCTTTAGCATTTTCTTGTCTGGAAAGCTCCTATTTCTCCTTCAATTTAAAATGATAGCCTCACTGGGCAAAGTAGCTTTGGTTATAGGTACTTGCTTTTCATCACCTTGCATATTTCACATTACTCCCTTCTGGCTTGAAATGTTTCTGTTGAGTAATTTGATGCCAGTCTAATTGGTGCTCCCTTGTAGGTAACTTCCTGCTTTTCTCTTGAAGCTTTCAGGATTCTCTCCTTGTCTTTAAGCCTTGTCATTTTAATTATGATGTATTTCCTTATAGACCTCTTTGGGTCCAACTTGTGTGTGACTCTGAGCTTCCTGGACTTGTGTGTCATTTCCTTCACCAGATTAGGGAAGTTTTTGGTCATTATTTCTTCAATAAGTTCTTGGTTCCCTTGCTCACTTTCTTCTCCTTCTAATATTAACATGATGTGAATGTTGTTATGCTTCATGTTGTCTAAAGTATTTTTTAAGCTCTCCCCATTTACTTTAAATTCTTTTTTTTCTTTTTGCTGCTCTACCTGGGTGCTTTTTTCTACCTTACTTTCCAAATCACTGATTTGATCCACTGCTTCATCTAACCTACTGTTTATTCCTTCTAGTGTATTATTTACTTCATATATTGCATTCTTGATTTCTGGCTGGTCCTTTTTTATGTTTTTTACGGGTTGTTGTTTTTTTTTCATGCTGTTGAGTATTCTTATAATCATTACTCTAAACTCTCTATCTGATGAATTGCTTACTTCCATCCATTTCACCTAGTTCTTCTTCTGGAGAATTCTCTAGTTCTTTGGTCTGGGATCTGTTTCTTTGTCTTTCCTTTTTGGGTGCTTCTTTGTATTCACTGACTTAGCTGTTAAACTAATCAATGTGCAATCAGCAGGCTGGCTCAAGCTCCACAGGGTGGGGCAGAGTAATTCCTGTGGGTGGGGCTATTGCTCCCTCAGGTTGATTCCATTCAGAGAGGAGTGATTTTCCTGAGAAAGATAGCTCCTGCAGTATGGGGAATGACTCAGTGAAGAGATTCTGGAAGCTCTTTTTTCAGTTCTCTCTCCAGAGCCACCAACCCTAGACTCTCTTCACACATCACTAGTCCACTCTGCCCTCCCTCTGCCAGAGCCCAGCATAAGTGGTTGCAAATGAAATTTTGTGTGTTGTCCCTATAAGTGGTCCTCTGTGTCTCTAGCCATCTCTACCTGGCAGACAGAAACCTTGCTGCTTTCACAGCTTGGTGTTATCTGGGTTCCTTTCCATGTAAAGGCCTGATTTTTAGCATTTTCCAATTTCCATTATATAATACGTGATTTCAAGCTACCAATGGTAAAAAGCAGCTAACAAAATTGTTGCAAATCTAATAATTAGTTACTGCAAGCTGACATGTACAGGTCCCAAAGACTACCAACACTGGTCACTGATATGGTTACATGGCCTTCTGTCTCACCTCTTAATAAGAATTTGATTTTTGGTAACAGCAGATATTTCCAAATGCCTCTTACATCTCACTGCCAGTGTCTATACTCATCTCAATAGTACTATGGCAGGTCAGAAAGATAGAGTACATGATACCCATTTTCCTAAAAAAGGAAACCAAGTCCCAGAACAGTGATGTGATTCAGCCCAGATCATATTACAAGTAGTTGTTAACATCATTTATTTAACAAATTAGTTATTTTATTTTTTATAAGTATAACTTTGATTTTTCACAAATTCAAATAGAATTTCTAAAAATATAAAAAACTCTAAAGAAATAAAAATTCTGGCATCCAAAGACTTCAGTTAACAGTATTATATGTGTGAGTATTTAATATATATGTAGGTTTATATTATAACAATTATATATAGCCCTACCCTATATATATACTATCCTACTTTTTATTTTACACAAGATCAGCATTTTCCCATGTTATTACAAATGCCTGGAAACTATTTTTAATGCCTGCATAATACTGCATTGAGTTGACTCACTATAATTTACTTAGAAATTTTTCCTAGTTTTGGACATTTAATTTGGTTTGAGTTTCTGCCATTATCAAGAGGAGGTATTCTAATAAATACCTTTGTATACAAAGATCTTTCTATAATATTGACCTTTTTGATTGTTTAACTCTTAGAACAATATTGCCAAGAATAAACTTGGATTTTTAGATTCCTATTCCTGATCTCTTTCCACTACATCTTCCAATTGTTAAAAACAAAAAACAAAACAAACAAACAAAAAAAACACCCTACATTTTAATCTCTAATCTAATGCCCCTGTAAGTATTTGTGTAAGTGGTTCAGGATGTTCAGGATTTCTTAGTCATTCCTAACCTAAGATGGAAAGGGAGTTAACTTTGAAACTTAACCCAAATGCAAACATAGCTTTTGGTACTATCACTTTACAAGAAAATATTCAAGGGTAATTGGTAATAACATTAGTGTTACTGATAAAACTGAGTAGAGTATTAATGGATTACTCCAATTTACTTTTTATGCACTTTTGTTTTTATCTTCCCAGTGTTTATGCAAGGTCTTTTCCTTTTTTTTTTTGTTCTACCTTTCAAGTTGTCTCCCTGAGTCTTAATCTTGGCCTCATCACTCAAGAGTTGAATGACCGATTTGTCTAGTTTTCCCAGGAAATCCCCAATTTAAAACTAAAGTTTAAATTCCCATATCTCATACTGCAAGGGAAAGCTGGACCTATACTCCCAAAGGAGATTTAAATTTCCTCTTTCAGAAAGGCACAGTGCCTTCCAAAGCTAAGTGACAATGTTATTTTTTATTTTATTAGGCATTTCCCAGACAGTGGCTTCCTTGGCAAATGTATCCTGCTGTTGGGTGTGCACCCAAAGTCCCACTCAGGATTAAATCATGGGGATCCTTTAGTCTCTCCAGTTTCCAATTTCACTACAATTCCCTCTGCACTACTAGGCATACCCCTCACTAAACATTTGATTGTTTATACAATTGGTCTCACTTTGAAAGAACATCTGCAACACTGTCTCTTGAAACATGAAGCACTCTACCAGCTTCACTTATTCAGCAGTGCCATCCTCCAGATGCCATGTGTATTCCACTCTCTGAAGGCAGCAGTCTTTCTCCCTCATGTAAACTCTTCCCTCCATTTCTGATGCCCCTTTTCTTTTAATAGATACTAAAGGTCTCTGGGCCTGGGAATAGGTAAGACTACACTCTTTGACAGCAAGAAGTAACTACAGAAGATGAGGCCTTCATCCATTTATCCTCATAAGATTACAAGGTCCAGAGTTTTGAAGGGGGGAGTTGTCACCAAAGACAGTCAGGTACCAGGGAGTCTCCTCATTGGCCAAGATGGTGGCAGGGGGAGTTCTTACACTGAGTACTACTGAGAGTTAAAAATATGAATGGATAGGGCCTGAGTGCACCAAAAGTTAGAAAGATGAATGGATGGGGCCCAAAGTGCACAAAATCTAGCAAGATAATTGGAAAGAAATAATAGCCCTTCTTCCCTATACCTATGAGGAACATCAGGGTTGAGCAGTAAGATGAGATGGCCTTTGAGACAGAAGTCGACCATTCTCTCACACCATGTGGCACCTAAATAAAGCCTCTTTCCTTTCACAACAAAAAGAAAAAAAATTCCCATATCCCAGGAAACCCAGTGGTTCCAGGCAAACCAGGAGGGTTGGTCAACCCTGCTAGTCAGTAGTCAGAAGTGGGTAATGGGAGCCATCCAGAATTCCCCCTCTCTTTTACCAGTCACATCTAGTCAGTCACAAAGTTAGATCAATCTTTTGTTAACCCTCAAATGCACCCAACTTGTTTTCATCACTACTATTACCATCCTAAAACATTATCAGCTGTATCTGAAAGTACTGCAAAAACCTCTAAACAATTGTCCTCCTCTCCAAAATATACTCTATTCAACAACAAAACTGATCTTTCTAAAATGTCAATCTTATCATGTTCTGCCCTGGTTTATTCCTTCAATTTCTCTACATTGCCCTCTGAATCAGGCCCGGTTGTTTAGTCTGACTTAAAGGCCCACCTCAATTTTACTCCTACATACCGCTTCAGTTAATTTCTCCTTAGAACTTCATGCTCCAATCACACTGGGCTTTGTCATAAAAATATAATGTTTTCTCATCTCTTGGCCTTCAAACAAATTATGTTATTTCCCACTTGTTATGTATTCCCACTTGCTATGATCAAACTCCTAGTCATTTTTCAGCTCTCAATATAAATAACACGCCTAATGAAAATCTCTTATTGTTGGAGCAGATTAAGTTTTAAATGCTATATAGAATGCTAAATAATTTCCACAGCATGATAATTACCCATGTCATAACAGTTATTACACTTAATAAGAGTTACATATTTAATGTCTAACCCAGCAGGCCATGAGCTATATGAGAACGGTGACCATATCACTCTTGTCACTGTCTCGTTCTAATACTTTGCACAATCCCGGTTGACTATAACTATTCACATACCAGTCAGTTTTGGGTGGGTAAGAGGAAAAGAAAAAGTCAGAAAATTTATTGAATTAATAAAATCCTTGAGACCTTAAAAAGTATATACACATTGATTTCACATTTGTTTCTTATAACGAGTCTGAAAATGTTATTATGCACTTTTTACAAGGAGGAAACTGAGACTCATGAAAGTGGTGCCATGGCTCATCACATTATTTCTTCCATTTGGAATCCCATTTTCTTATTTTTGTTCTTGTACCATTTCCTCAACACCTAGCTAAAATACCACCTGCCCCAAAAGCTTCTCCTTTTCTCCCCTGCAGTCCTAATAGTATCAGTTTCTTCCCTTCTCTAATCCCACAGCACATTTTACATACCTCCATACTGGTTCTTAGCACAGTGCTCCTTATATCATACCTATTTATGTTTGTGTTTTATTTCAACCTCTAAAAAGTAAAATTTTAAGGGTATAATCCAGATCAGATTCACATTTATTACCTTAGAATCTAGCACAATGTCAGATACTCAATAAAAATGTGTTAAATGAAAACTGCCTCTAAAATTTGGTCTAATCTACTATAATGAATAAATCAATCAGAGAAGTTATTTCAGATCTACCAAAGATCACATATCTGGTTCCTACTTCATTTTGCCTTCTTCCTCCACCCTCCCCAAGAATGGAGTATGGGAGGAGCAGTACTTGGAGTCCTGAGGTCTCTGGCTGATGCTATCACTTACTAGTTGTGTAAATATCATGGTCTTAGTTTCTGCAGAGGTGAGAATACAGATACCAGTTGTTCTGTAGCCCTAATTCTTAGCAGTGCCTACTAGGAATTTCAGCTTTTGATAGTGTTAAAAACTATTAAAAAGTTATGGTTGCAGATACTTGATGCTACAGAATATTAACAACCAATAATCTTAAAAATCTAATATGTAAACAGAATTAGAGTGAACTAAAATAAGCAGAAAACTTCTGAATTTTCCAGCTTCTCCATTTTGCTGCTAGCTATTGTGAAGTTATCGCCTCAAGGCAGAGCAGCCTTAGCTGACCATACATTTGCATAATGGATTTTTAGTTGCTGCTTTTGCTCATTTGCTTTCCACAACTAATTGATTACCAGACCTTTACTAAGGCCTGAAGACATCTTTGCTTGGGATCAGTCACAGCTCCCTTTGATAGGTGAATAATAATATTTACTTAATGTTTATAATGTGTGGCACATTAAAGGTGCTCAATAACATCTTATTAAGTAAACAAATATCTAAACATCTGGCTTGAAAAGGTAACAAAAAAGTTTGTTTTCCCATTAGGTATATATTTCACCCAGGAAATTTAGGGTTTTTAATGTTTGTCATGAGGTAAGAAATTTTCCACAGTCTATTTGAATATTAAAATAGGCAACACCCCTAGACCAGAAAAAGTATCAGCTATTTCTCCTTTTATTATGATGGTTGCTTTGGTTTTGTGGAAACTGGAATTAGTGAGACAAGAAAGGAGATATTCTAACATTGGGACCTGCAGGTTATTTGTCAGCCTTGAGTCAGGCCATTGTCTAGAATCCTAAATTGCGATGAACTCCTCAGGGCCAGTAAAATGTAAATTCTGAGAGCCAAACAGTCACATACACTTTATGTTGTTCTGGGAATGTTTAGGACAGTGACTACTGGAAGATGGGTTCTGGTACAGGCAATCAACATAAGGAATGGAAGACAGTCCTCGGCAGAAAGCACCAAAGGGGTAGAAGGAATCTTTAGAACAAACCAATAGCAAGGAAAATAACAATTATAGCCTTTAGAGAGCAGGTAATAAAATTCTAAAATGAAAGTTCCATTTAGGAACAGATCTTTACTGTCATATTCATGCTATGTCCCTAATTTCTATATAATGTATGGAGCATTAAAGGTGCTCAATTAGCTCATATTAAGTACACAAATATCTAAACATCTGGTTTAGGGAAAGGTGACTATGCAGAAGTGTGAACAGCTTTGCATCCAAGGAGGATGGTAAAGCAAAAAACAGAAGAGATTAAACATATAAACAACCAATCTTGCTTTGATACCTTGTACTTTATAGACTTGATAAACTATAACAAACTCAGCTATGAAGCTCTAAAGTCTTTCAGACCATTGGAGAAGTCCAGTGATTGGATGACTGCCACTGAGAGCTTGCCACCATGGCATTGCAGCACTGACTTAATTCTAAGGCATTATAATATAAATACAAGGACTCATTAATATTTCACAATCTTGTCAAGAGCCCTGACAGAGAAGACCCAACTGATAGTTCATGAGAAACAAAACAAGACAAAATGCAATAGTTAAGGCTTAAGAATTTTCAAAAGCACAAAAGAAGAGAAGACCCCAGAGCAGAACACATGAGAAAACAGGACGGTGACTATTGTTGCTGTGCAAGGTCCTGACACAGAGCCCAGTAAAAGAAGTACAGTACTATTTTAAAGGCCTCTGTGAGCAGATCAACAGTGATGTCCTTTTGTTAGAAAGGTGTGAAGTATGCATTGACACACATCTGTTAAGAGAGACATGTGTGCTATTATTATCCACTTTGGACTGCCTTTAGAGACTCAAGGCAAAGGCCTACTCCTGGCCCAGATCCCACTGTCAAAAAGGAATTAAGGAACAACGGTATAGTTGATGTGATAGAGCAAAGCAAAAAACAGGCCCAGGAAGATATTTTTATATTTTAATAAACAGTTTTCATTATCATCATCAAATGCCTGCATTTGTGCAAACCTGTGCTTCTCAGCCCAATGTTTATAGAAAATTGCCAAGCATCGTTTATAGATAAAAGCACAATTCAATATTTATGAATTGCTAGTTTTCTATAAATATAGACATTTGGAGATGATCTTCTCACTAGTCATTAAATTTTGAACAGGTATCAAAGCTAGAGTCACATTAACAATTCCTTGCATTTGTGTAGTTTTTACATAATACTATTAATAATAGATGACATTTACTGAGCACTTACCAAGTGCCAGGCACTTTACATGTAAATTCTCATAATAAATTCAGATCAGTTCAACAAGCATTCACTTAACACCTACTGTGTGATAGATGAATAACACTTGTTTCTGTCTTTAAAATCTCTTGTTTTGGTGCACTCAATCATTTATTTGTTGAATGAGTAAATGAGTGAATGGATGAATAAATGAGTGAATGAATGAACCAAATAACTGGTTTGAATGGCAATATAAGGTAATGAATATAATGCAGAAACCTCTCCTGACTAGCTATCATATTTAGAAAATACTTAACCTTTCCTAGCCTCAATTTCTTCATCAGTGATATAGAAACATTTAAGTATTTCTCTTGCAAAAATGTTGTGAGAATAGTAACAGCAAATGTAAAACATCTGACAAAGAATGAGCTCTACGTAAGTAAGAGCAGTTATCATTATCATCCATGTTGTCATTGTTATTATTACTGCTATTGAGCAATCCTATCCAGCTCTCATTCTCACTCCAGCAATGGGACAAACAGAACTTTAACATCCACAAAAAAACACACAACATCAGAACATCTACACAAAAACACACAACATCAGAACATCTACACAAAAACACACAACATCAGAACATCTACACAAAAACACACAACATCAGAACATCTACACAAAAACACACAACATCAGAACATCTACACAAAAACACCACAGAAAACAAGAAAAGCAAGGAAAATCTACTAAAATATAGTTTCCCATGTCCTCTCAGGTTACTGCACAATGTCTATGCTCAGGCTAAAATGACAAACAACATGGAGTCAACTCTAATTAAGCTTCCAAAGATATCATGATAGAAGGCAAACAGGATAGGAAGTTAATCGAATATCACATTGCGCCTTCCCTCAGAACACTGGTCAGTCCAAACATGGACATTCCCATGTTTGGGAATCTCAACATTCTCCATCCTAACATTCTCAAAACACAGCACTTGGAGTCTAACCAATGGCCATCTAGAATCATCTTCTTAGTGCCAGTGAGGCTAAGCCCTATCCATACAGCAGATAAAGTTGAGCCCTGGGTCAAATTCTCCAACCAGAAATATGTCCCATTCTGTGGGTCACTTACCATTTTGGTCTGCTAGTAGATTTTACCATAGGGGCCATCCCATCTCTATAAAGACTCTTCGTTTTGCTGAAGTTAACAATGTTGAAAATGACTCTCTGAAAAAGAAAGGAAGAAGTTAATCAGAAGACTGTGTTATGCAAGTTGCTACTTCCTGATAATTAGTACTGGAAATAATAAGTAGGGTTTAAGGAATCCATAAAGACTGGCTGCCAACAGTACAGTGAGGATCAACCATGCCCACAGAAATTCAGTGTGTTTGTTCCAGCTTAGCATAGTAGTCAGCAGCACAGCCTCTGGAACCTGGAAGCCTGAATTTTAATCCCATTTTACCACTCTCAAGTTGTATGACCCTGTCAAACTCCTGAATCTTTCTTTGTCTGTTTCTTCATCTGGAAAATGGGAATAATAGTGGTACCTAGGGTTACTGATAAGGATGAAATAAGTTAATACACGTATAGTGTTTGCAACCATACTTGGTACACACTAAATTATGCCATTTCTCTAAGCCAACCTAGAATCTGAGTGAAAATGAATGATATTATCATTACAGGGACAGTAGTACAATTTAAAGTCCAATACACTAAAGACAATAGCAGTGCAAACCTAAGGTTAAAAAATCCTGCAATTGCTAAGTACCCTTTAAACTCGAACTGGAGGGTGTATGTCCTTTTCTGCCTCCCCTTTACTATCCTCTGCTAGGGGATAGGGATACTGGGCTCAACCCTAATTTTAGCATCAGTTTTTAGGGGCATAGTTTTTAGGTAATTCCCTTTCCTGGCTGGGTCTCACCTTTAAAATGGGAGAGTGGAGTGTTTTAGAAGACTATAAAGTCCTTCCAGGAGGGTAGTATAGTTAAAAGAGAGTAGGCCCTGTTCTAATAAATAACTTTGTCATACTGTGAAGAAAAGATTGGGAAAGAGAAGAGAATTGGGGTTAAAAGACACTAAATGACCACTGAAAGTGTCCAAAGGAGAGAGGATGAAGACCAGAGCAAGCACAGCCAGAATAGCTGGAGAAAGAGAAAGCTTTCAAGAGGTGACCACAGATTAGCTTTTTTACCCAGAGGCAAAGGGAGGAAAACATCAAAATTCATGTATTATTTCACTGAACAAATATTTATTGGGTGAGGCATTATATAATAGCAAGCGCCAGGTATTTTATACAAGCTTTAAATATTTTCCTATGACTATAATGCAATATTAACACCTCCATTTCACAGGTGTAGAAACTGAGGCTCAGAGGGTTTAACTAACTTCTTTGAAGTCATGTAATTAATAGATGGAGAGTTGGTATTGAATCTAGGGGATTAAAAAAAAAGATGCCCATGATCTCTATCTTTGAGTTACTCACTAAGGTCCCAAAATTCCATAAGTAACCAAGTCTATTTTTCAAAATAAGGGCAAAAATAAATATAATGAAAAAATATCAAGCCTCTACAGTTTTGTTTTCTTGAAAAGAGAAAATCTTAATCATTTCCTCTGGCCTCATGTTTGGGACTACCATAAAATGTTTTGCTCTATGAAATAAGCTCTTAGGAATAACTTGTGTTTTTTTTCTCCTCAGAGATCTAGCCACTGACCCCATCTCCAGGCATTTCAGTTTCAGAACTCTCTTCTGTCATTAAATTAAGTCATCAAGAATGTCCAAAGCCATTCCATTATTAATAACCCAGACCTGCCTGTTGTCAGTTCAATTACTTCTCCCAGGGTCTAGGCTACTGTCTGATTTAAGAAAATCAATATCAAGGGGACCAATGGCCTTTGAACCTCACAGAGCTTAATCCCCCTTTTTTCTTCTGAGATTCCAGGTGTCTGATCCATTTCCAGCAAACCTGGGAGCCATACTACAATTTCAAGATCTAAATTAGGGGGACATCTATTACAGAAATAATGTGCCTATGTGAGGCTGGAATACATAAATGAGAAAGTGGAACATTTATTGATCATTAATATCCTATACTGTGTCAGGAGAATTTCCCAGGCGCTTTAAATATCTATATTATTTAGCATCTACATCCATAAACAAAAGTCATTTATTTTAGCCCAACTTCAGACATGAGGAAATTGAAGTTAATAAAGGCTAACTGTCTCCCCCCTCCCCCAAATATAGATCCTAGAACTATTAACTGGTAGAGCTAGGACTTAAATCTTAGGTGTTCTAACCACAGAACTCATACTTTCTATGACACAACATGCAAAAAAGACACTATCACTTACCATTCCCCACCCATGCATCTTTAAAAATGATTTCCAGCCTGTTTAGCAAAGCTGCTTGTGGTTGTGAGAGTCAAAGGAAGTCGGAAGTAGGAAGCTCAGGAAATCTTAGCTTTCCATATTTTGCACTTAATTATTAGTTATTTACTGAAAATGCATCATAAGAAATAGAACCTATGAGTTAATGATAACAACTCTAATAATAGCAACTTCTGAGCACATCCTATGAACCAAATTATTACATATTCTTCTTTATTTTTCATGTATCAAAGAAGAAATAATGATAGAAATTTAAAAATATTTAGAATTGGATGATTGATTCGTCAGTACATGTCAGATCTTGTGGCACACAAAAAAGCAATATAAAGAGAAGTTAAAATTCAGCCTTATGTGCATGTACTAGAAAAGAAGACTGAAAAAGTGTTCAATTAAAAAGTTAAGAAATAATTCATATAACAGAATTCCAGAGATACAAAACATCGGAAGTATTTGGTATCACTGAAAGTAGAGTGTCAGGCACAGCAGATACAAAGTCCTTATAAAAGAGAAATTAAGTCTCCAGATTCTTTCCCTCATACCAAACACCCAAGTGACTGTGACTCTCCATTGTGATGGGAGACTAGAAGTTCCTTCTCCAAAGAGATCAAAGTACAGAGACTCTGGATTCAAATCCCAGAATACTGGTAGTCAAGTTTATTACCTCTGTAGTCAAGAGATTAAAGAATTCTTGTGGGAAAACAAACTTCCAATTAAGAACAAACTGACAGTAACCAGGGGTGGAGGTGGGAGGGATAATAGGGGTGGGAGGAGAGGGAAGGGTTTTCAGGAACCTGTATAAAGGACACATGGACAAAACCAAAGGCAGGATAGAATCAAGGGTGGGAGGTGGGGATGGCAGGGGTGAGGGGTAGTGGTGGGGGAAAATGGAGACAACAGTACTTGAACGATTAAAAAATGTGAAAAAAAGATTAAAAATTTTCAAAGTGAGGGTTGGGTGGAGGGGATGGAACGGGAGTAGGGGGGAGAAAACTGTACTTGAACAATGATTGAAATAAAAAAAAAAAAGATAACAAAAAAAAAAAATTTTCAAAGTTAGATATAGAAGCCTCCCACAATGAAATGGCTGGCTCTCCACTGGCATGTTCAACACATGCATTTAGATCTTCCATTTCAAATTTTGCTGCCAATCTGTTAATGATAAAAGACATCCAGTAGAAGCAGACATCAATGCAACAGAGCAATGACATAGAAGTGGGGGGGAAGGACTCAGATGAAAACAAGCAATTCTCAATCAATACATTGAAAATATATTTAACAGAAAAACAAAACAACCATTAGTAATAGGCAGGAGGCATCAAGGTAGCTGTAAGAGATAAAACTTAATCCTATATCACAAGATTCATATATATTAATATTCATCTATTCACAATAAAGAAAAGCCTAAATATTAATAATGAAATATAATATAAATATAGGCAGAAGAGAAGTACTTGTGTTATGTAGCAGAACTGTTAAAGAATTTAATCACTTTCATGATACAAAATTGGTAAATAATACATAAAACCAAAATAAATAATGAACAGTAGTACAGAAATTTTATTTAGAAATATAGAATATCAGAGGAAACAATGAAAAGAAATATTAGTGATTGCCGCTAGAGCAGAGATCAAATCCTGCCTGCTTCCTATTTTGTTAAAAAAAAAAAAAGCCATGCTCATTCATTAGGTACTTTTGTGACAGAACAGCAGAGTTGAACAGTTGTGACAGAGACCTGATAGATTACAAAGCCTAAATTACTCCCTATGTCTTTCTTTACAGAGGAAGTTTGCTGATCCCTGCTATAAGAAGCAGGAATCAAAAGTGTGGGGGTGAGGTAAAAAGAGGGTTATTTTCTTTTAGCTTTTGTAGTATTATTTGACTTTGAAATTATATACATATATTATTTTCAGAAAAATTAAGTAAAGTTTAAGAAAAAGAAAAATATTAAAAAGCTACCAAGCTGGTTTTATAAGGATATTATAAACTTGAAGTGAAAATAGGCATGAACACTGGAGACTAGAAAAGTGTAGCAAGAAACAAATGAAACAAATAAACAAAACAAAACAAAAAAACCCCAAAACCAAAGTAGAAACCAAAAAAACCAAATACCCTCATCAACACAGACAACAGTGTTGTGATTACCAGAGGGAAAGGGGGATAGGCGGAGGTAGGAGAGGGTAAAGAGGGGATAAATAGTGATGGATTTGACTGGGGGTGGTAAACACAATATACAATATACAGATAATGAGTTATAGAACTGTACACCTGAAACCCATATAACCTTATTAACCAATGTCACCCCAATAAATGTAGTTTTAAAACAGTAAAAAATGTGTAGCCCTGTGTCAGTTATAAACATTTATTGAAAAACTTCTAAATAATAAAAAAATTACCAATCCAATGGTAAATTTATACACACACATGCAAACTGTATATCAAAATAAAGTAAGACATATCTTAGGAATGGAGAGATGATTCAACATCAAAAAGATCTATAAGGCAAGTAACATATTAACAAATTAAGTGAGAATACTACATTATTAACAAATAGATATAGTAAAAACATCTGATAATATTTAACAGCATTCAAAAAATTTCTTACTCTGTGAAATCTACTTATAGAAAACAATTTCCTTCAAATTATGAAGGGTGTCTATTTAAAATTTATAGCAATCACACTTTATGGTGAAATGTAATATATGCTCCTTTTAAGACAGGAAACAACAAGGTTGCCACTATTACTACTTCTACGCAACACGGTAATGAAAATTCTACTGCAATAAAATAAAAAGAGGTAGTAAAAAGTATACTGCTTAAAAAGAAAGATGTAAAACTTATTATTCACAGATGATATGATTGTCTACATATGAAATAAAAGAGAAACTGAACAAAACTTAGAATAGATAGAGTCAAAGAAAGTTGCTGGATCTCAAAAGCAACTCAGATTTCAACAATGAACTTCTAAAAACAATGGACCTATATTCAAGATAAGTATAGAAAGAGCATAATTTACTAATATCAGGAATATAACTGTAAACATTAAGAAGATTAAAGGTTATTATAATAAAAAGATACTACACAATGAAAAATTAGAGGAAATGGGTGAATTCTTAGAAAAACAAAATACCTTACTGAAAGTGATAGAAGATACACAAAATCTGAGGAATTCTATTAAGTTTATAGAGGTAATCAAACATACTATTATTCCTGTGAATAAAATGCCAGGCCCAGGCAACTTCCCTGGTTAAGCTTTCTTTTTTTTTTTTTTAATTTTATTCTAATCATTGTTCAAATACAGTTTTCTCCCTTTTACTCCCAATCCAGCCCCCCCGCCCAACCCTCCCCACTTCCCTCCCAAATATTAATTGACCATAGAGACTTGGGTTTATTTCTAGGCTCTCTGTTCTGTTCCATTGGTCTGTGTGCCTGTTTTTATGCCAGTACCAGGCTGTTTTGATTACAGTGGCCTTGTAATATAGTTTAGTATCAGGTATTGTGATCCCTCCTACTTTACTCTTCTTTCTCAAAATTGCAGCAGCTATTCAGGGTCGTTTATGATTCCATATAAATTTTTGAAGTGTTTGTTCTATGTCTGTGAAATATGCCATTGGTACTTTAATAGGAATTGCATTGAATATGCAAATTGCTTTGGGTAGTATGGACATTTTGATGATATTAATTCTTCTAATCCATGAACACAGTATATGTTTCCATTTGTTTGTGTCTTCCTTGATTTCTTTCCTGAGTGTTATGTAGTTTTCTGAATACAGGTCTTTTACCTCTTTGGTTAGGTTTATTCCTAGATATTTTATTTTTCTTTTTGCTATTTCAAATGGGATTTTTTCCTTGATCTCTGCTTCTGCTGTTTCATTGTTGGTGTACAGAAATGCCTTTGATTTCTGGATGTTGACTTCCTGGTTAAGCTTTCTAAACACTAAAGGAAAACAAAACACCAATTTTATACAAATTTTCCCAGATAACTGAAAGTGAGGGAACATTTTCCAACTTGTTTTCTGTGAGCCACATACACTTGATAATGAAATCTGAAAAAGACATGGGGAAAATCTCTTTCCCAAACATCTAAACAAAAATTAGCAAATTAAATCCAGTTACAGTGGGAAAGAAAGAAAATAATAAATTATAATTAATGTTTATTTACTGTAGGAATGCAAGCTTGTTTTAAAATTCTAAAATAAGTCCTGATCACTCTGACTCGGCTGGATGTCATTCCACAAAGCAAAAGGTCACTGGTTGATTCCTGGTCACGGCACATGCCAGTTGGGCCATGTTCTAGAGACAACCAGTAGATGTTTCTTCACATCATTGTTTCTCTCCCTCTTTCTCCTTCCCTTCCCCTCCCTATAAAAATAAATTAAGGGAAAGGGTAAAGGTTTGCAGGAACAAGAATAAAGGACACGTGGACAAAAACAAGGAGGGTGGAAATGGGAGGGAGGTGGGGACGGCTGTGGGGGTGGGCTGGGATGGGAGTAAAAGACTGAAAACTGTACGTGAATAACAATTTAAGCAAATAAATAAATAAATAAGAAAAATAAATACATAAAATTAATCACTGTAATATACCATATTTATATCAAAAGGTGAAGAAAAAGCATTTGATAAAATGTTACATTCTTTAATAATAATCAACTCTGCCCTGGCTGGTGTAGCTCAGTGGATTGAGTGCAGGCCAGTGAACTGAAGGGTCACCAGTATGATTCCCAGTCAGGGCACATGCCTGGGTTGTGGGCCAGGTCCCCAGTAGGTGTCGTGCAAGAGGCAACCACACATTGATGTTTCCCTCTCCTGTTCCCCTCTCTCTAAAAATAAATAAAATATTTTAAATAATAATAACTCTTAGAAAACCAATTATAGGAAACATCTTAATATGATAAAGAATATGTACCTGAAAATACAACTGCAGCAGTATGATGCTTAATTACAAAAACTTTAAAGTATTTCCACTGTATTTGGGAACAAAAAAAAAGTCTGCTTTTCTATCACCACTCATATTAAAGCCTGTACTGGAAGTTCTTGCCAATGCAATAGGCAATAAAAATAAAGAGGAAGAAGAAAGTTGAGAAAAAAGAAATAAAACTTTGTACTACATACACAGTCAACCGTGTATAGAATACCCCAAATTAATCTACAAACTATTAGAATTCATTGATACAAAGTCAATATTAAAAATCACTATACTGGCAATAAAAATTTTAAAGTGATAAAAATTATGATATCAAAAATATCAAATACCTATAAATAAATGTAATAAATAAAACTTCTACACAGAAATTATAAAACATTACTGAGGCAAATCAAAGAGGCTTAAATTAATGAAAAATACATCATTTTCATAGACTGAAGATTCATTATTGGAATCAACGTAATTCACCAAAATCTGAGCAGGTTTGTGTGTGTTTATGTATGTGTAAAATTTGATACATTTTTTAAAAAGATTTTATTTATTTATTTTTTTAGACAGGGGAAGGGTGGGAGGGAGAGAGGGAGAGAAATATCAACGTGTGGCTGCTTCTTCTGTGCCCCCTCTACTGGGGGCCTGGCCCACAAGTGAGGCGTGTGCCCTGACTGGGAATTGAAGCAGTGACCCTTTGGTTTACAGGCTGGCACTCAATCCATTGAGCCACACCAATCAGGGCAAAATTTGATAAGTTGATTATAAAATTTATATGGAAATGCAAGGAAAAAAACCAGCAATGATAGTCTTAACAGATAGCAAGACTTACTATAAAATGTTGGTAATTAAAACAATGTGGCTTACATTGCTACAGATTTATTTATTTTTATGTTTTAATCGTTGTTCCAGTACAGTTGTCTCCATTTTTCCGCCACAACTTTCTCCCCACCCCACCCACCTCCCACCCTCAATATTTCCTCCCTTTGGCTTTGTCCATGGGTCTTTTATATGTGTTCCATGATGACCCTTTCCCTTCTACAAGAGCTATACCAGTGTATCAGAACAGAAAGCTAAGGAAGAGACTCAATATACATCAGGAATGGCATTGTAGATCAGGCTGAAAAGTTGAACTTCAATGAATGGTGCTGAGTTGATAAGTCACCTATATGTGAAAAACATCAAATTAGACCCCTACCTCACACCAAATAAAAAAAGTAAATTTCAAATAGATTAAGGAATAAAAGGTACAAAGTGAAACACAGCAGATTATTTAACAGATTCAGGGTATGTATAGATTTTTTATACAAAATATCAGAAGCATAAGCCATGAAGAAAAACATAAATATTTTTGACTGTTTTACAAAATCTGTATTCTATCAAAATATATTGAAAACAAACAAAAAGACAAACGAAAAAGACAATGATTAAAAAAGGCATGCATAACCCTTGTAATGGAAAAGTATTAATACACAACCTATAAAGAACTCCTATACATCAAAATATAATGGCAATTCAAGAGAAAATAGGCCAAGGATATCAGACAAGTTATAAAAACATGAAAGGTTTAAAAATACATGAAAAGTAATTGAGGAAAGGTAAATTAAGAAAATAATGAAATATATTTCTTACCTATCAGAATAGCAAAACAATAGTGTTGGTAATTATATAGGAAACAGTGATTTTTGCACATCACTGGTATGCATGTGAAATAGAATAGTCTCCTTGAGGGTAATCTGACACTAAAGATAAAGATGCTTATAACAAATGACCTAGCAATTCTATTTCTGTGTGTTCTTCTAAGATATCTTTGCACGTTGTAAAAGGAGACACACACAATAATGTTCATTGTAGTACTGTTCATTGCAATAGCAAAACAAACTAAAACCACTTAACTCAGAATAAAAATACATAAATTGTTGCTCATTAATACAATAGGTATTTAAAATGAATGAACTATAGAAACTTTTATCAATACAGATAACCTTGAAAGCTATGTTTAGTAAAGAAGGCAATCATTATAACAGACAACAGTATATTTTAATGTAATACAGGCATGTGCAATAAAAGTATAAAACCACATATGGAAATAATACCCATTAATTTCAGGACTGTTACTTCTGGGAAAAAGGAAGATGAAAAGAGGGAAGGATTTAGCTGTACCTATAACGTTATATTTATCAAAATCAATAAAAGAAAGGAAAATTTAAAAAAATAACAAAATGTTAACATCTGTTTCATCTTAGTGGTGGATCCTTGAGTGTTTTTCATATTATTTTATGTATTTTTTGGAAATTTCCCTAATTTAAAAGTTTAAATGCCTTTAATTCATTAGGAATTTGAATGTAAAACATGAAGAAGCAGCATGACATTTCTTTCCTCAATGGTTGACAAATTGTTCCAACACTTATGAAATAAGTCATCCTTTTACTTTCTCATTTCAAATGCCACTTTTCCACATAATAAGTATTTATATGCTTGAGTATATGTCTGGACTTCCACTTGTGTCTCACTGATCTGTGTGTTTATTCTAGGGATAGTCAGCCACTGTTTTGTTGATTGTAGCTTTATGGTATGTTTCAACTAAGGCAAATCTCAGTCTATTCTCCTTTTACCATTTCATGTGGCTTCACACTGAGTGATCTTGTCTGTCTTTTATTGGTTATTTTCTTTGATGGTTCATTTTATTTATGCTTTTCTACAAATTTTTTAAATTTTGTAATATTTCACAATTCCTTAAAATCTTCCTTATGGTTGTCCTTCTTTCTTTAGTAATTGGCAAACCATTCATCCTACTTTTATTCTGCTAATAGTTATATTTAAATTTAAAAATCAATTTGAACCCTTAAGTTAGGCATGAGTAGTTTTCATGAGAGATGTCAGTAACTTCTTTTGAGACAACTGCTTGATATGAACCTATTCTGATAATGTAAAGAAGTATGTATATGACGCAATGTGAGACAGCTGCTTGGCATATGTCTGGCTACATGGTTTTCATGTGCCACCATGTAGCCAGGCCAGTGTGACGTAGGTATGACTGAATAGGAGTTTAGGGTGAATTTGCCTTGGTGTCATGACATATCAAAGGTAATGTAGGTAATGTGGGATTGAGTTGGGGACTAAATCTAAGTCTCTTTTTATTTTTAACAAATCTGACCCATATTCCATGCTTTTATATTGCATACTCTGAGTCCAACCTGATACCTAGCATTGTAGAAAAAAATTAAAGTTCTAAGCCTACCTTTCCTGTGTAATTTTAACCATGTTTTACCACCTTTCTGTGCCTTGTTTGCCTTATAAATAAAGAGGAAAATAATACCTATTTGGTAGAGTTGTTGTCAGGATTAAATGTAATTGCCAAGACAATGTAATAAGAAAACCATAAAAGACTGCATACATGCATAAAGGTGTATGTTCATGCTTATATGGATATATACATATATGTGTGTAAACGCATGTGTATAATCTAGTTAAGCCTCCTGCCCATGTAGAACCAATAGGTGACACACAAGTTCCTAAAACAAGGCCATGAAACCCTGGACTTGATACATCAAAAGCATGAAGTCTGGCAAATCGATAATCACTCTGTGAAAAACAAACCTTTATCTATTATAAACTGATGTTGAGCAGTTGCAGGGAACCAACAAAGTTTGTTAATCAGCTGCACCTGTCTTGTTAACTGGAAATTGTCAAAGTTTTCACACAGATACTGCAGCTTGATAGAGATAATAATGAAATGGCTTACAGATTGCATACTAGAAGATTCTTCTCCCCTTCACTGAAAGCTTGTTCTGAGAGAGCAAAGAGGGAAAAAGGGAATGGAGCAGAACATTCTCATCAAGGGAAGTTTAGCACATCAAACAAGAGCATTAGCAACATGACAGAATTAAAACAAGATCTTTCAGGGAGGTGTTTCTTCTCCCTATAACTCAGAATAAATATCCAGCAACACACAAACAACAAATAAAAAAACCTCTCTTTTCCTCAGTCTGACAGCATTTCCTATAGAAAGTTTTGTTCTAAATTTTATTCATTCATTTATTCATTGAAGAAATATTCATTTAAACATTTCATTTAATAAACAGTATACAATCCCTACCCTGCTATTTGCTGGGATTACAGAAATGGGTAAGACCCTTTTCCCTTAATAAACTTCCTATTGAGGGAAACAAACATGTGAAATACACACATGCACACACACATGCACACACACAAACTGTTGAGGTAGCCCAGTGGAAGGAAAGCTTTATCTTTACTGATGAATAGTACTGGCCAGAAAGGAGGGACAGCATGGAAGACATTACTGTCAGATGGAGCAACATGAACAAAGATAAGAGTGGTTTGCAGAACTACAAATTGTTTTCTGTGGCAAGAGCAAAGAATTCTGGGGCTGGGCAGGGTAAGAGATGAGACTGAGGCATTAAAAGGCATGTGAGAGACATGTTAAAGAGTTTTAACTTTACTGAAAGCAATATAAAGGGGCTACTGAAGAGTTTTAAGTATAGGTATAAAAGGTTCAGATCTATGTTTAGGAAAGAGCACCCCAAAATTGGCACCCTGTTCTTCACTCAGGGTGAAAGCCAAGGAGAAAAGGCCAAGGAGAATGGATAGATTAACCAGCTGCCCCCTTGATTGCTCCAATCTTAGACCTACCTACAATGTTCCAAGAGAGTGAATCTTTGTACTTACTATGTGTTCCCCTTGCCCAGAGGTGCTACAGAGTCCCTAGGAGAAGTGCAGCAACAGGTGAGTGCACGTTATATTTATTCAATGAACTGACTACTCATCAGGCACAGGAAAGGAATCTTCAGTGTTTTTCTCAATGCTTCTGAAATTTTCTAGCAGGAATGTGTAAGTTTTCATAATTTGGCAAAATCAAAAATCCTTCCCTTTTTTGTTCATTCAGTCCCTCTCTTAAGGTGGACTTACCACTCCCTGGTTGGTTCCCGAATGCTAACCAATCTGGCTTCTATTAGGTTTATATTTTATTTGCTTTTAACTGTAATATAGAGAATGGTTTCCATTCCTGGGTTACCTTGTTTAATGTCAGCACAACCTTTCCTTGATGAGACACTTAATACCTATATTTCTTACATATGCATATATCACATCTTTAAATTAATTGCAAAATTTTATCACAATTCTTATTTCCACTCTGTATCCATATTCTTTGTATTATGCTGTTTTGTACCTGAAAAAGAAGTGCCTCTTGAATCTGGGCTGACCTCATGATTGGCTCTGGCCAATATAAATTAGTGTAAGTAACAGAATACCAGTTCTGAGCCAAGACCTCAAGAAGCCTTGTGTAGGTCCATGTTTTCTCTTGAAACCCTACTACCAACATTTGACTGAAGATGAGAGACCACAGTAAAGACAGCCCAGTTGTTCCAGCTGAAGCCATCCTAGACCAGCCTCAGCCAACTGATGTGCAAATGTAAAAGAGAACTTAGCCAAAAATCAGCAGATTATCTACCAACTGCAGAGCTGATCACCAGTACAGAATATGGGTCAACCCAGCTGACCCATGGACGGGTAGTATATATACACACACATACATAAGTACTTTAACCATTTTTTTCTTTCGATTTTTACTCTATGACTTTAGGTAATGGGGAATATCACTTCCTGCCCTTCAGAATTATGCAGTTTGGCTGGGTTCATGGGAAGTGAAATAGATATGTGATATAAAATAATTAAGTTTCTTTCTCTTGACTCATTTATAAATGAGTCAACAAGATCATACTAGTCTTAGGAGACAGACACCTGAGTTCAAATTTTGTACCATCATTCACTGTTTTGGAAACTTTGGTGTGTTTTATTTTACTTCAGCTAACCATCCATAAACTCAGAATAATAATACTTTGTCTAAAGGCCCAATCTTCAGCTACATAACTAAACCAAATATTCTCCAAGATATAGGTTTCTATGGTTCTGTTTTTCTTAAGTCCTTGTTGTGTACTGGGCACTTTTCCTATAAAATCTCACAACTATTGAGAGAAGGGTCTTAATATTCCCATTTTACAGAAGAGGAAACTGAAACTCTCACAGAAATTAAATAACTTGCCCAAGAACACAGTGCTGACAAGTGGTAGAACCAGTATCCAAAATCAAAATCAGGTTTATTTGCCTCATAAAAGGGAGCTCTATGGAATAAAATCTGCTGCAGCCCTCATCTAAGTACTGGGCAATCTTGGCTAAACAAAGAAGCAGAAACTCCTGTTCTTCCCCTTAGAATCATGTGAATTAAAATGCAATACTAGAAAAACTCATGCTTTCAATTTGCGTCTGAAGACAAAGATGTTTTATAAAAAGCCCTTGATGAATAGCAAACCTGTAAAACAGTAACTCTGAGAAAGAGCGTGAGAGACAGAGAGAAGAGAGAAGCACTTGCTTAAAAAGGGCCTTTTCTGCCCAGAGCAAAGGGGAGGCGAGTGGGGAATGAGTCACAGTTCAAAACAAATCATAGTATTTTATAATGGCAACATGAAATAAATGTGTTTTTACAAACTGATACAATATTACCCTAATCATATTTACAGCACTGCCCTGTGTTTATCTGACACATTGCTCACCACTCACGCAAGGCTCAGGTTGAGCTTTCACAAGCCTCAAACTGTTGTAGAATCCACATGTAAAGAGCGAGCTTCACCTTACAGCAGTTTTGAAAACCTAAGATTTGGAAGAGATCAATTTTGAATGGGAAAAGCTGGAGTATCTTGTGGATTGCAAACAGCAGATAAAATGTTTCCTTATTAAAGGCTGCTCTCTCCAATGAATTTCAGAGAACGCAAAGATCTCCCCTTTGTTTAAAGATAATCACATTTTTCTCAGAGTGGTTCACGAGGGCTTTACGTTGGCATGAATTTTTCATGACTGATTGATTGAAAAGACAATGCCAACAGAGAATAATACAAGTGTAGGGACCTGTCTTACAAGGTAGAGTTAAATTACTCCAAGGGTTAGAATGACAAACCCAGGTGTTGCCTCCAACTCAGCCAGTAAATTGACAATTACAAATCTGTTGAAAAATGAGAAAAATCAGTTAGGAAAAGGTTGACTTGTACTAAAACCTAGTGTTTGCTTTATTGAACACCATTCAGTGGACTTTGGAAACAAAGAGAGAGAGCAGTGTGGGAAAAATGCCTATCTTTGGGTGGGGGATGGGAGAAGGTGAGTGGGAAGAAAGTTGAAGAGTAGAGACTTGTCTTCTCTTCCAGATTTATGTTAGTGGCTTGTTATTTGACTTTAGAAAGATTACTTCCTATCTCTGATTATGTATTTTCCCACTTCTGAAATAAAGACAACTGAGTAAGGCCCAGAGTAAGGTCATGGGCTGAGGAGTTTGGACCAAGTAACACAGTTAAGTCAGATCAAGGGTGAAAAGTGAGACTCTAGGTTCTATATCTATACACATCTGATGGATTAATTCCTTCATTCTTTAAAGAAACATTTATTAAACTCTGCATATGTGCCCCAAACTATTTTATGTGCTGGGGATACACAGATAAACAAGACATATCTTGTTTCTGCCTTTATATAGTTCACATTTTAGTGGGGAAGACAAAAAACACACAAGTAAATAAATAAATGTTTAATGCAGCATCAGATAGTAATAAGAACTATGAAAAATAAAATAATAAATGGTTAGGGAAGAGACTGAAAAATAGTCTAAGTTTGTCTGGCTTAAAATTATTACACATAATTTGTTGAATACCTACTAAGTTCTGAGAAATGGTCAGGCACTTTTATATTGTATATTATTTCTAATCCTTAAAAATCATAGAGGTAAATATTATTTTTCATTTTATAGATCAAGAAAGTAATATAAAGAAAACATAAAATCAAGTAACTTTCTGTTTCATCATCCATCAGATGGGGTAGACAAATTTGGTTTGGATGCTGAGGACGATGATGCCACACATGCACGAAGAGGGTACACAAACAATTATTATTCATAGAATGAAGATTTCTGTCAAGGGTTTAGTAGTCTCCCAGTCTGACCTGAAAATGGCTTGAGAGAGCAGTAAAGGAGGCTCACTTGGAGTGTTACAATGGTCAGCGGCCAGGGCCAGGCTGAGGATTCTCACATATACAAAGCCACAGCACGTATGGTTTGAATTTCCTGCCAGTGCTAAACATGGCAGCATCCATGCTTTCTCATCAGCATGCCCAGATGTGAGACAGAAGGGAAAAGGGTGGGTCCTGAAAGATGCTAATAGTCAGCTGTCAAAAATGGAGTTGAACTGTTTAACATACTTTGTAAAGATGATATAGCTTATGTAGATGAAATTGAATGAGTAAAACTCAGGTCTTGTTTTGTCTAGCTCCAAAGTTCACATTCTATTTTATACTATGGTAACTCAAATGGAAAAATTGTGTAATTTCTCTTCAATGGGCCTAGTGAGATGTATCTCAAATAAAGACTATGGATATGATACTATACAAAGGACACTAGAAAGGTAAGATAGTGGGTATTTGGACTGACCCTACTACATAAAACAACTTTAAATGCTCTTAAAACTATGGGATAACTAACAAAATATTAAGAGATTATCAAGCAGCCCTGGCTGATGTGGCTTAGTGGATTGATCACCTGCCTGTCAACCAAAGGGTCACCAGTTCAATTCCCAGTCAGGGCACATGTCAGGGTTGTGGGCCAGGTCTCCAGCAGGGAGCATGTGAGAGGGTTAATGAGAGGAGCACTACACATTCATGCTTCTCTCCCTCTCATTCTCCCTCCCTTCCCTCTCTGTCTAAAATAAATAAATAAAATATTTTTTAAAAAGAAGTTATCAAGCAAAAAATTAAGGGAATTTTAGATTCAACACAGAGTATTTGTTGAATCTGGTGAATCAGGGCTTGGCGAAATAGATACTGGCTTAGAGGGCTGCCAAAGTGGTTGAAATTAAAGAAACCACAGAAAAGTGAGATGGGAATTCAGGTAATTTACCCTCATGTCATTTGCAAAATGTTAAGATGCCTTTATATAGGTGAGATGCTAACAAAATAAGTAGAAAGAAGAATCAAGAAAGTTAAAATGCTAAGTAGAGATTTCAACAGTCTTACAGTGCTACAGAAAAAGAGTTTGGAGTTCAGGTCCAAAGTTTAGGTAACAAGTTTAAAAGATTTGGTAAACACTCCATACTATTTGAGATGCCAGAAAGGCTATGCACTTGCAGTAAGGGCAAGTCAAACGTACACCTGAATTTGAATACCTGAAATTCAGCCTTGACCAGATAAAGATAATCTTCCTCAAAGTAATCTGCCTGCCAGAAGAAAACTGAAGCCTTTCAGGTGAAAATTACATCAATAAAGGCATCTATATCTTCAAACACGATATCCTGCATCAACCAAATTTACCAAATGTGTCAGGAAACAGAAATGAGTGAATGAAAAAAAAGAAAAAGGAAACCTGACCCACAGATTTTTCAAATATTTCAGAACCTTCAAAATTATAACTAATATTTTATACCCCTATACATACTTTATTGTAATAATGATATAGTCCATCTTTCTCTTGACATCTTATTTTATACTCTATTTTCATTGTAATTTCTTTTTTATTTAATAATTTTTACTGTATTATTTTCATTCCTATTAGTCCCCTTATACTCTCCTCCCATCATGCAATCACCACACTGTTTACCAGAGAACTGAACTATAGATAAAGATGCAAATGGACAAACAGAAAAAGATAAATTTAATAACTAAAATAGTTTCACAAATGGGTTTTAACAGCACATTAAATCCAGAGGAAGAAATTAATAGTGAAATGAAAGGCTTGTCAGTAGAAAATATCTACACCAAGCACTGAAAGAACACACCATTTACACAGCCCCGCCAGAAGCAGCAGGTGAGCACCCCAACACCCACGTCACTCCCATGGCCCCATCAAAGCTACCAGGTACGTACAGCTCACAGAGGAGATGCCCCTTAATGTACGTCTCTGGTGGCTAGAGAGAAGGCCTTTCTGGGCCCCACAGTTCTAAAACAATCAGAGAGACAGTTCGACAAACAAACACAAACCAGTGCAAAGCTAAACAATAAGATTCATCTTCTGCATAGCACCAGTCTTTCAAGACTCGGAGAGAATGCTGTTTCACCTAATACATAGAAACAAAAACATCCCTGTTTATAAGCCTACAGAATGACCATAGCTCTGTTGAAGTTGGTTGAAATTAGTTACTGTTGATTCCCAGACTGCTGGGTTGGGTTTAGTTGGCAATGTATTCCTCAATCTGGGACCAGCAGCTATCTGAGAATAATTTTTTTCTTTTTTTTTAAAGATCTACTTATTTTTAGACAGAGGGGAAAGGAGGGAGAGAGGGAAATAATATCAATGTATGGTTGCTTCTCGAGTGCCCCCTACTGGGGACCTGGCCTGCAACCTAGGTATATACCAATTTAGAATCAAAACAGCAACCCTTCTATTTGCAGGCCAGCACTCAATCCACTGAACCACACCAGCCAGGGCCAAGAATAAATTTTTCTCTGGTAGATGGCAAAAGAAACCAGACAAAACCATTCAGATACATTTAAATCCTCTTCCTGAGTCACATATTTTAATACTCCATTTGCTAAAGCAAGTCACTTGTATAAGCTCAACATGGTTTAGAGAAATATAGTAACTTCTTACTAAAGAAGGAGGCGCTGCAAAAGTGCATGGTTTTTAATTTATTAATGGGGGAAAATAATTTAAGAAAACAACAATTAAATTTACAAAAGTACTATATTTATTAAAGAAATTAAATCTTCCCTGGCTGGCATGGCTCAGTGGATTGAGTGCTGGCCTGTGAACCAAAGGGTTGTCAGTTCAATTCCCAGTCTAGGGCACAAGCCTGGGTTGCAGGCCAGGTCCCTATTTGGGGGCACTCTAGAGGCAACCACACATTGATGTTTTTCTCCCTCTCTTTTTCCCTCTCTTCCCCTCTCACTAAAAATAAATAAATAAATAAAATATTTTTTTAAATGAGAGAAATTAAATCTGTATTTTAAATCTGTCCTTTATAGGTATCCTAGACCCAGGTGGCTTTACTAATGAATTCACCCATTTACTTTATGAAGACTCTTACACAAAATCTTTCAGAGAAAAGATTAAAACAAGAAAACTTCCTTCAAATCATTCTTTGAGGCTAGTGTAACCTTAATACTAAAACCTGATAAGATTTTACAAGAGAGGAAGCTAATCAACCAATGTCTTTCATGAATACAGATGCAAAGGTCCTACACCAAATGCTATCACATCCAATCAACTTCATTGCTTTATAACAGAATATTATATATCAATGAGAAATAATAAGTGACTGCTAAACACAACAATATGGATAAACTTATGGTTGAGTAAAAGAAGCCATGTCCAAAGGGTATACACAGTATAATTCCATTTATAGGAAATTTTAGAACAAGAAAACTAATGTGTGATGACGTCGTATCTGTTATATTTGGGTTGCCAGTAATATTCTATATTTTGGTCAGGGTAGTGGTTACACTAGTGTATTTATTTGTTTAAATTCATTGAGCTGTATACTTGATATCTGAGAATTTTATTGTATGTATGCTAGCCATCAACTCAATTAAAAAAAGTTTGCAAAAAAATTCCCACAATATTTATGACTCCCTGAGGAGATTCTGAATATACAGTTGTTAGTATCTCTTCTTGCTCTAAAGATTTTTTATTTGCCTGCCAATTTTTATTAGTTGATTAGAATCTTTACTATGTCTCCTTAACAACAGCAGATCGACACTAGCAGCAGCACTAAAAGCTTTAGACAATAGAGGATACATCTAAAAATAGTTGTAACAGCTTAAGTGAAAAAAACATTTGAAAGACCATAAATTAAAATCTCTGTAGTGCTTTAATTAGGACAATAGCACATTTTTATACCAAGGGCCAACAAAAAACTAAAGCTGAAATATTACAAAGCCAAGTTGGTAGACAAATATATGATTTTTCAGCTCTAGAGGAAAACTACATCTAAATGTCAAATTACGTAACTGAATGTTTCACCCTCTACAGTTTCAAAGTAACAGAAATGCCAACAGTATAGTTCCTGAAATTAGAGACATACAATTTATGACACAGTTTGAAAAACAAAGCACAGAATTGAGAGTATGAAAATTTGTGTGCTAGTCCTGGCTGTGTCACTTATCAGTTGTACAAGTTTGGAAAAAAAACATAAAGTCTCTTGAGTTTTTATTCCTTTGTGTATAAAATTGGTATTAATACTGTGTACCTCTGAATATCATAGGAAGACTATGTATAGAGTACATCTAAAGCCTCCCTATTTTTATTACTCATTTACCTCACTGATTTTGAAGCACTTTAGTTTTTATTTTTAAGGCTCCTCTTCCAGCAACCAAAACTATTTGGAAAATTTGAAAATCTACATGGATTTCTCTGGGCAAATGAAACTACATGCAAGAGTTCCACTCTAAGCATATATGTACACAACACACCACAGAAGGTAAACTGAGATCCTCCTCCTTCCAAAACACAACTCTTCTCCCCAAAAGCATCTCCTCTAAATTTTTCCTTAGAGAAGAAGTGAGGGACCACTACACAATCCAATCAAGTCAACATCAGTTAAGTCTTCCAAATTGATTCCCCCTGTCAACTGTGGAACATCTGTAAGAGCCCTACAATTTTCAGTTAGTTTAATTGTGCTTTCCCACATCTAAATATGTGGGAATGATTTTGAATCCCATGTCATTAAGTCAATATGTCTAATTTCATGTTCTCCAGCCTTTTCAGAGTTAGGTCTCTATTTCTGCCAGCACTGGCTCACCAACAACCACAAACATAATTCTAGAATGCTTCTAATTCTCTGTCAACCTGGTCCACTGCTATTAGACTGCTATTAGACAGATAAGATTTCCAAGTAAAGACTGGGAATTGGGGATGATATAAAATATGTCAAATTAAATAAAAAGAACTATGACCATAGGAATAAATATGTGAAGTAGTATAGTGTAGGGGAGGAACCTAGAATCAAACTTTGCAATAAAATTCAGTGACCTGTTTAGGATCAGTCTGACTAGTGAAAAAGTTGAGACTAGAGCCCAGGCTTCCTGTTTCCAAGTCCAGTACTACTTCCATTACCCCAGAAAATATTATTGTTAGATTGCATGTGACTGCCTCTTGACTTTCCAATGAAAAACGCCAAAGTGTGGCATGTTGTTTCTTTAGCTAGTGGGCCTCACCCCCCAGCACTCCTTTCTCACTAGTTGTGGCAGATCTCAAGAGTTCAGCTGCTCACTTCACGGTCAAAGGCTGTGCTATAATAGGACATCGACAGTTTTCTAGAATTCTGGGAACTGTTCAAATCTTCATGCAATTTTGAGTGCTAGTAGTGACTCAATGAAGCGATATAAACAAAGGCCAAACATCACCCAGTGGTGAGCTGCTTGGACTGTATCTTTCTCTAAAGAATAACAACTCCAAACTGCTGAGAGAAACCAAGTAATTGTACAATCCTGAGATAAATGGTTTGTCAATCAAGAACCTCAAAAATGATTCAATTACCCTAATTTTGCTGAAGTATTAAAAAACCACATCAGGCTATATACTGCAATACACAATTTCTCATGCCTACTAAGTACTTACTAGCATTGTTCTTAAGAACTACATCAACATTAATTTCTCTTAATGTTTTACTTGAGAAACCAGAGAAATATCAAGATACATTCCTGAGGTCACAAAGTTGGAAACAAGATTCAAACTTGAGTCTGTCTGACTCTTGAACCAGTATTATTTTTGGTAACTAATTGTGCAGTTACTCTTAACTCCTCTCCTCTCCATCTCCCCCCTACTCAAATTTAGTGACGATGGCTGTAGAATCATGGAGAAAGTCCCAGACAAAGGGTCAGGAGACCCTGGTTATTTAACCACTACTTTTCTGTGTGACCTCGTAGTCCCATGGATAGGAATATGTCTAAATGATTTCTAAGGGTTTAATAGTTTTGACAGCCTGTGACTCTATGAGACTTTAAAATATTCTTATATAACAACATCCCTGTGAAAAGGTCATGGCCCTGTGAGTTGCCTGTAGTAGGCAGATAGGAGGATAAACCCCTTAGAGAAATTGAATTGAGTTCTCTGGGCTTATCAAAGTGGAAAAACAGGCACCTAGCTGCCAAAAACTGAAGGAGTAAGTCCTCGGGAGATGAACTTAGTTAAGGCAGAGGCTTCTGTGTATCAGCACTGTCAGTAGCAACCTCAGTCAATGTCATAAATGCACTGAAGACAAGAAAAATATGTGGTTGGCTCTGCAGAAGATGATAGGACCTATCAACCAAGTGGCACATTACACCACATTAGATCTGGACTTACAGTCCAAAGACCCAGTATCTTACCCTAAGCATCCAGGTTGGCCAGTAATTTTAATGGTTCCTTCCCTGCCTGTGTCCAAGGCCAAAGGCATTCCATAAAAATCCAAGGCAGCTCATCTCTCTGATCCAAATTCTCCAGACTTTGACTCCTCTGACTATGACCTCTGGCTTTTCTCATTTTGTCTGATCTCTAGTTTCTGTTGCATTGCCTCACATCTGGACAAGAAAATCTTTCTTCATTACTTAGTTTTGTATATGCCAGACACATGCTTCTCAAAGTCAGTGATACTTATTTGAGATCTGAAGAATGAGTAAGATTTACCACAAAAAAAAAAAGATTGGGGGCAGGAAGCTGGGGGTGGTTAGGAGGCAGGGAGGAGGAGACAGTTTCAAACAAACAGAAAAGTCTCAGCAAAGGACAGGGCGATCAAGAAATTAAGGGCAGTTCAGTATGGCTACAATGCAGAGTATTCAGGGGAAATTGTAAGGGATGAAGCTGAAAATGTTAAGCACTGGACAATAGCAGCTGTGGACAGACCATCCTGATGCAGCCACTTGCCGGCTGTGTGACTAGTCTCAGTTTCTTCCTCATTAAGATGAAGATAGCAATTCCTATTTCCTGTAGCCCTTAGTATCCAGCATTTAATAGGTGCTTAAACAGTCACTGAATTGAAATCCAGGAATGAAAAGGGAAAATGGGAACTGAAAAAGCGGGGGGCAGTGGGATTAAACAATTTCCCCAGGGGATGTGCAGGAAAAGAAAGTGGATTTTTGGAGTTGCCCAGAGTTTCTAGTCTGGCATCCAATGAAATGACAGGGACAGGTTCAGTGCAAGTACCCAAGTCCTGTGCCAGTGATGGTTTTCTAAAATTCAGGGCACAGAATCATTGCAGCAGCTTCCTCACTCATCATGCTGTGAGCTCTGCAGAGCCCTAGGAAAGTTGTCAGCCGTGAGATTCTTTCCCCTCGAATGCAAACACACATGGCACAGGCATATGATTCCCATCTAGATCCACCCCCGACTTCCGGCCAGGAGGCTGCTGTGTAGGCAGGACCGTCTGCCTTGGAATTTGCCAGCCTAACCTGGTCCCCTGAGCTAGCCCTCTTCAAGCAGTAACACACAGATCTGGCAAAATTCACACTTTTGTAAATTTCTTTCAGGGGTCTATCCATCACTACCGTTTCCATATCCTGTCAGAAGAGGTCAACTTGGGCCAGGGACAGCTTTGCTCAGACCAAATGGGTATTTATTTCTGGAAGAGAATAGGCAGCTTTTCCTTTAATCCAAGGAGCAGATGCTGGCCCAGGAGGAGAATGGCCTGAAAGTTCCACCCATCACTCTAAGGCCACAGGGTCAGGAATTGTTATTCAAAACAACAGACCCCTCCTCCCCTCAGGTTCTCTGACAGCATCAGTGCCCAGCTACTGCAGAGTTATTACCATCATCATCTCTGTTGGATTCTATGCCCCAGTCACATTGGCAGCATTCCTTCTATTTGCAAACAGATTGCAAAATAAGAGCCCCAGGAAGGATGCAGGCTGGCCAGGCTCCAAGGACCTTCAGCAGCAATCACGCTAAATCAGGGCTGTATCCTTCTCTCTTAACAGTAACGGGTACTCACACTGCCTCCCAATGGTCCTGGATCACTGGGGTGCCTGGCCTCTCTTTCCTCCTGGAGTAAGTATCCTAAGGAAAATGAGAGGACAGAACTTCCTGGGAAATTATAAGCAAGAATCCAACATTGGAGTCCTAGGTCATTCGTAAGCTTCCTGACATGGGGGTTTTAATTCCATAAAGATTGGTCGGGAACATAGCACCAACAGAAGTGTTCCTTGACTTGTTTTCCTCTAAGGTCTCTGCCTTAGTCTGTCATTCATGATCCTCTACAATCTAGTCATTTGTGTGTGTCCAGCCTTCTCTCCTGAAATGATCCTTTTTTCCTGCCCATAATCTCCATGCAGTCCTTTGTTCACTTACCCTCAAATATGTACAAGGGATGAAACAATAACAATGACCACTGCCATTTACTAAGCAATTATTGTATAACTGGCTCTGTGACAAATGTTTTACACATATTTTCAAGCTTAATCCTAAAAAAATGAAACCCGAGAAATAGGTTCTCTTATTATCCTTATCTCACATTTGAGGAAGCTGAGGCTCAGAGACTGTCACTACTGTGCCTAAGATCATAAAACTAGTATTTGGGATGTCTGAATTGAAATATCATTATTGTTTTAAACAATTTTTCTGTAATACATCTTATTGTCCCCCCTTTACAGATGATGGAACATGTTCAAAGCTTTAGTAACATGCCCACTCATACAGCTTGTGGCAGACTGGGACTCCAAATAAAACCTGTCTGATTGGAATTCCAAAGCCCTTACTCTTAACCTTTACTACTCATCTGTGAAATGGAAGTTAAATTAGCTACCACCCTCTATCAGGAAAGAGAAGAAACATGTCTTATCTAACTCAATGACTCAAGTAAGATGATGTCAACGACAACCCATTGTGAACAGCAAGGCAATACTGGATATTAGTTACAACTCATATTACTTCATATGGTAAAAAATATTTTATTCGCTTACTTTAGTAGACAACTTTCTTTTTCTTATTTTCTAAACTGCATACTTATTAATTATTCCTCTTTGGTTGTTTTCACTCTAGCTAGGACTTCTAACACATACAATGATGAGTGGCAATAGTGAGAGGGACAGCCTTGCCTCATTCCTGATCTTAGGGGCCAGTTTCCCACCATTTACTATGATGCAGGTTACAGAGTGTTCTGTAAGTGTTCTTTACCAATGTGAGGAAATTCCCCTGTAGTTCTAGCTTACCTGATGGTTTGGGTTTTTTCTGAAATTATGAATGGGTGCTGAACTTTGTTAATTTTTTTTCCTTTATCCCATTGATGTCATAGATTATATTAGTTTTCAAATATTGAACTAGTTTTACATACCTGTAATAAAAACCACTTGGTCAAGGTATATAATTCTTTTTAAACATTGCTGGATTCAATTCACTAATATGAGGTCAAGAGTTTTTGAATTTATGTTCACAATAGATAGTGGTGAGAAGTTTTTCTTTCCTATAATGCTTTTATCTGGTTTTGGCAACAATTTGCTTTTTATCACATAATGAAGGTAAGTATTATTCTTTTAATACTCTTTAAGCAAATTGTATACTTCCCTAGAAATAAAGATTTGGGAGTCAAGTTCCAGATCTAGCCTGTAATGGCAGATGTGTTAAAGAGAAAGAGCAGGGACTCTGGAGTCACACAAACATGGGTTTAGATCCTAGTTCTGCCATTGCTGTGTGGCCTGAATCAGTATTTAACTTCAGCAGACCACTGTTCCTTAATTGGTAAGATGGACAACAATAATTTCTTCCTTGAAATGTTATATTGAGAATGTAAAAAAATAAAATAAAACAAAACAAAAGTGGAGGCTAGATATATGTCATTAAAACATGAGACAAGGACATCATTATGTCATTATCTTAAAAGCCTAATTTTATAACAAAATCAGAGATGAATTGCTATGTTTTCATAGCTGTTTCCTGAAAAGGAGACCCCTGGGTCCCTATTAATAGCCTCAGCATCCCCATACAGACAAACGTGATTTTTCCAAAATACAAATCAGACCATGTCCCATCCCTTCTGAAAGCCCTTGAATGGCTGACTTCCCACTGTTTTCAGGACACATTCCAAGGTTTTTAACATGGCAGTTGGTGCCCTATATGATCATCACTGCCTATCTTTTCAGACACATTTCTTCCATTTGTGGGCTCTAAATTCAGCTATGGAAACAACAGCTAGCTCATTATGCTATTCTGTATATTTTGCTAAAATTCCTTTTTGGAACTCTGTGCTTAGCTAGTTATTTTTTAATACTCAAAACTCATCTTTGGGATCTCCCACCTCCAGGAACCTTTCCTGGCTCTACATTGTAGTTAGAAACCTCTCCTTGGTGCTTACGTGACTCATGCTCACCTCTTACAAATTTAATGATGATTATATAACTATCTGGGTATAATATCTTTCTCCCACTAAATTGTGAGCTTCTTGAAAACAAGGACTACATCTTGATCATTTGTGGTATACACAGGTGCTCAGATAATGTTTGCTAATGTAGTAAGAAAATAAAGGTTCGCAGATGGCTCTTGTGTCAATATCCATCATGAAGTGGACATTCATTAATCAATGTGCCTCAATCCATAGTATCATCTTTGTTAGGAGCTCTCAAATTACTGCTAGTTGTGGAATAATTAGATAGAACCTCTGCAGATTTCCTTTCCAGAGGAAAAGCAGGCAGTTAGTTTCTTATTGTAAGGTGAACCTTCCTCTTTTCTTCCTCACCTTTATCCTTCTCTCTTGTGGATAAGCCAACTGAGTAGTGATTATGAGAACATCTACACTATAATTATCGTAGCATTTAACTTGTATTGTATTGACATCTGTAAAAGAAAGAACTCTAAGAATTGATGAGGAGTGATGGGATTTCCTTTCTTTTAAGATGCACTTTTTTACTTTAAAAATATAATCACTTTGACACATGTCTTAACAGTTTTGAAATAACTATTGAATAGATTTTATATTTTGGGGGAACACTTAAAACAATATTAAACTGCTAGAATTGGGAGGAAACAAAGACTATTAGTTTGATTCCCTTATTTTACATTAGTGAAACTGAGGTTCCCATAGGACAGTGATTTTTAACCAGTGAGCCACAAGAATTTTTAAAATAATGCAATACCTGACTATTCAGTCAAGGGAACTGACCTTTTTTTCCTTAGATTGTCAAATAAAAAAATGACAACAGCCAACACAACAATAGCCACAATAGCCATCCAGTGTGAATGAATTAAATAGTATCTATTTTTGTCAGATCAGCAAAAAATTTATTTTTGGTGTGCCACAGAAGTTTAGTTAATTAGTTCACATGTGATGTGACATAACCTGAAAAGGGTTGAAAACTGCTGCCATGGGGGGCTGTGACTTCTCTAAATGTTACAGGGTTAGGGGAGTAGTAACAGGGAAAAGAAAACACATACGGGCTTTAGAAGATCTTAGGGCACATAGCCGCTCTGAGGTTCAGCTTCTCACTCTATAAAATGCTGTTGATACTGCCTGCCACACATTGTAAGGATTAAGGATTATATGGAAAGCACTCAACTGACCTAACACATGCTAATTTTACTCTAAATAATAGTTATTTTATTATCATTTATGCTAAATAAGAACTACAATCTAAGGCCCTTACTCTTTCTGCTACAAAATGTAGCCTTTTGAAACTAAACACACATTTCTAAACACACATAGTTGTGAAATCCTGATATGAGAGAGAGAGGCAGGGAAAGGATAGGGGAGAAGGAGGGAAGTAAAAAAGAAAAGCAGATTTCAGCTTAAAGAATTAAAATCAGAACAAGTACATTTTGTTGTTATACAGGTGAACACTCAGGGGAGAGATACAGGAGTCGCCTGGTTATAGATAGTTATTACTCCCTCACTGTACCTAAAACATTGATAGGTGGATGAAACTTGGAAAATAGGCAGAGGCCACAAGGAAAATGCATTCTGGTCGCACACTGAACCACTTTATTTTTATCCAATTGCCCACACATGGCAGGTAGGATGAAGGATATTTTAGTTCTGCCATCTGTCCAAAATGACTCTGTTCTTCTTCTCAATGAACCTCACTTTCAATATCTATAAAAAAAGGCAATGTTTAATGGCACGGTTATTGGTAAAATAAAAATTAAAGTAAGTGGTGTATATAAGGGTACTTATATATGTAATTATTACTAAAAAGCTTTTCAGAATTTTTTTCATCAGAGGGCCTTGCTCAGATCCCAGCATATCATTAAACTAGGACCTAGCATAAACAATTACATTTACTCTAACTTTATATGGCCATATATATATATGTATATATGTATATGTATTTATATATATTTCATATATGTGGTAATATGTATATTTAGACAAATGTGTACCTTATCCTTACTATGCTTCCTAAAATTTTAGTACATTACACTAAATTTACTAACTGCACTGACATTTACTGAGCACCTTCTGTGTGCCAACACCTTTCTAAGTGCTTTATAGATATTAACTAATTTAATCCTCACAATGCTATAAAGTCAGTACTGTTTTCCTCATTTTACATAATAGAACCTTGAGGCCAGAGAAGTTAAATAGCCAAAAGTTATTGTTATTACAGCTGGTGCATGTACTTGTTCCCATCTGGCTCTAATCTCAACTTGTACAGCAAACTACACAACAAAATTATTCCATTTTAATTTCTGGTATTACACTAGCATTTTAAGATTCTCTTTAATTTAATCAACTGACATATGTAATGAGTTATGTATACATTATAGGAAATGTGACTATTCCTTAAAAAGTCAATTTATCATTTATGTTATCATCAAAAAGGATTGAAAGAATATGATCAACATTTACCTTAGGTACTTGCTACTTTCACCACTGGTCTCAGAAAGTAATAGAAATTCCTTACTCTTATGACACCACATTGAGCTAGGCTCAGAATTCACCTTTCTGGTCCTCTTACTCTAGTTAGCAAAAGGACTTTCTGTCCTTCTTGCTATAGATTTAATACTTCTGTCTACTGCTACTCCCAAAATCATATGTTGAAATCCTAGCCCTTATGGTGATGGAATTAGGAGGTAGAGTCTCTGGAAGAGAATGAGGTCGCGAAGGCAGGGCCCTCAGGAATGGGATCAGTGCCCTTATAAAAGGAGCCCAAGAAAGCTCCTTTGCCCCCTCCATCACAGGAGGTTATACTGAGAAGGTAGTCACATATGCGGAAGCAGGTCCACCAGACACCGAATCTGCTGGTTCTGTCGTCTTAGAGTTCCCAGCCTCCAAAGCTTTGAGAAATCCATTTCTGTTGTTTATAAGCTACCCAGTCTGTGGTATTTTGCTATAGCTGACCAAATGGACTAACGCATCTTCTATATGAGTGTTTTATCAACATAGGATGCTTTTTAAAAGCAAGGAAGGTATCTGCGCAGTTTCTGATCAAAGAAGATCCAATAGCTGCAGACTTTCTGGCCCCAAGAAATCTAGGAGCCTGCCTTTGCAACACTAAGGAGTTGTTATTTCCAAAATATACACGTGGTATCCTTTATGATAAAGGCTTAGGAATTGTTGGTTTGCAAAGAATGGAAACCCACTCGAACTGCCTTCACTGAAGTGGGGTTTATTTTAAGAATGTTATAAATATCAGTCCTCCCATAATGGACTTTGTGGTCATTGGAAGCCAGTGAGATAATTTCTATCTCTTTCAGAACTCACAGTCTATCATTTCTGCTTCATTCTTTTCTCTCTTCAATAGGCTTTTCTACTCAACTACTTGTATATGAACACTATAACCTTTACCAAAGTGTGGCCTCTGGCCCAAAGCAACCAGACTTCTTAGCTGTTCCTCACAGTCAACCAATAAATTCTTTAATTTCCAGGGGATGGGTGGGGAATGTGAGTGGTACAGCTTACATCAGGTAACTATTCCAAGTCTATCCTGGAGTTAGGATCACATGGTACATATGGTTGTCTCTTCTAGGCTGTCACAATTCTTCTAGAAGTGTGTGTGGGGATGGAGAAGAAATGTGGGCACCTGAAATACAGTATTATTTATCTGAAAACTTATTATTATAGTACTGCTACTCTTATTTCATTTCTGTTTGTATTGTCGTAAAAACATGTTGTCTCTGATCTTGCAAAGACTGATTATCTTGTGGGGATTCAATGGAGATTTTCAGGATCATAATCTTTTATTATTTACTCCACATTTCAGATGAGAAAGTGGAGGCTAAGAGAGTTTAAGTAACCGGCAATAGGGCAAAATGAACTCAGATCCTCTGATCTCTCCACCCTACATGTTGTCTCAAATGTGGCTAGATTCTGTATGAATATCCTCAAAACTCAAAATTTTGGAGTATAAATATTCAGTACCAGATAAGGCTGAGAAAGAAATTCTCTGAAACTTTCATGTACTCTTGAACCTGGCCATTTTGTAATGAATTCTCTTTTGACAAATGGAAATTTCCACATATGGCAAGTCTGTCACTTTTTCAAAGGCTCCTCCACAAACCACCGTCTCTGCCACTGCACACTCCCTGGCCATCAACAGCTACAGCTTCGTGTATTTGATAAAACCCAAAATTATCTGATGAGGTGAAAGAAAACAGTCTTTGGAGAAGAACAGACCTGAATAAGAATTCCAACTTCAGCATATATAGTATGTATGATCTCTGTGTCCTCATTTGCATTGTAAGAGAAATAAATGATCCCAACTTAATAGGGTTAATGTGAAGACTGGAAATGCTGGGAGAGTAATACCTAAAATATAAATCAGGTAAATTCATTTATGTTTCCCAAACTTATGCAGTGAGTGCCTATTCATGCTAGCCTAGTAGGCCTAACAATACACTAGTATTGTTTTCATGCTTCAGAGATGTATACCTGCCTCTGCAGCCAGTCATTTTGTTTGCAGGAGATACAATGTTAATTTTATTCCTCTTGGGGATCCTCAAGTAGATAAAAATAAATAAATTTAAGAATGACCTGTCTGGTCTGATGAGACACATTGTCTGTGCTTACATACTTGTCTGAGGACACAAACATAACTAACGTTACTTTCAATTTTTTAATTGAATTTATTAGGGTGACACTGGTTAATAAAATTATATAGGTTTCAGGCATTCAATTCTAAATGCATCATATGTATATTGTATTGTGTGTTCACCACCCTGAGTCAAGACGCCTTCTATCACCATTTATCCCCTCTTTATCCCCTTCTACCTCCCCCATCCCCAGCCCCCTCTGGTAATTGCAATGCTGTTGTTTGTGTCTATGAGGTTTTGTTTGTTTGTTTGTTTGGGGGCTCAATCCCCTTATATTTTTCACCCAACCTCCCTCCTCTCTGACAGCTGTCAGTCAGTTCTCTATCTATGAGTCTGTTTCTGTTTTGTTTTAATTTTATTATGCTTTTATGCTTAAGCCATTTAAAGGGACAAAAACAGTACAGGTAAATGTTCTATTGATTACATCAGGCACAAATATACATGTGAAATATTGCTACATGTATTTGGATGATTTAAAATATAGATACATCAGATAGTCTTTAATGTCTATGTAATAATTGGTAAACTTTACTATAACAAAGTCATTGGGAAGTTCTGAATATAAGCAAGATGTATGCTCATAATGTTATAGCTGGAAGCTTATTTAGTTCTTTCATTTAAGAGCTGGTAAATCAATGTCCAAAGAAAAGAAATATATACTAGATCACATGGCAAATACAGAACTAAGACTAGGTCTTAAGCCTTCTTCTTTGTCCAGTGTCCTTTATCCTAGACAAAGGACCGGTAGTAGAACAACTTTTTTTCTTCTGACTTTTATATTTAAAGCCTAATCAGCAAGGATGCTTAAGGGTGGAGACAATTTCAGTGGATAGAACAGAATGAGAAACGGTAGGGTAGAAAGAATGTATAGGATATATTTTGAGAATAGCAAGTGAGGCAGAAAGGCTGAAGTTTAGTCTTGAATCAGAAGGCTGAGAAAACAAAAAGGAACATTAAGTCTACTGAGCACTGTGTACTAGGCCATGTGATAGACACTTTATACAGTTTATCCATTTGATCAGAGAGGTGGAATCCAGGTTATACCTCTCAGACTATATATTTCTTGATTATAAGGGACCATCTTATAATCTGGATGCATGAGAGCTGTTGAGTACAAATTTATTGACAGTCTGATACCAATCAACTTAATCTGATCACCATTGTATACTGACTAGGAAGGTACATACAATGACTAGCTGAGATGTAGCAGAAAATGCTGGAAAGTAGGAAACAAGTTCTAATCTAGGTTCAACATTCTCTGTGATCTTTGCCAACTACTTAGCTTATAAAAATTAAAGTAATTGCTTTAGTAAACTCTTTCCTACTGTTGGTGATGATGTTTATTATGTGGCTCAGATTTTCTTCCAATACATCGTACCTCTTAAGGCAGAGGGCTGCAAACTTTAATGTGACTAAGAATCACTTGTGGAGCTAGTAAAAAATGCAGACTTCATGTGTATCTGAAGAACAAAATATGTCTATACAGTGTGTCTAGAGTAGCGCAAAAATCAATATTAAATAAACATATTTGATAATTCTGGTATTGATAATCTGAAGACCATATTTTAACAAGAACTACCTAATTCAACATACATGTTGCCTTGCCTATTAGGAAGTACAGTTCAGTTTTAAGCCTAATTTTCCTCTCATTGCTTACCTCTGGTTACTTTATCCTTGTTTCAGTGGTCCTACTTTACATTGTGGGGTTTTGTTGATGTTGTTTTTTCACTGTTTTTAATGTATCTCACATAGCCCTGACTATTGTTTTAACAATAGACAGTAGGAAGGCAAAAGTAGAAACAGAAAGACCAATTACTAGACTGTAGCAGTTATCCAAGCAAGCACTGTTAGTGGTTCACACTCAGGCAGTATTGGTGCAAAAGCCGATTGGATTTTCTAAAAGATTCAATGTGAGAGACAGCAAGAATTTAAGACATGTAGGGCTGTTGTTCAGATCTTGCTATAACTCATTGATTTTCAACCTTTTTCATCTCATGGCACATAAAAACTAATTACTAAAATTGTACAGCACACCAAAAAGATGTTAAATGTTTTGCTGATCTGACAAAAAAAGTATAATTTTGATTCATTTGCACCAGATGGCTATTGTTGTGTTGGATGTTGTCATTTTTATTTTTTGATAACCTAAGAGAAAATAAGTCAGTGTCCCTGACTAAGTAATCAAGTATTGTATGTTTTAAAAATTCTTGTGGCACATAGGTTGAAATCACCGCTATAACTGATCATAAAATAATATCTAAATTATGGTCATGATCAATGGTAGAATATAAGTGTCTCTTTAATTTATTTACATAAAATAAAATTTGAAAGATAAGCAGAATTTGATTAAGGGAGAGAGATTCTGATGTGTGGGATTCCTTTAAGTCATTAGGGTGATCCTGTAACACACATGACTGTATGAATATGACTACACAGAATTTCTGGCCTCAAAGGAGGAAGCACGGGCCATTAAACTGGCTCTTATTTATGTGTCAGGCATTATTTTAAACAGTTCAAAAAATGCCTCAAAAAAACAAAAAAGAAACTTCTGTAGTACACATTATTATAATTATTCCCTATATTATAAATAAGGTAGCTGATGCTCAGAGAGGTTAAGAAATGTGTTCAAAGTCATAAGGAGCAGGGTGGGGAGTTGGAGTTTCAACCAGGCAGCCAAGCTCCAAATTACACTCCTGTTAACTGCTATACTATATTACTTCTAAAAACTTCTCTAAGCCTCTAATTTCTTACATGAAAGTTGGTGTAATAGAATTTACTTTATAAGATTATTTTGAGCATAGTGGGAATGATTATTTAGCCTTCAAATTAATAATAAATAGCTATTAATATTATCACATGATGTTATTATAGTTGATTAAAAATCATGACAATTATTTTTACTGCATCTTCATATGGTTATACTCACTTTACATATTAGTCAATTAACACTCAGTAATGCTTAAATGATTTGCTGTGTTATAGATGTGAAGGGCAGTATTTGATTTCAGATCTCATGTTCTAAGTTCTTTTTCAATTCTTCTCATTGCCTCTAAAGGTTGAAGAATACACAGACATGCAAGGGCACTGAATGTGGCATACAGTTCCCAGAAACATCACTTAAATGTCTTATTAAAATCTGTGATATAAATGGAACTAACATATAAGAATAAATAGCTCCCCCATATATAAGCAAAAGCCGGTTCCAAAACATAACAGGAAAATGTATCTGATGCTTAATAGCAATAAAAATAAAAACTAATGCCAAATAAACAAAAGATGAAGAACTTGCATAAATAAAGTCACCCAAACTCTAGTATAAAGAGAAAAAGATGAAATATTCCTGGATAGAAAGAATATTGAATATGTCAACTCTGCTCAAATTACTCTATAGATTTAACACAATTTCAATGAAAATTCCAAATATATTTTTAGAATGTGGAGAATGATTCCAAAAATCATCTTTTAAAATATAAGAAAAGTCAAGAATACTTTTTTAATAAAGGGAGATTTATGTTCAAACAATAAAATGCATTTACAAACTTACAGGTGTTAACACAATATTCTAATGGTATAGAAATAGCTATAAATGGAGTAATACAGAAAGTCCTGAAGAACTCATTCATTTACTGATTATCCAACAAAAATTTACTGAATGTCTACTGTGTGTCAGAAACTTCTCTAGACTCTGAGGATACAGAGAAACAGAATGGTGAAGTTCCTATTCTAAAAAGGTCTATATTCTAGTTACCAAATATGATAAAAGAATTAACTTCTTTTGTTAAAAAATAAGCCTTCTAGCCCTGGCTGGAGTAGCTCAGTGGATTGAGCATGGGCTGCGAACCAAAGTGTCGCAGGTTTGATTCCTAGTCAGGGTACATGCCTGGGTTGCAGGCCATGACCCCCAGCAACAGCACATTGATGTTTCTCTCTCTCTCTATCTCCCTCCCTTCCCTCTCTAAAAAATAAATAAATAAAATCTTTAAAAAAATAAGCTTTCTATGGAGAAAGAATAAATTTTCAACAAATGGTGTTAAGTTACTTGCTAATCACTGGGAAAGAAGTGAAGTTACATCCCTATGTGTGCCTCTGTTAACCAAATAAAAGTAGATTCAAGAATAAATGTAGAAGAAGAAAGGGGAGAGGGAAAAATATGGGGAGAGGAAGAAAAAAAAAAAGCCAGGCCAAGCCATGGAACCCTTAAAGAGAGTGTAACTGAACAAGTAGCTATATACTGCTCTTGAAAGGAAAGGGTATTTCTTTGTTTAACCAAAAAGAAATAAGGCCCAAAGAAAAAAAAATATGGATTTGACCATCTGAAAATCAAAACTTCTGAACATCGAAAATAGTATAAAGAACACTGAGAAGTAAGTAACAAATGGGAAAATACATGCAAGTTTATCCAACAGAAAGTGTTAAATTTACTTAATATAAAAACATTCACTTATAAGAACAAAAAGACTGGAGAAAATATTTTTAAAATATATATCACTAAAAGGACTGGTATCCAAAATGCACAAAGATCTCTTATAACTTAATAATAAGGAAACAATAACTCAGTTCAAAAATTGGCTAGAAATCTGTAAATATATGGCACCAGAGAAGATAAAAAATGGCAAATAAGCATATAAAGAGATGTTTGACATCATATATTATTAGGAAATTGTAAATTAAAACAGTGATACCACTACACACCTATCAGAATGGCCAAAATCCCAAACACTGACAACACCAAATGGGAGTAAAAATGTCTAGTTACAAGAATTCTCATTTATTGTTGCAAAATGGTACAGCCACTTTGGAAGACAGTTTGATGGTTTCTGACAACACTAACCATATTCTTGCCATGTGATTCACCCAATATGATCCTTGGCATTTATCCAAATGAGTTGAAACTTATGTCCATACAAAACCCTAAACACTTGTGTTTATATAAGTTTTATTCATAATTTCCAAAACTTGGAAGCAATCAAGATACCCTTCAATAGGTGAATAGATAAACTATGATAATCTATACAATGTAATATTATTCAGTAAAAAAAGATATGAGCTATCAAGTCATAAAAAGACATGAAGGAAATTTAAATGCACATTTAAATGAAAGAAGCCAATCTGAAAAGAATACATGCTGTACGATTCCAATTATATGGCAATCTGAAAATGGCAAAAAAAAAAAAAAATGCAGGCCACTAAAGATCAATGGTTGCCATGGAAGGAGAGAGGGATGAGTAGGTGGAGTACAGTGCATTTTTAGGGCAGTAAAAATGTTATTCTGTTTAAAACTGTAATGGTAGATGTATGTCATTTTATATTTGTCAAAATCAATAGAATATACAACACAAAGAATGAACCCTAATGTATTAGTGCACCTTAACTAATAGACTTTAGTTAACAGTAGTTTTGTCCATATGGATTCCTCAACTGCAATAAATATACCTCATACAAGATGCTATGTAATAGGAGAATGTGGGGGTGTTGGGCAAGAGGTTCTATAACTCCCTGGACTATTTGCTCTCGATTTTTGGTTTTGTAAACCTAAAACTGCTAAAAGAAAGAAGGCCTATTAATTTTTAAAAAGCTTTCACAACCAAAAAATTATTACTACTGAGAGTGAGAATATGAACAAGCAAGTTGCAAAAGAAAAAAAAATTAGAACAAAACCATAAATTGCCATTATACTTACCGAAAATGTCTAACCTAACCAGTAAATAAAGTTAAATCATACTTTTGAAAGCAATCAGAGAGGTTCATACATTTAGACACTGCTGGAGAAAATATAAAAAAAACAAAACTTGGAGGGAATTTTATTTAAATGGCTCAAATGTGTTTTATTTATATTTATATTTATTTTCATTTTTATCATTTTATGTTGGTTATTCTGCTTTTTGTATATTTCTTTTTTATTAAATATATTAGGATGATATTGGATAATAAGATCATATAGGTATCAAAGAAACACTTCTTTGATAGATGATCAGTATATGGCATTGTGTGCCCACCACCCAAAGTCAAATCAACTTCCATCACCATATATTTGTCCCCCTTAACCCTTTACTACACTCTCCACTGCCCCCTTCTGTCTGATAATCACCATATTATTGTCTATGTCTGTGAGTTTGTTTTATATCCTGCATATGAGTGAAGTATTTTAAATATACATAACCTCAATTCTATATCCGGGAATCTGACCTAGCAAAATAATCATAGTGAACACAAAATTGTTTATTACAGTACTATTTATTATAGAATTTAATTGTCTGACACTAAGGGATTGATGAAATAAATTATTGTGTAGCCAAAAATGATCTCCTGAGATTATTTTAAAAGAATCTTATACAAAAATATTTAATGTGTGAAAACTATTTAGACTGTATTGCCAAGTGGAAGATAAAGCAGTTTTACAAAATAGTTTCATACTACCTAATTTTTATGAAAAAATTGCAAACAATTTTTCCTTTTTGACTTTTTATATATCTCTAGTTAGCTAGCTAGCCATCTGTGGAGACAAAACAAGTAAAATTGTGGTAACAGTATTTTTTTCTTTTCAATTGGGTTATGAGCAGTTTTCATTTTCTTCATTTTGGTTATATATAATTTCCACAAGTAATATGTGCTGCATTTGTAATAAAAAATATAATGTAATGGCTAAGAGAAGAGGTTCTGGAGTTATCTTCACTTGTATATACCTTAAGCTAGTTTCTTTGACTTTCTACACCTCAGTTTGTACCTACATAGAATGAAAATACTCCTTATTTTGAGGAATAAATATGATTAGTGTTAAATATTTAACAGTGTTCTTCTCACAATGATAAATAAATATTAATATTCTTATCATCATTATAAAGGGAGTTGAGAATTAAGGGACAGGACCAAAGCCCATTTACCTCCAGTGAGACATAATATTCAGAACCAAGAAGTAGTAACTAGGCTTAGATATTCCCACAATTATACAATATAACAATGACTAGCTTGACTGTGTTTCTGACTCTGCTATACATGTCTCAATGCAAATTAAGAAAACAATCTTCAAACAAATCCAAGCAAACACAAAAGAACAGGCAGAAGTCTGTTACCTCAGTTACACAGTGATAATTAAAACTAGACATTTGAAACATCCACTTCAGACATCTAACACCCTTAATATTTAAGATAATACTATAAAGATGTCGGCTTCACCTAATATTGTAATTACTATATATGTCTTGCTCTTATGAGTATTTTTGTATAGACATAATTTTATTTCACTTGCTAGTTCTTTATTTCAAAAAAATTTTTAAACCACATCAACAAAAATGTCAATTAGTCAATTGCTTCCACTATAATAGTATTTTCTTGCATTTCCAGATGAGTAAATGATGGCATTGGACAAATGCAAGAAAGCAGATTAGCCAATAAAATAAAAACTATAGCTGGATGATTTTGTGGAGTGACAAAAAAGTGTTTTTTGAAGTTACGGAGACCTAGGATCAAATTCCAACTTTTCACATAATATTTATTGAGAGATTACTATGTGTAAGGCCTTCTTCTATGTACCTTTACATGGCTGTGTAATCTTGGGCAAATTATTTAATCTTCCTGAGCCTAGTTTGCTCAACTGTGAAATAGGAATAAAGCTTCTATTCATCCCACTATCAACATTTGGGCAAAAACATAAATGCATTAGTTTATTGATAGGTATATAAAATATGGGATATTTAAATGCAAATGATGGTCATGATGATGAGGATAGTAAACACATGGGGCTTACTATGTGCTGAGCGCTATTCTACATGCTTTATACACATAAACTAATTTAATCTGAACAATCCAAAGAGTAAGAACTGAGTCACAGAGACTTTAGATAATTTTTAAAGGGTATGAGCTAATAAGACAAATGGAAAGACAGGCAGTCTGACTTCACAGTTGGTATTCTTTTTTTTTTACTATAAACTGTAACTTTATTTTTTATTATTGTTTAATTATAGTTATCCCCATTTTTCCTCCATTACTCTCCCCTGCCCTACCCACCTCCCTGCAACATTCAATCCTCCCCTCCCAGTTGTTTTTGTCCATGGGTCCTTTATACATGTTCCTTGACTTGACCCTTCTCCTTCTTTCCTCTGTTATCCTTCTCCCCGCTTCCCTCTGGTCACTGTCTGTTTATTCTTTATTTCCATGTCTCTGGTTCTATTTTGCTTGCTTGTTTGTTTTGTTGATCATGTTCTACTTATAGGTGAGATCATATGGTATGTGTCTTTTACTGCCTGGCCAGTATTCTTAATCATTAGATCACAAAGTCACTCTGTTGAAATTAGTCTGATCCTATAGCTAAAGCTGTGATCCTTATCCATTTGGAAATACACTGTCTGTGAAGTGCCTTGCTTGCACAAAATTAATTTTTCCTTGTGAAATGTGATCCTGACAACTTTAGAAGATGGAGAATTGAGTTCTAATAGCCTTCAAAGGCTATGTCAACACCATCCCTGCTAAACTTGATTTAGGGGTAAATGCAAGGTTAGATTTTCCCTAATCATAAAAATAATGATAAACATCTTGCACTTATGAAATATATATGGAATATGCTAAGCACTTTATATGCACAAAGTCATTTCATTCTCATGAAAATCCAGTAATATCAATATTTTCAGCCCATATTACAGATGGAAAAAGGCTTAGAGAGGTTAACTAACTTGTCCAAATCTGCGTAGGTAGTAAATGGCAAAATGAGGGTATGAAGTTAACTCTATTTGACCCAGGTGCTCTTAAACATTACCCTGTTTCACTACCACACTAACTCAGGTGGAATTTGAGATAGAGCTGGACAGAGTAGGCCAGGGCAAGGAAGTTCATTAAGGAGGGAAATAACTGTAGAGATCTGATAGAATAACAAGAATATATCATGATTAGACTTAAATAGAGGTGGGCAACCTTTAAAAGTGGCATAAAAGGGAGTTTTGAAAACTCAAATAAGAAGTCAGGGATAATTTTGCAATGATTTCATTTTTACTACAAAAATATGTTTACTTTAAAAATCCAAACAAAATAATAAAACACGACGTAGGAAGAAAAAATGAAATATGGTCCAAATGTATAAAAAGAAACAATGCTTTAATGCAATACTGATACATTTTTCTACAAACACAAATGTTTTGTCACCCAATAAAAAAAATACAAAACATTTTGTCATGCTATTTTAATTCTTCCAAAATATTATCTTTTCATTCCCTTCCTGATTCTAGATCACATCCTGGAGTTAAGTGTTTAATAGTACTGACCTAAAACAAGTAGGAAATCTCCAGGGAAACCTGAGCCTGGTTGAAACAGATACTAGGTTTACTTTACCTGTTGGCAAACGATTTGTCTTTTTAAGTGTCCCTCCCCACCCCCACCAGTGTCTGGCTGAATAAAGGAAGGAATAAAATGAGTACGGATGTCAAACATCTCCATTTAACCACTAAGTTGCCCAGTTAATTCAAACACAGGTTTGGGGGCCATCTATGGTAAGCAGCTGTTACTCCAAAGTCTGTGTACTACTTCCTGAATACATGAACACATCTGAAGACTGATTTCATCCTGTTGCCACTGCTACTAGTTCTTCTTGCCAGTTCTCTTATGCATTTTTGTACCTTCCTCTTCTCTCGTACTTTCTAATTTATCCCATACTGATGCCAGGGTGATACTTCTCAAATGAGTGTTTCTTCCTATCCTTCCCTCCTGTTAGTGCCTATTACAATGCCTGGTATAGCAGTGACTGAAATACTGACCGACTAAATGAACAAATGAAAGAGAACAGTAGAAATACAAATGTGTCATTAAGAAAAAGCAGTTTCTTTATTTCTAATATGAGGGTAACAAAACTGCCTACATTACATGGTAGTTGTGAGCACTCTATGAGATAGAAATAAATTTCTGCTTCAGGCTAAGTTGAAGTAACAGACACCAGATTCATACTCTTCCATGAAAAACTAAAAAAAACCAGGACAAAAATATATAAAACAGTGGCTTTCACAACAACGGCAGTCAAGCAACAAAGGACAGTGCATTCATTCATTGCTCATTGATATGCAGATGATACAACTGTTAACATTTTTGCAGTTTCTTAAACAACTACACATTCACCTGCCATCTGACCTAGTCTTTGCTTTACTAGGTACTCACCCAAGAGAATAAAAGCATAAATACACACAAAGATCTGTTCTTGAATATTCATAGCAGCCTTATATATAATAACTAAAATCTGGTGAGGGGACTCCTGTACATCAACAGGCGACAAGATAAATTGTGAGATGTCTATATAAGAGAACTATAAAATGTATAAAAGGGAATGAATTATTGATCTATACATACAATCGATTTCAACATAATTATGCTAAGTGAAAGAAGCCAGATAAAAAATACATAGTATGTGACTCCTTTTATATAAAACTCTAGAAAACAAAAACTTAATTTACAGTGACTTAAAGATCACTAGTTGAGTAGAGAGGAGGTGGTTTCATAAATGTACACACATCAAAATATCAAATTGTATACTTTAAATATATGTGATTTATTTTATGTCAAATACACCAATATAGTTGCTTTTAAAAATGAAAAAGGAAAAATGCAAGGATTATAACATGATGCCTATCACATAGTAAGTACTCAATAGATGTTAGTTTCTATTATTATTAGAGTATAATGAGATAAAAATTGTTATTTATAATACTATTAAACTGGCATAAGATTTCCTTTCATTCTTGGGAAAATTAATAAGTTTGGGTGTATGTAAAACCTAGATGGCAAAAGCCCAAGAAATGCAAACAGATACTTTCAGGTTCAACATCAACAAATGAGAGGAATTTGAGTTTTACACCCAAGTTGACAGAAAGAGAAACTATAGAGATGGTGGTACGTACAGGAGAGGATAATCACATGCAATTAAGAGGCTAACAAATCCCTTGCAGTGGGAGTGATTAAAGAATATTTTAAGACAAGAAGCTGTTTTTCATTTTTTGTAATGTCAATCTTTTCTTCAACACTTCCAACTCCAACTAACTCTAATACACTTAATACTTTAGGAGAATCATGGTGCTGGTAATTGTGGTAATGTGTAGGTGTGTATATCAGTTAAAAATATGTATAGCTGCAAGAAACAGAAAAATAATTACAATGTCTTAAACATAGTAAAAGCTTATTTTTCTCCCACATAAAAATTGTAATTATGTACTCCAAAAATGGTAAGGTGACTCTACTATTATCAAAACCTAGTCTTTTTCTATTTTGCCACCCATCACCAACTGAAGCATGCTACCTCATGGTTCTTGACAGCTGCTCAAAATCTAGCCAACATGCTCTATATATATCCCATCCTTCAGGAAAGGGAAAGACAAAACATCCTATGACTTCTCCTTTAAGGATCATGCTTCCCAAAAGATGTACACTCATCTTACATTTATCTAGCTAAAAGATAGTATGAAGATTGCAGGGTTATTAATTAATTCCATAGTTGCCTGACTTCTATTCAACTCAATTTCTGACAGTTTTGAGTGATGGTTGATTGTTCTATATTTTAGTTGTAATTTTGACATGGTTGTGTAAAGAGGCAAGCCACATCTGCCTGATGCTGCCATCTTGACCAGAAGTCTACCTGATTGTTCTCAATTACTGTCTCAATTTGATCACTATCAAATTCAACTGGTCCACCCGACCATGGAGCATCTTCCAGCAAGAAATCTCCAGCACAAAACTTCACAAACTACTTTTGACACATTAGATCAGTCACAGCACCTTCTTCATACTACACAAATCTGTTCTTTTGTGTGTGTTTTAATTGTGTTTTTACCTTCCTTGAAATAATAAAGCACAATATGTCAAAAATATTGTGCATTTTGTTCCATTTTTAATAAAATGGCTACATAAATATTCACCAATTTTGATAATTTTAAAAAATGCACACTGATATGATAGCTGTCACAGTAAAATCTAACAAAAATTTTTCCAATGAAGTTAGACACCCAACCACTACTAGAGCCATCTTTTTAAAAAAATTGTTCAAATACAGTTGTTTCCATTTTCACCCCACCATGACCCCCCACTGCACCCATCCCTGCCTTTCACCTTCAAACCTACCTCCATTGGCTTTTCCATGTGTCCTTCATACATGTTCCTTGAGGGATCTCCCCTTATTTTCCACCATTATCTCTCTCCCCCAACCCCTCTGGTTACTGTCCGTTTGTTCTTTATTTTAAAACATAACGAATTTTTTAGCCAACCCATACAATAGTTTTATTAACTCAGAAGAATGTCCCTCACTACTGTAAACTTCCTTTTGACTGTATTTGTGCCTTACTCACTACTTGTCAAAAAGCAGGTGACCAGGAACTGCTTGCTAAGTGAATGTGTGATCTTGTGGAGAAACAGGGAATGAAAGGAAAGGTGGAGAAATTAGACATCTGTGTTATATAATCATTGTGACATTTCCTGTTTAGAACCAGAAATGTAACTACATAACCTCCTTTAAAATTCTGAGAGAAAAAAGAAGCTCATGGTATAAAAGCATTTAAATGAAATTTGGTATTTGTCTTTTAGACTCCAAGTCTAAAAATCCTATTTAACATTTCTATAGTATTTAGCATTTCCAAAGTACTACTCAATGTTAATTAGTTAATCCTAATGTTCTGTAAGGCAGGTCAATATTATGATCCTCTCTGAAAACTTAAGAAAAAGAAAATTAAAAGGTATTTTGACTTCCCCTTTCAGGGTGTAAGACACTGCTGAATGTTTTTACAAATATGAAATAGTGTTTTGGAATAGAAATTAGAAAAGTTTAGAAGCTAAAGAAAGTTGAGTGGAATTCTTCCTTTTACTATGGAGTAATATATAAAAGGCCAAAAGGAACATGGATTTAAGACTCCTCAACTAGTCATTTCAGGCCAAAACTGACTGGCTTCTTATCCCAGGAAGAGGACGGGGGATTAGGCAGAAAAACTGACCAAGGAAATCAGGAACACTAAATACCAGATTTAGGGCATTAAGAAAGATTTCAGAGCCCACCTATGTGTTGGTGTGTTGTGTTAGGTGACAGACCTCTTGGCATGATCAGGATTGGCTCAAGGACTGAGAAGCAGGGAAGATGTTAAATATAAAGGTCAAAGTTTCTGTGGCTGCAGCTGAGAGGTTCTAGACAGAGGCTGACATTTTTTTCTCCAAAGGTTACACCCTAGGGTTATAGTTTCACTTAGCAAAAGGAGAGCAGACCTCACAAGTTTCCATTTGCTCATCTCTCTATCCTTGAGTCCTTCTACTCAGCAGCCTTCTCACAACTCTGAGTGTGGAGCATACAAATAGAAGGATGATTGGAACTCAAAATGAAACTGCCTTTTGACTCGGCAATTCCACTGCTGGGAATATACCCTATGAATCCTGAAACATCAATTCAAAAGAACCTATGCACCCAAATGTTCATAGCAACACAATTTACAATAGCCAAGTGCTGGAAACAATCTAAGTGCCCATGAGTAAATGAGTGGATCAAAATACTGTGGTACATTTACACAATGGAATATTATACAGCAGAAAGAAAGAGGAGGAGCTCCTACCCTCCATGACAGCATGGATGGAACTGGAGAGCATTATGCTAAGTGAAATAAGCCAGGAGGTAAAAGACAAATACCATATGATCTCACCTATAAGTAGAACCTAAAAAAAAACAAACAAACAACTTCCAGCAAGATGGAGGCATAGGTGGACATACCATAACTCCACGCACAACCAAGATTAGAACAACAACAATTTAAAGGCAGAATAACACCCAGAACTGACAGAGAATTTATCTGAATGGAGGCCGGACAGCCAAGAAGTTGAAGTAGACCCGTTCATCCAGACCAGTAGGAGGAGTGGAGATGAGCAGCAGCCAGGCGCAGGTTGTGGAGCAGGGAGAACAGGGAGAACTGGGCACACAAGGCAACCAGGGGCACGTAAGCCATCCAGGGGGTGCGCAAGATCGCAGCAGGTGGACCCTGAGTATGCCAGCAGCAACTGGCAGACCCAGCGAGGCTGCGATTGTGAACCAGGGCAGAGTGCGCAACCCAGGATCCCAGGGAAGGGACTGAGATCCCAGGAGAATGGAGCTACCATCATTGTTCCCTCCCACCCTTGCCCCCGCCCCCACATACAAAGTCACAATCTAGCGACTGGGGTGCTCAGCCCTGGCGAACACCTGAGGCTCCACCCCTCACCATAATGGCAGCGACATGTCTCAAACAGAAAAACAGATCAATGCCCCAGGGCTCATCCTTTTGAGTGACCAAGAGATTGCCAATCTATCAGATGCACAGTTCAAAACACTGGTGATCAGGAAACTCACAGAATTTGTTGATTTTGGGTGCAAATTACATGAAAAAATGCAGGTTACCATAAAAGAGATGAAGGAAGATGCACGGAGAACCAATAGGGATGGGAAGGAAACTGGGACCCAAAACAATAGAGTGGACCAGAAGGAAGAAAAAAAAAACAAGCAGGAAAGAATGAAGAAATAAGAATTCAAAAAAACTAGGAGAAGCTTAGGAACCTCCAGGACATCTTTAAACGTTCCAATATCTGAATTATAGGGGTACCAGAAGGGGAAGGGGAAAAGCAACAGATTGAGCACGTATTTGAACAAATAATAAAGGAGAACTTCCCCAGTCTGGCAAAGGAAATAGACTTCCAGGAAATCCAGGAAGCTCAGAGAGCCCCAAAGAAGTTGGACCCAAGAAGAAACACACCAAGGCACATCATAATTACATTAGCCAAGGTAAAAATGAAGGAGAGAATCCTAGAAGCAGCAAGAGATAAGGAGACAGTAACCTACAAAGGACTTCCCATCAGACTGTCAGCTGATTTCTCAAAAGAGACCTTACAGGCAAGAAGGGGCTGGAAAGAAATATTCCAAGTCATGAAACACAAGGACCTATATCCCAGATTACTCTATCCAGCAAAGCTTTCATTTAGAATGGAAGGGCAGATCAAGTGCTTCTCAGATAAGGTCAAGTTCAAGGAGTTCATCATCACCAAGCCCTTATTTTATGAAATGTTAAGGGGACTTTTCTAAGAAAAGAAGATAAAGAAAAAACATGTATAGTAAAAGGACAGCAAACTCACAATTATTAACAATCACACCTAAAGCAAAACCAAAAGAAACTGAGCAAACAACTAGAACAGGAACAGAACCACAGAAATGGAGATCACATGGAGGGTTATCAACAGGGGAGTGGGAGGAGGAGAGAGGGGGGAAAAGGTACTGAGAATAAGTAGCAAAGATTGTAGGTTGAAAATTGATAAGGGGAGGGTAAGAATAGTATGGGAAATCTAGAAGCTAAAGAACTTATAAGTATGACACATGGACATGACTAAAGTGGGGGATATGGGTGGGAGAGGGTGTACAGGGCAGAGGGGAGTGAAGGGGGGAAAATGGGACAACTGTAATAGCATAATCAATAAAATATATTAAAAAATGAAACAACAACAACAACAACAACAACAAAACCCCCAAAAGAACAAAATAGAACCAGAGACATGGAAATAAAGAACAAACTGGCAGTGACCAGAGGGGAGGAAGAAGGGAGATAACAGGGCAAAGAAAGGGAAGGGTCATCAAGGAACATGTATAAAGGACCCATGGACAAAGACAATGTGGGGAAGGATTGAATGTGGGTGGTAGGGGGTGGGTAGGGCAGGGGACAGTAATGGGCCGGGGGCGGGGGGTAATGGGGACAACTGTAATTGAATAACAATAAAAAAAGAAAAAAATATTTTTCTCTCCTAAAGTTGGGTTTGGTGTACATGAAGCAGGAAAAGGCTCTTCACCCCATGGAGCATAATAAATCCAAGTTGAGGGAGGAAACATAAACACCAGAGACTAGTAACCAGGTCCATGAAGCTGTTTTCTATTAGAGTGTTAGGTTCGTGAGGGGAGAAACAATGCTCATCTTATTTGAAGGTGTATATTCAGCACTTTCCCCATGGAGCGCAATAAATCCAAGTTGAGGGAGGAAACATAAACACCAGAGACTAGTAACCAGGTCCATGAAGCTGTTTTCTATTAGAGAGATAGGTCTTTGACATCTAAACATAGCTAAATTCATTCATTCATTCATTGCATTTATTTGTACATTTCTTCAGGATATTGTTGAATTCTTCCTCATAGAAAAATGAGATAAATGGAACATCATTCCCATACTAGATTATAAAAGGCATTCATAATCTGGTTCAGGTTTCCTCAAAGTATGGTATAAAGGGCCAACTGCATCAAAAGTACCAGGGATGCTTTTTTAAAATGCCATTTCGTAGGTCCTCATTGCTTCCCCACTAACTCCTTGACATTATAGCAATCCTGACAGAGAAAGTTTTAAAATAACTACATTTCCAGCCATGTATAATAAAGACAAAGAAGGGATGTTAGTGAAGTATGGCAAAAGTAAATTCCTACCACATGCAGATTTTGTTGCTGAGCTAAGTTTTATGTCCATCCAACTGACAGTCAGTTCCAGTTTGGGACTAGGGAAGGCTTTCAGCTTTTGTCAAATAACCCAACTCTACCAATTTTTTCTGTGTACTATTTGGCAAGCCATTTGATCTCTGAATACATATACCCTCTGATTTTCAGATATATATTCAACTGTCTGCTTGACACATACACTTTGTTTTCTAATAGGCATCTCAAACTTAGTGTGGCTAAAGCAGAACCTTTGATATTTCACTCCCCAAATCGACTCTGCTGTCAGCCTTCCTCATTTTAGTAAAAGACACTTCCATTCACTCGGTCGCTCAAGTCAAAAGCCTAGGAGTCTTGAATTCCTCTCTCTCAAACTACACCTAAGTAAGTCATTTTAATACAATCTCAAAATACATCTAAAATCTGTTTATTTCTATCTTTATTATTAGCAAGTTTGTCTAAGTCAGGCCATTTCTCATCTGGACCACTGTAATATTCTCTAACTAGTGTTTGAATTTTTTCTGTATACAATCCATTCTCCACACACTAGCCAAAATGACTTTTTTGTAAACATAAGTAAATTGTATTATTCCCCTGCTTTAAATCCTCTGATGGCTTCCTATGACATGTAGAATAAAACAAGAATGTTTTTACCTTGGGCTACAAAGGCCTATGAGATCTGGTCTTTTCCTAAGTTTCCAACCTCATTTCAGATCTCTCTTTCTATCATTCACTACTATCTCAATGCTTCTTTCATGTTCTTTTCTCTGAAATGCATGAAGCTTATTTTCTCCCTTAGTGTTTTGCTTGCTCTTCCCTTTGCAGTAATTATCCCTCAGCTCTTTCTAAGACTGGGTCTTCCTTGACAGTTGGGCCTTAATGTAAATGTTTCATCCTTAATTAGCCCTTCCATAATCACCCAATCTAGAGTGGAGCCAAAGTTTCCCTGTGCTTTATAGGCCTTAAGCATTTATATTTGTCTGTCTCCTCCCATTAGAATACTAGGTTCATGAGGGGAGAAACAATGCTCGTCTTATTTGAAGGTGTATATCCAGCACCTAAAACAGTACCTAACACATATCAGGTGCTCAATAACTATTTACTGGATGACCAAATCTATAAAATAGGGATAGTAATATCTGCCTCACAAGGTAGTTTTAGAGATTCAATAATATATAGAAATAAATACTTGTTATAAAGTGGGTGCTCGGAAAATACAGTCCTCAATCATGAGATGATGATACACTCGGACTCAAGATTAATATCCGTCCCCGCAGGTTTTCTTACTCAGCTCAAGCAGACATTGAACACTTGCTTTGCTTTTTGGTGCCTCAGATCTTCATCTGGCAAAAGAGAATTTAAAAATCCTACCTTGCAAGACTTCAGAGATCAAATGAGACGGTATATAAATAAGCACCTACACATACCAGGTTCCCTTCTGCCTTTAGTTGTCATAGATGCAACTGTTGATAGGAAAAGTATTTTATAAATGGTGAGGAGCTATTTTACTATAGGTTTCATATGCAGAGATTTGTAGAGATTTCCAGACAGACAGATGAAGTCAGGTTCATTAGATTCTGGCTGTCAAATAAAATATGTTTTAAAATATAAATTTTGGACTCTTCAGAATCAAACAGGATTCTCCCTGCCAGCAAGCAGCATAAGACTTTGCCCAAAGCCATTAACACCACACAATCCATTCTTGGCAAAGCCAGCAATCATATTGGCAGATAGGATTTTCAATTAACAGATGGAGATCTGGCTCTTGGAGCACTTTGGGGCAGCACTCAGAGGTACTCTACATAAGACACTTGTGTGCCCAGTAATCCACTGGTCATCATGGCCTTATTTCCTGCACCTGCTCATTTAGGTGGCCTGCAGCTGTTCATCCAGGTGGCTACAGCTTCTCAAACAACAGGGAAGGCATCTATGATGTTTAACATTTTCCCTACTGCATAGGCTTCTATTTAGCTAGGAGAACTGGATTATTAATTGGGCTTTTTCCTACAAATGCATGTGGATTTCAATGAGGAGAAATGGTGCAAAGTCTGTGCCTTTTCTGAATTCCAAAATCTGATTATCAGCAAAGGCACACTTTGTGAGCTTCTGTTTCCACTGCAAAGTGCCAGTCTCCACTGGGTCCTATTTCAACAATTATTTAACATTTATTGAGCACCAATAATGCACTTGGATCACTCTCTCACTAATGGTGTCATTAATGATCCATCAGGCTCCTGTGGGTGATGGGAAGGAAGAGGAACAAGTTAATTATCAGTGTGGCGTTCAATGTGAATCAGTTAAATTGCCCGAATTATTGAAGTTTAGCTACTCAAGTAAAATAGTAACCAAAGTTCTGCAATGGAAACTAAGACATCTATCTTATTGTCTTTAAAAAGCTAAAAGGAGTAGGGGAGATACAGAAAGAAGAAAACAAACTGTTGTGGTTACTAAGAAGAAAGTCAAAGATGCCTAAGACAGGAAATAATCAGACATTCCTCAAAGGAATCTAGAATATACAAATTCTAAACCTTTGCTCACGATGTTCCTTCTACCTGGAAGAACACACTTTCTTCCCCCACCTCTTCATGTTAAAAATTTACCAATTAAGATCAAGTTGAAATGCCAACTCTACCACATAAACTGGAATGACCTTGATACCCTTTTAGATATCTCTTTCCTTCATCTTCAACAACTGATTTATTCTCCAAGTCCTGTCAATTCTACCTCTTAAATACCTTTCATATCTTACATTTAAAGAGTAAAGACACTTGCAGTCATTCCTACATCTTTCTTCCACATCCTGTCTAAGGCTGGGTTCTGCAGAGCCTGCCCAGACAAAAGTGTAGTGAAGATGGTCCTTAGTGTGAGCCTTGCTTAAAGAACAATTGCCTAAAATCAGAACAAGGTGGCATCGGGAATCAAGGAAAGAACAAAAATGTCAAGGCTCAGATACAAAGGGAGGTGTGTCCTCTGGTGATCAGAACCTGCTCAAAAGTGTGTGTTAGGGAGAAGTGCCCTGAAGCTGGTGGAGGAGCCCTTATTGAGGTGCAAACCATGGGACCACAGGGCAGGCATCAGGGCTGTCTGGCACAGTCACAGTGTCTGGCATATAATTGGTCCTCAGTATGTATTTTCTAAATAAATAGAGTGCCACAGAAATTGTTAGCCCCTAAGGTTAGGAACTTTCTAGAAAAGTATAATCATCATAATCCAGGTCCAGGGAATCATGGATCTTACTCAAGGGACTACTTGAGCAAATTCAGCAAATTTCTCTTGTACGATTTTCTCCTTGAATTTAAATCTTGTATTTAGAATTGGTAATGGCCAAGAGATAACCCCTTTGAACCACTTAAGGCAAAGCATATTGTTACTGCTGGCCTTTATCTGGATAATCAAATAATAAAGTCAAACTGGCAACCAAAGGCAAGCTCCCAAGCTAACTCTAAAATACTTTCAATGTTATTTGTTCAGTAAACTGCAGAACATTAAATTTCTATATTAAGTAAATTATAAGGAAGAGTGCACTTTGCAAAATTAAAAAGTTCTTGGTTACTTTATCTATTATTCCTCTGGGAAAGTTTCCAGAGAGTGCCTTGTACAATTAGATAACTTTTTGCATGGATGGTGGGTCGTGGGGAAAATGTTCTTAAGGCTCAGCACATGCAGCGCCAGGATTTTAGCTGTAAATCCATAGCTTATTTATGGGCTCTGAGGCAGAAATCTTTGATGACAAGAATCCAGTTCTGAGACATAGTCATCGTTTTAACCTTCTGCCTCACATTAGGAATATCAGGAAATCAAGAGATGAAATTTGTGAGATAGAGCTAAAAGAAGCCCACCAAGATCATTTGGTTTAAGGTGTTCACACTGGATCCCAAAGAGCCTTGGAAGATTCCAAGAATCTTGTTAACATTTACTATACTTCAAAACTCCTTTTAAATTCTTTTACATGCTGGAATTCTGTATACAATTCCTATGATACAATGAGTTCTTTAGCAAAACAACCTTGAAAATCAATCATCTATCTAGTAATAAAGCAAAGGGCACTATTACTGGCAAAAGTCTGGCATGATTCCTTGGTTATGTATCTTCATTCCCTCAGTTACTATGAAATCTCAGGCTGCCCTGATGGTGACTGCTTGTCCTGCACAGGGGCCCTGAAGCAAAGAATGTCCGCCACAGGCAGTTTTCAAGGCCTTCTTTCCAGTCTGCCAGGAGGCACAGCAGACAGAGGGCTGGAGGCCACAGGTGTGGCAGTAGTGGCCAGAGGCAGGAGCAGCCGTCTTCTGGAGACAGTAGCTGAATCTAGGGCTGCTGGCAGTGGCACCCTTAGCATCAGGAGCAGAAGAAAAATGAAGAAAGGTAACATAATAATAAAGACTTATTATGTACTAGATGCCTATGACACCTCAAATAAAAGCCAAGCACTTTAGATGTGTTATTCCTAATACTCATAACTTAGCAGTAGGACCTACATATAGTTTCTGTTTTACAGATGAGGCTCAGGAAGATTAAGAAACTTAACTAGAGGTCACACGGTAGTAGAAGACAGAGTTAGGATTGAAACCCAGGTCAGACTGGTCTTTTTCCCTACAATGCCACCTCTGTCTTCAGGACCTTATGATTCTCCTTTTCCAACTTTATTCTCCATCCTTTGTCTAGATGTTTACATTCTAATCCTAGAGCATTTATACTCAAACTACTTTAAGTATCATCCACTTATAGAATGTTTTCCCTTTAATCATGGTCTATTAAAGATAGAAAGGCATTCAAGACCCAAAGGAATTAATCTTATATGATAGAAGATTGGCACAGGAGTGTAACACAAAGAAAACCATCTGTGACTCATGAGGTCTGAATTCTAGTCCCAGCTCTAAAATTAAACTGCTGTGTGCCCTTCAGCAATTCACCTTCCCTGTCACAGTCTCAGTTTATTCATCAATAAAATGAGGGCATAAGGCTATGTTATCTCTAAGAGCCCTTCTACTTCTGGAATATTAGGACAATTAATCAACCAGGCTTTTGTAGGTTCCTGCATGAGACTATACTCATTAAATATGACCTTGTTTCTATAAACTTGATAAAACGGTTCATTCCTAAATTGGGAGTAGCTTCCACAAAGGGAGGGCAGAAGGCAATAAATAGGTAATTAAACTGACTATAATTAATAAACATACAATTATTACTCACTCTGTGCCATAGGTAGTCCACAGTATTAGGGGGACTATACCCTGGGAGAGGGTGGATGGGAAAGAGAGCCAGTGACCAATGATCAGTTCTCATCTTAATCCTTAAAAAGCATTTGACACAGTTGATCACTCCTGAATTTCTTTTTTTTCCCCCTCTTGGCTTCACATCATTCATTTACTTCCCAGCTTTCCTCCTAGCTCACTGATCACTATTTCTCAGTTATACCTGTTGGTTCCTCCTTTTCTCCTTCTCCTCCTGCCCCCTCCCTTCCCCTCCCCCTCCTCCTCCTCTTTCAATTGTTATTCATGTACAGTTGTCTCTGGTTACTTTGTCATGGCAGTCACTAATCTTCCACACTGCTAATGCTGAAAAACTCCTAGGCTGCTTCTCTCATCCCTCTCCTCTTCCTTATTATCCACTCACTCCCCTATTGCTCCTCTAGGTAATCTTATCAATTCTACTTAATTTAAATGTCATCTCTATTCTAATACACATTTTAAACTCCAACTTTCCCTCTGCACTCCAGATATTTACTCCAACTACTTATGTGACATTTTGTCTTGGGAGTCTAATAGGTACCCCAAGTTTATCATGTACATATAAAATTGAACTCATGATCTCCAACTCCCACCTTTATTCTTCAGGGTTTTAAGTGTTAGTAATTGACCAAGATGCTAACCAAGGCCAAAACGGAGGCATCACCCTTGATTGTCCTTTCCCTCACCCATTTCATTGACTCCATTAGCAAATTCTCCTGACTCTGTCTAACATCTTTCCATCTCCACCAGCACATATCTGGTCCAAGACATCATCATCTCTCATCTGGACTACTACAGGAGCATAACTGCTCTCCCTGATTCCATATGTGCTGCCCCACTATCAATTTTAAATGTATGTCAGATCACGTCATTCTCGTGCTCATTGGATTCCCATCAGTCACAAAAATTTAAACTCTTTAGAATGGCCTACAAGGCTCTACATGATCTCACCTCTAGGTATTGCTCTGATTCCACATTCTGTTCTCTGAATCAATCAATTCACTCCAGCATAATAGCCTTCTTGTTATTTTTCAAACATATCAGGTTTGTTTCTGCCTTAGGGCTTTTATATTTTCTGTTCCTTTTGCTTGGAACACACATTCCATAGATTTTTCAGGTTGTCATCCTCATTTTAATTCAGTTCTCTACAAAAAGTTCACCTCCTTAGAGTGCAAAAGACTAATGAGTGTATAGCATGTCATTTTCAAATAAAGCAAGTATCAGTGTGTAACTAAACATTATGAGTCAACCACAAAGATCCTTCCAAAGTACTCCGCCAAATATTAGGATGGAGAGGGATGCAGGAAATCCATCTTATGTCACTAACGCTTTTCTATTGCTTCATTCAAATTTCTTCCCCACTCATCAGAGCATCCTTTCTTTTTTTTTAGTAACCACCTATATAAAACATTTTATTTCTTTAAGCCTCAGTTTTCTCATCTGTAAAATAAGAGGATCCAAGTATGTTTCAGCTTAAAGGTCTCAGTCCAACTAGAATGTTTTTCCCAAAATTTTTCTTCACTAAAAGTGAAATATATGATTTATTTTTTTCTGTTTATACAGCAACTTTAATGAACACCAGGGGAGTTGGAAGGATTTAACATCAATACAACATAAAGTAGAATATTAATTTTTCCTTTTCTTAAAAGTCCTTTGATCATCCAGGTTGCATTGTCTACTTTTTCTCTAAACCCCTCACTTCTCAATCCCCTTCACTTTATTTTTATTTTTTATTTATTTTATTTTATTTTCTATTAAATACTTTTAAATTTTATTGTTGTTCAAGTACAATTTTCTGCCCTCCCCCCACCCCTCCCCACCACCCCAAAGCAATTTATAGATTCAATGAAATACTGATTAAAGTACCAATGGCATATTTCACAGACATAGAACAAACACTTCAAAAATATATATGGAACCATAAGCAACCCTGAATAGCTGAAGCAATTTTGAGAAAGGAGAACAAAGTAAGAGGGATCACAATACCTGATATCAAACTGTATTACAAGGCCACTGTAATCAAAACAGCCTGGTACTGACATAAGAACAGATACATGGACCAATGGAACAGAATAGAGAGCCCAGAAATAAACCAAAGTCCCTATGGTCAATTAATATTTGACAAAGAGGGTAGCAGCACAAAAATGGAGCAAAAATAGCTAGCCTCTTTAATCAATGGTGTTGGGAGAGCTGGACAGCTACATGCAAAAAAATGAAACTTGATAATCAACTTACACCATACACAAAAATAAATTCAAGGTGGATAAAAGTCTTAAATATAAGTTGTGACACCATGAAAGTCTTTCAGGAGAACATAGGCAGGAATATCTCAGATATTCCACATAGCAATATTTTCACTGATATGTCTCCTAGAGCAAGGGACATAAAGGAAACAATAAACAAATGGTATCTCATCAAAATAAATAGCTTCTGCATAGCTATAGAGCATCCTTTCTTAAAGAAGAAAAAACCTGCTTCATAACTACTGCCTTGTATGGATGTTCTGCATCATGGACAGACTTCTCTGCATGCCTCCAAATATTCCAAGAGATCATTAATCCAATAAACTAGATGCCTACAAAACAACAGACTGATTAGCTAGGCTGATTTGTAGATGTGTTTCCTAAAACAGACAAGCATCATTTTCAGGCAAGCAAATGGCTCTTCTATCACCTTACATTTTTCAAGTACTCCCTCCTCACTAGCTCAAAATGTTGAAAAATTAGACACTATCTACAGCAACAAATGCCAAAAATTTCTTTTATGGTGCTATTTCAATTTGCATGGCAAATGTAAATTTCTAGCAAAGTGACCTTGGTTATAAAAATAAGGAGGTGGCATCAGGATTGATGGGCCCTACTATTAGTATTTCATTCTGACAGACAGGAAAGAAGTATGTTGATCCTGAACATTTTTTGAGATGTGGTTCTGAATTCAGGCCAAATGGGAAATACCTTCCTAGGAAAAGTAATTTTCATATAAACAAAGGGAACTTTATTGATACCCAGCAGCTACCTAAAGAGAAAAACTACTTCCTAACAAGTCCTTCAAACTCAAACCTTGACAATGAACTTCATCTGGTTGACCCTAATGCCATATGCCCAGTTGACTTTAAACTTATACCAAATAATCAGTGACTCGGGCATGGAATGATGAATAATAAGTTCAGCAAGAAATGTTGTAGAGACTGCTGACCAGAGAATGTGTCCCTGTTGAGATGACAGCACAAGAATCAAATTACAAAATGTAAGGGGTGTCACTTTTGTCCTTCCTTATGAGCAAAGGTAGCACACAAAGTGACTCAGGGTGAAAAGAGTTAACATTAGGCCCAGGCAAAAGTGGCTTGCCTCTCAGGGTGTTTCTCTCCCTGGGCCTCTGCTCTCCCACAGAAGCTCATCCTGTGTGCTCATCTTGCTCTTAGCTGATAGTCAACAGCTTCACACTGAGACTGTTCCTTGATAGTAAGCCATTGATGATAGCTTCTAAGGAGATAGGAGACCCTATCTCCTTAATTCCCACATTAAGGATGAACTACCTGCAACTTAAACCCCAACCAAAGCTCTGTACCTGAGAGAACTAGACCAAATAGTAAACATCACAAGCCATATCCTAACAGTGGGCCTGCAGAGGGGCTTGGAATGGGCTCTGTTTTCATTCTAATCTAATTATATGAGAAATACCATATATATCAAGAAAATACTGGTATTGGACTCAGAATATTCAACTTCTATCAAATGTTTCTTATATGTCAGGCTCTGTGAATTTATCCTTCCAAGTACCTAATAAGGCAAGCATTATATACTCATTGGGGTGATGGAGCAACTGAGGCTTATAAAAGGTAAGGCATATACCCCATGGTCATGGAGCCAACAGATGGCGAGCCACTGCAAGTCTCAGTCTCCTCCCTGGTAAACAGGAGATAATACATCCTTTAGAGTGTTGTAGTGACTAATGAGAAATAGTATTTGGCACACAGAGGAAGTCCTGCTTACCTGTACAAATCCATCTTGCTACTTCCTTCATCTCAACTGTACAGAACTAGAATCACTTGGCTCTGTCTGGCCCCTATCAGACTGGGACAGTTGCTCCACCTCATTCCTTTTTGAAATTCTACATATCCTCTAGATCCATGTCCATTTCTCTAGACTCATCTCTCTCCACAATCTTTCCCACCCCTTATTAGAGTACTCCACCATGATCAGTACTCTCACTCTTCCAAAACTGATGACTAGACTCTGCTTCAATATCTTCACTGACAAGGAGACATTTTCCCATGAAACAGTTCATTTGATCTTTGGTTAGCACTTTATATATTTTTAAATTATTACTTATACACAATTAAGAACTGGCACAAAGATTTAGTTACAAGATGTTCACTCATTATACAGTAATTGGACTTAAAGTTCTGACTATTAGAAAGTTTGTTATATAAATTATAAAATATCTTTACAATGGAAAATGATAGAGCTCTTAAAAATAATGATTATAGATCAGTGATTTTCAAAATTTTCATCTCATGGCACGTATAAACTACTAAAATTCTGTGGCTCACCAAAAAGTTATTTTTTTGCCAATCTGACATAAAAAATAGGTATAATTTTGACTCACTCACACCAGATGGCTATTGTTGTGTTGGATGTTGTCATTTTTTATTTGCCAATCAAAGGGAAAAGAGGTCAGTGGCCCTAACTAAATAGTCAGGTATTGCATATTTTAAAAATTCTTACAGCACAGTGGTTGAAAATCACTGATTAGGTTAACACATTAGAATAGAAAGATATTCACTGATCTATTGATAAGGGGAAAAAAGCAGATTACAAAGCCTTGTAAGTCTACATAGTTCTAGCATTTCTGAGAATATTTCCCATATTATAGTTGTGGATATGTCTCTTTACATCAAAAAAGGAGATGTTCTTTGAGGGAAAGGCCTTGTCTTATTGAGTCTGTATTCATGTCAACAGGCCTTCAGTGAGCACCATCTTTGGGTGAAAATGTTATGGGCTGTAGGCTCATGCATGCATTGGACACTTTGCTCCATCAGTGTCAACTACAGTGCTAGGCACAAACCAGCTTTGAGAAATACAAGTTAAATTACACTGAATTACACTGGAATGGGTTGGACTAGATTAAACAGCTTTCTGTTTGACTACTGGATAGCTTGTTAGTAGAAGACAAAGGGAATTGGACTGGAATCCAAAGATCAAAACATGAACAGCAGCTCTGCCACTTATTAGCTATGAGATTACTGGCAAGCCTTAGTTGCTTCATTTACAAAATGAAAATAATACTATTTACCTCACAGATCTAAGGTGATTATTACATATGCTATAGTATGCAAAAGTTATTCACACAATCCTTGGCATGTATCACAAGTTTAATAAATGGTTTCCAAAAGGACAATAACTGAAAAGGCAAATCAAATAAAACGAGCAATAGAAACACTGAAACTGAAGGTTTAGTCTGTGCCAGAAACTAGGCTTGATGTTAGGAACACAGAAATTAAACCATCTTTCTAGTCAATCAAAAATTGGCCTGTTGTTCTTCCAGTGATTGATTTGCATTCATTTGATACACTGAGGACACTGGGCACAAAAGTGGGAGGCAGGGTTGACACTTTCTCTCCATGTAATCAGAGGATTGACTGGGTGCTGGCATTAACTTAGATCAGCTGGTAAAGTAAATTAAAGACAACTATTCTCCTTCCTCACTCTGGGACAGGGCCCTGTACTGATAGGCTGTGGCTCCTATGCTCCCACTTCAGTCACTGTCATGTATTTCTGGTGTGCTTAGAGTGGCTAACTACCCCAGCTGGCCAAGCACTGACAGGTTTCTTGAAACATGAGACTTTCAGAACAAAAATCAGAGCAATCCCAGGCGGTGAAGAGGGTTGGTCACTCTAGGTATGCTCATTGTTCCCCAAGAAAGCCTGATAAATGCTGGCATATACCATGGCTTTGTGGGGCTCATGGCAGTAGAGCATGTCTACAGAACCGGCTAACATTAGTCACTTATTCTAAGGTACGGATTTTCTTTCCAACAAAGTATTTTTTTTCTTCTAAGACTAATTTTTCTTTTCCTCCTAGTGCACAGGTGGCAAACACAAGGCCCACAGGCAGAATGGACCCTCTGCCTTATTTTATCTGGCCTGGCACCTTGTTTCTACCCGACAACAGCACCGAGCTCTCACTTAACTGTTAAGAAGTAGTTACATTTATAAAGTCCAAAATTACATTCCACCCTTTGAAAGCAACCACAAGGCTGATGTGGCCCCTTGTGAAAATGAGTTTGACACCCCTGCCCTAGTGCCTTAGGTCTGGAACAATCATAACTTTTCAAATTGTTCTATAAAGATCCTAGCACATAGGCTCAGGAGTCAGAAAGCCCTGTTTTAGAATACAGTTTCCACTAGTAACTTAGCTCATGACTTCAGAAAAGGCATAACTAGTTTAAGCCTCAGTTTTCTTATCTTTAAAATAAACTCAAAGATATGTCATGAGAATTAAATGAGCTAACAGATATATGAGGAAGTCTGTCCAGAAAAAGTCCAGCCATTGTTGATATAATGAGAAGAGTTTGCATAACATCAATGTAACCTGGCAGCTAAGGAGAGTGGACTGGAATATGCCTTCATGAACAATGACAATTTCACTATCCAATGGGGGTGGTAAAGGCCATTGGGTGAGCATGTATATTGTGTGACTGTCAGATTCAAAATGACTGAGTGAGTAGAGCAACGAATCTGCATTAAATTTTGTGTTAAGCATGGACATTCCTCCCTGGAAACTATTTGGATTATTCAGTAGGCTTTCAGGGACAATGCAATGAGTGCAGAACAAATAAAAGTGTAGCATAAATGCTTCAAAGATGATCGTGAATCTGTTGAAAGGGATCCACATTCTGGAAGGCCTACAACAAGCAGAACACCTGGGAATGTTGAATGTGTTCAGGCTGCAATCAACAAAGATCAGCAACTGACAGTGTGAGAGCTAGAAGTTTGATCCATGGATTCCAAAAACTACTGTGTCCAAGATTTTGATGCAGGATCTCAGCATGAAACATGTCATAGAAAAATTGTTTTGCAGCTTCTGGTACTAGGGCAGAAGGAACATCATGTTTCAGTTGTTAATGACTTAATTTAAACAGCTACCAATGAACAAGATTTCCTCAAGGAGGTCATAACTGGAGATGAATCATGGGTCTATGGCTACACATATGATCTGGAAAGGAAGGCACATTTGTCCCAATGGAAGTTGCCTGGTTCTCCATGCCTGAAGAAGGCCCAGCAAAGTCACAGCAAGATCAAGACCATATTAACTGTGCTTTTTTGATTGGGAAGGTATTGTCCATCATAAGTACGTCCTGCCAGACCAAACAATTAATAAGGAGCACTACCTCAATGTTCTTTGTTGGTTGAGAAATGCAATATGACAAAAATGGCCACAGCTATGGGCAACTGGTGATTGGCAGCTTCATCATGGCAATGCACCTGCTCATACATCACATCTCATACAGAGGTTTTGCTGAAACATCAAATCAGTCAGGTGACTCAGACCCCTACAGCCCAGATTTGGCGCCCAGTGACTTCTGGCTTTTCCCAAACCTAAAATCACCTTTGAAAGGGAAGAGATTTCAAACCATTGATGAGATTCAGGAAAACACAACAGGCAGCTGATGGCAATTGGGAGAACTGTGTAAGGTCCCAAGGTGCCGACTTGGAAGGGGACTGAGGCATCATTGTCCTATGTACAATGTAGCTTCTTCAATAAACATCTCTATTTTCCATATTACATGGTGGGATGCCTTCTAAATAGACCTCATAAAACACATAGTAGAAGAGCAGAATTCAAATTAATTCTGCATATATAATAATTGGTTTTCTCCTGAAGTTCACAATTTTCTGTATTTGTTATAATTATTGATGATGAAAATGATGGTGATGATTATATAGAAAGAAAGTTGGTGAATGTAATTAGATATTCGAAACATGATATTTCTGAGAAAAGCACACTGTTATAGTTTTAACTGCAGTAAGTTTTTAAAAGGTCGCATGTAGGTGAATGTAGGCACACAAATGAAAGAGAGGCCAACTACCAACCAAGTTCTGAATACACACAGTAGATTACCTTCCAATTCAGAGCAAAAACTATCTATTATAATCCAACAATTAATATAGCTCTATACAATATGAACACAGGTATTAAAAAAAATAAAGATAGTATACAGCCCTGGCTGGTGCAGCTCAGTGGATTGAGTGCTGGCCTATGAACCAAAAGGTTGCTGGTTTGATTCCCAGTCAGGGCACATACTGGGTTGTGGGCCAGGTCGCTGGCGGGGGTCGTGCAAGAGGCAACCATACATCGATGTTTCTCTCCCTCTCTCTCCCTCGCTTCCCCTCTCTCTAAAAATAAACAAAATCTTAAAAAAAATAAAGAAAATATAGAAAAAACTGGGAGCAAATGAATTTACATGTTATTGCGGTTTTATTTAGATGGTGGGTTTTTTTTTTCTCCTTCTTGGTGAATTTTCTCATATATTCTGAAATGAACATGTTAATTTACTATAATAATTTTTTTAAAGCTTTCATATTCCAAGTCCCTTTGAGAGCCATCACCATTCCTAACTGAACTCTAGCTCTGTATCCTTATCTAACTGTCCTCCATCACAGAGCCAAACTTAGAATTAAGAAGCACTTTTAAAAAAATGCTTTTTAGAAGATAAGGCACTTTCAAATTCAATAAATCATTTAAACTCAAAATAACCCTCTAAAAATGATATACTTATTCACCATTTTGGGAAAGGAAACTATTACTTAAGTCCCCCTGCACACACACCATACATCACACACGTACGCACATCCCCCCTCACTTACTACTCGTCTTCTGTATTCCCTTAGTTGTTTCCTCCACTCTCATAGTTTTATTTTTAAGTACTTTTTATTGATTATGCTATTACAGTTTTCCCAATTTTTCCTCCGCTTATCCCCCCTCCACCCTGTCCCCCCACCCTCCAGCATTCCCCATCTCCTTAGTTCATGTCTGTGGGTTGTGTGTGTGTATATATATATATATATATATATATATATATATATATATATGTATATATTCTTTGAGTTCTCTGTTTCCTATACCATTTTTGACCTCTCCCTGTGTATTTTCTGCCTACCAATTATGCTTCTTCTTCCCTGTACCTTTCCCCCCCATTCCTCCCTTCCCCTTCCCCACTGAAATCCCTTCATGTGATGTCCATTTCTCTGATTCTGTTCCTGCTGGTTGTTTGCTTAGTTTTTGTTTTTGTTTTCTTTTTTTGGTTCATTTGTTGATAGTTGTGAGTTTGTTGTCATTTTATTGTTCATATTTTTTATCTTTCTCTTAGATAAATCCCTTTATCATTTCATATAATAAGGGCTTGGTGATGATGAACTCCTTTAACTTGACCTTATCTGGGAAGCACTTTATCTACCCTTCCATTCTAAATGAAAGCTTTGCTGGATAGAGTAATCTTTGATGTAGGTCCTTGTCTTGCATGACTTCAAATACTTCTTTCCAGCCCCTTCTTGCTGCAAGGTTTCTTTTGAGAAATCAGCTACTAGTCTTATGGGTACTCCTTTGTAGCTAACTGTCTCCTTTCCTCTTGCTGCTTTTAACATTCTCTCTTTATCTTTAATCTTGGGTAACTTGATGACGTGCCTTGGTATACTCCTCTTTGGCTCCAATTTCTCTGGGACTCTCTAGGCTTCCTGGACTTCCTGGAAGTCTATTTCCTTCATCAGATTGGGGAAGTTTTCCTTCATTATTTGTTCACATAAGTTTTCAATTTCTTGCTGTTGTTTTTCTCCTTCTGGCACCCCTATAGTTTGGATATTGGAATGTTTTAGGTTGTCCCAGAGATTCGCAAGTCTCCCTTCATTTTTTTTAATTCTTGTTTCTTCATTCTGTTCCGGTTGGATGTTTATTTTTCTCTTTTGTTCCAAATCATTGATTTGAGTCCTGGTTTCCTTCCTGTCACTGTTGGTTCCCTGAATATTTTGCTTTATTTCATTTTGGGTATCTTTCATTTGTTTTTTCATTTTTCAAACAAGCTTAATCAGTGTTGTGAGAATTTTGATTACCAGGGCTTTAAATTCTCCATCAGATAGGTTGGCTATCTCCTCGTTGCTTAGCTCTCTTTCTAAAGTTTTGCTCTGTTCTTTTATTTGGGCCATGTTTCTTTGTCTTAGGGCACCTGTTAAGCTGTAAGGGGACAGAGCCTTAGGTATTCACACAGGCAGGGCAACCCTTGTTGCTGCACTGTGGAGCTGCCTGTGGGGGAGGCGCCAGAGAGACAACAATGCAGCTTGCCTGCTCATCTCTAGCCCACTTCCCAACAACTCTCATGTGAAACAGGGAGTTTCTCCCACCATGGCAACCCCCAAGGTAGTCCACAGTCAGCTCTGAGGCTCAGTTTCACCTTCAGCCAGCCCTGACTGCATGGTCCGCCGCCTTGCCACACATGTTCTTACTGGTCTGGTTATTCTGGTTGATTTCTTCTTTAACTCCTTGGTTGTTGGAGTTCCATGCAGTTTGATTTTCTGGCACTTCTGATTGTTTATTGATTTTAGATTGGTTGCTATCCTCCTTTTGGTTGTGTGAGGAAGTTAAGGGTTTTTACCTACACCTCCATCTTGGCCTAAACTAACTCTCATAGTTTTAAATACCATATTTATGCTGATGACTTTTAAAGTTATCTCCAACCTTAGTCTCTCTCTCCTTCTCCATTTCCCCATGTTACAAGTGGTACTACCTTATACCCAGATGCTCAAAACAAACAAACAAAAAACAACAGCCACTCTTGATTTCTTCCCTTTCGACATCTCCCACATCGAACCTACCCTAAGTTCTAACAATTTCACATGAATGGTGCTGATGTAATCTGGCCTTCAGTGATCCCTGTGTGGCAAGCACAAATATGCTGGCCCACTTGGGTGGCCCAGGTATGAGTTTCATATGGAAGATCCTACAGAGAACACAGTACTGCATAGTTACTTGATATCAGTAATGGAAAGCCTTGCTGAACATGCACAATGTCTCTCATAGTCTGACCCCCAGTGGCAACACCGCACAGCTCCTTTACTCTAAGAATGTCCTCACTCAGCAAGTTCCCCTCTTGGGATCAGTACCCTTAAGAAACCTCAAGCTAGACTACCTTTCACCATTGCTTACACATTTGGCCCGAGAGAAATCATGATTTCTAGGACCCACAAAACTAGTGGAAGTCAGGGATACCCCACAGTCTCTACTCACCTAACCTTCACAACTTATTCTAGCCAGCTTCCCAAATTCATAATTCTGAGCAAGAAGTAAACACCAGCATCTAGACTCCAATATGTCTCCAAACCCTGGTTCACATGTAAAATTCTTCTAAGAATTCCAACTACACTCTGATGACAGCTTCAGAAGGGCAGAAAAGTCTCTGCAGCTCAGCAAGCCTCAGGCCAGGGAACAAGTAGATGGTATTCCCTTTGCACAGGCAGTCCCACTCTCCCTCTCAGAGGTCTTCTAGGGCCCAACTGACCTGTCTGGGATCCTTTCCTGCCAATGCCTTATTATTCCAATTACCCTGCTCTGAATTTCTAATATTCTCTTTATATAATCTTCTCTTTATATTGTCTAGAAATAGATAAGGTGAAGTTCTCAGAACCAATTCAAGTGCCATTTGCAGATCCTAAAGGGATGTATCTAGCATACCTTCTTTAAAATGTGGGTACACCTATTATACATATAGACTCACCTTAGGTGAAATACTGAGACAAGAGAAAATGTTCTTTCAACATTCACTGTAGGATTATCAGGTCTGAAGATAGAGGAAGATATTGAACAAAAAATTAGACACACTGAATTGGAGTGTCTGGGACAGTTTCCAGTATATCTGTCTAGATAGTTTGCAGCTGCATATGAGTCTAGAGCTCAGGAGAGAGAGTCTAGCTGGAGATGAAGTTAAAAGCCATTAGCATATAGATGATATGTGACCCATGAGAGTAGAAAAAAGTACAAAGTGAGAAGAGTAAGGACTGAAGACAAGCCTGGAAAACACCAAATATCAAGGTCATATTAGAGCCCACAAAGGTGACAAAGAACTGACAGATAAGAAAAAATAACAACAAAATATGGCACTCATATCCTCATTTCCCAAGAGATGTACAAAACTCCGTTCTCTTCAGAAAGCAGGTTCTTACTGATGTCACATGAACCTTGTCTAATGAACCCAAAAAGTATATAGAGGAGGCTGGTCTAGAGAGCCTTGCTGATACTATTTTAAATTCTACTGTGTTCTTCAATCAGCAGAGACAGTGTGTCATTTCCATCTTTGTAGCAAGCACTAATGATACTTGCACAGATGACAAATGTCTTTGCTGGTGAAAAATTAATGCACCACAATAATTTCCCTACCTGGGGTTAATGAACATGTCAAATGCTGAAAATTAGTTGTTTGAAACTAAATTACTATAATCTATATTTAGAAGATTGCCAATGGGAGTGAGGGGAGGAGGGGAGTTATCAGCGTATGTGGGTGGATATATTTAAAGTTCTCTTTACCTTTGGTCTTAATGTTCAGCAGGTCTTTAAAATACTTACTGGCTCACTAGTCTCACATAAAGAAGAAACATCTCATCACATAGTCTATAAATCTTGGCTAGAACCCTCCTGAACAATTATTGTTATTCATCCATTTGTGTATTCATTCAATAAATAAATATATTGAATATTCATTATGTGTCGAGGATTCCATTACATATAGGAGATGAAGAGATGAGTAAGATGATGATCATTGCCCTAAAAAAGCTCATAACTATACATAAAAAAGCTCATAAAGTTCAAAATTACTCAAGACTGTACATAAAGTACAATTAACTGTAACACAGTACTTGGAGCAAACATGGAGTAGGATGGGTAGGGCTGTGCATATTCCCTATTCTACCTGGGGTTCTCTCTGGATGTTATGATGCCTCGTATTGAATTCTGAATGACAAATGGGTTGGGCAAGTAGGGAGAAACTACTGCAGGCAGATGAAGAGTTGTGTGAGGCAGAGGTGTGAGTCCATGAGGCTGTATGGGAAATTGAGTGCTCTAACAATGTATAACAGACTGATTAATGGGAAACCATTCAAACTAAAAAGCATTCATATTTAAAAATGCATTTAATGAATGTACTTTATGTTTGTTCATAGTAGAGTATTGTATTTAAGAGAAGAAATTGTGAACTTGGCTGACCTGCATTTTGATTCCAGCTCCACCCCTCAACTAATTTTGAGATTTGGGGCAGCCTCTCTAATCCCCATAATCTCTCTAATCTTCAATTTTCTCATCAATAGGACAAAAACAATTATCATTTATATAGTTCTGACTATGTGTTATGCACTTCAGGATTATCTAACACAATCTTCAAAAGCACCATGTAAGCACTATTCTTGGCCTATTTGACACTGAAGGGCTGAGGCGGAGACATTAAATAATTGCCTAAAGTCAAAGAGGTGGTACACAGTAGAACCAGGATTCCGAAGTATCACACCAGTTCATACTTTCTTAACCATAACACTGAACCAACTATATCGGATGGCTGTGAACTCATGCACGCAAAGTAGTGGTCAGCACAACCCCTGGCACTTAGTAAGTACTCTATGAATAAGTATAAATGGCACCTATTTAATCCTGATTACTTGTAGGAGACCATTCTGCGTGGCATGGGCCCAGCTCCCACTCATGCCCAGGACCCATGCCCACGGATAGGTTCTCCTGTGGCGAATCAGGCCTGCAATGTGCCTAGGCTGCTTTGAGTCTTGTTTTTGCTAAAACTCCCTCACCCTGAATTGAGGACATTTACTGCAAAGTAACTTCTTAAAATCCATGCTAAACCTTCCAAGGATGAGTGTAACAGGTTCAACCACTTTTCCCTTTTCATTTGCAAATATCTTTCTTCTGTGATGTGATTAGTGGCATCAGCTCCTTTGTTTTCTGTAAAAGGTAACCACCTAAATCCAGCCTGTACATAGTAAATGAGGACCATCATGTAATGTGTGGAGAAAAAGGAAAAAAGGCCTGTTATGGTGGAGACCTCGGCTTTTGGCTCCTCCTGAGAGCAATGCTGCTCACCCTTTTCCTCCACAGGACTCAGTAGTCCATGTGAATGTCTCTCCCCCATCCACAATGTCATGGACTCCACAATCCGGGGTCCACATCAATTACTTTCATGTAACTTATAAGAATTAGTGCTAGTAATTATGTAGGTCAAATGACAGAGTAGACTTGAATCACTTACAAAATACATCTATTAAACAAACACAAAAGATTATTTTTCTAACAGTATCTCTGAGATATCAGGCCATGATTCAGAGACATTAAAGAAACACCATGGCAAATGGGATCAGCATCACTAGCCATCAGAGAGATGCAAATTAAAACCACAATGAGATACCAATTAACTCCAATCAGAATAACCATCATAAACAAATCAACACACAATAAGTGTTAGAGAGGATGTGGAGAAAAGGGAACCCTAGTACATTATTGGTGGGAATACAGACTAGTACAACCACTGTGGAAAACAGTATGGAATTTCCAAAAAACTAAAAATGGAACTGGCTTTTAACCTGGCAATTCCACTGCTGGGATTGTACCCTAAGAACCTTGAAACATCAATTCAAAAGAACCTGTGCATCCCAATATTCATCGCAGTGCAATCTACAGTAGCCAAGTGCTGGAAACAACTTAAGTGCCCATCAGTAAACAAGTGGATCTAAAAACTGTGGTACATTTACACAATGGAACACAATGTGGCAGAAAGAAAACAGGAACTCTTACCCTTCATGACAACATGGAGGGAACTGGAGAGCATTTCATTTGCTAAGTGAAATAAACCAGGTGGTAAAAGACAAATACCATATTATCTCACCTATAAGCGGAACCTAATCAACAAAACAAACAAGCAAGTAAAATATAAACAGAGACATGGAAATAAAGAACAAACTGACAGTAACTAAAGGGGAGAGGGATGGGAATAATGGGGAAAAAGGGGAAGGGTCAAGTCAAGGAATATGTATAAAGGACCCATGGAGAAAGGCAACGGGACTGTAGGATTGAGTATGGGAGGTTGGCAGGGTAGGGCGGGGGAGAGGGAGAGGGGAAAATGGGGACAACTGTCATTGAACACCAATTAAAAAAAGAGCTCAAAATAAAAAGAAACAGCATGAGTTTTAAAGTGAGAAAATACTGAGTTTGAAATTGACCTCTGCCATTTAGTAGTATGTGAATTTGTGCACATCAATTCAAAACTTTGGGCCTCATCCCTAACATGGAAATAATAATAACAATTAGCTTAGCAATAATAATATACACAGCATAGTACCACTTGAAGGAATCACTAAGATAACACCTAAAAAGAACCTATTATAATACCTGGCACAGGGTAGCTGTTCAAGCAATGATAGTCATTTATTTATTATTGTTATAATAATCATTATAATTTTCATTATAGCTTAGGCCTCCTGTGAAACAGAAGTAATAACTCTTCAGATACAAATACATGTTAATTTTTCCTAGAAATTCCTGTGGGTGACAATTACGATTTTCAGTGGCTTGTGCCACTAACTCTATTTTAATTCCTTGATGCAACCTTTTAAACACTGATTGTCTTGGTTTTATCTTTTTTCACCAGCACAGAAAGAGGGCAGGAAACAATAGACTGGCTATTTAAACAAGATGTCTGCATGAAGGAGGAAAAAGAAATCATCCCTCCATTTTGACAGATGAAGTAATTTTATCCACTATAGGAGAATTTAAACGGCACCAGTACAAGAATCTTAGTGGGTGTAGAAGTTATAACCATCATAAATGACACTTTTTATTTCCTTCAAAGAACCCTCCTGATTTATTACATTTACTTAGACATTGTCACAGCTTCTTTTTCTGGGACATTTCTCCTGCCCCCTCCAATATTCATTCCATCAAGTGAGCGAGGTGGTGGTGTGGTGAGCACAGACAGACCAAAGCACTAATCTGCCAGATGAGTTCTGTGCAGGCCAGGCTCCTGTCGAAAAGTAATCTGATTTCTTTCTGTCTGCCCATATCCCACTCATAGGAGGTGAGGGGTGGGAGTGGATGGGTAAAACAATGTCTCTTCTATTTAATAAAAATGAAGAGATACCATGCTCTTAAGAAATAATTTTACACCATGGCAAAGGGCAAAACTTGGGAAAACCCTAAAAGTGCCAGATAGCAATTGGTTCCTTTATACCTCAAGGTCTTTGTATATATGTTAAACCTGCTAGAAAACTTTGGTCCCATCTCCCCACCCAACACACACATTTACTACCTATTTTCCACATTTCAAATATCATCTTTCTAGTTAAGATTTTTCTGATCATTCTCAATTTAGGTTGGTTACTCTCTAATAGAGAGCATTCACAAAGAGCCACAACTGTATGGTGAGTACAAAAGGGAAAGGGCAGGGGGAGATAGAAGAGGGTGTAAGGGCAGTAAGTGGTGATAGAAGATGCAAAAGAGTCTTTTTGAGGTAGTGAACACACAATACAGTATTATAGAATTGTACACTTGCAACCTATATAATTTTATTAACCAATGTTACTGCAATAAATTATTTTTTAATTTAATATTTATTGTATTTTTTCCATTACCAATTAGTCCCTTATAACCCCTCTCTCCAGCAATTACCACACTGTAAAAGAGAAGAATCTAACTTAAAGCACTTTTGTACTCAAAACAATGCAAAATTATACTTTTAAAACTGACAATTTCAAATATAATGACTGCATGAGAAAAAAAGTTATACACAGCTCTTCAACTGTTTCAGTCAGCACCTCTGTGTCCTGTGTCCTGGTTGTTCAAGGGTTAACTGGTTTGGCTTCCTAGGGAAGTGGAATGGTGTGGAAAAAGAGCTTGGACTTTGGCCTCAGGAAGATCTGGAGTTCAATCCTAGGTCTTACTAGCTAAGTAGAACACAATACTGCAAGTTACTGAACCTCTCTGAACCTTTCCTGCAAAACGAGATTAAAATGAGCACAACTACCAAGAAAAAAGCAAGTTTTAGCAGTTTCCCATGCTTAGACTCTACTACATCCCTACTCCCTTCTCATCATCGGTAGATAATTCAACTCAACTTTCAGTGCTTAACTATCATGTGTCTAAGAAAATTTTCTTCATCCTGCCAGAAAATATGAATCCCTTCCTTTTCTGGGCTACTTAAAAACAGAGAATATGTCTATCTTGATCACAGCTATAGCCCTATAGCCAAAGGCAATTGTAGATGCTCAGTAAATAGTTACCTCATGAATGGTTGAGTGAATGGTGAGTAAATGAATGGTTAGTTGTTTTTCCTCTTCTTATCTTCCACTGTGCCTAGCACATGCCTGCAAAAAGATGATGCTCAAAATTTGAGCATCATCTTTCTATCTAGGCTCAACCTGAACTCTTTCAATTTCTTTTCAAATTTACTAGGTAATAGTCTTGCCAAGGTTTTCCAGACACAGAAAGGCTCTTCATTGGCTAGAGCTGAGGCAAAGTTTTCTGGAGCAGGTAAACTGAGCTATAACAAAAAGCATATGGGAGCCAGAAGCTCTGAGAGAAAGCTGATATCCTACTTGGCATGGCAAGTAGGAGACAAGCTGGGTGAGGCATAAAGACATTTATACCTTTCAGAATGTTGGGCTTTGGCATGAATGATCATTTGCAATTTCTGAACCTGGCATAGTGCCCTCTGGGAGCCACCCAGGTCCAGCAAAGTGTAGGATGGTTAATGACCAAAAAAAAGTCCAGTATCTGTCTGAAAGAACCAAGCATGGGCAGAAGCACATGTATTCCAAAGCTCTACCATCATGTGCAAGCCAAAGGCTTAGTGTAAGTTCTTAGGATAGAGGGAAAATATATACTTTTATCAACTTCCTTTTATATTTTTATTGTAAAATGCATATGACATAAAATTTATCATTTTAAACATTTTAAATTATACAATCCCATGACATTTAATATATTCACAATATTACGTAACCATCATTAGTATCAAGTTCCAGATTATTTTCATCATCCCAAAGTAAACCTCATATCTATTAAGTACTCACTTCCCCTTGCCCCACTCCTATCCCTTGGTAAGTATTAACCTGCTTTTTGTCTCTTTGGATTTGCCTATCCTGGATATTTTCTATAAATAGAACCATATAATATATGCTACTTCATGTCTGCCTTTCTTCACTTAGCATAATGTTTTCAAGGTTCATTCATGTTCTAGCATATATTAATCTGTCACTCGTTTTATGGTTCAATAATATTCCCCTATGTAGATATACACTACATTTTGTTTATCTGTTCATCCATTGGTGGACGTTTGGGTTGTTTCGCCTTTGGGCTGCTGTGAAGAGAGCTGCTATGAACACATGTGTACATGTTTTTGCTTAAACATCTCTTTTCCATTCTTTTAGGTCTATACCTAGGAGTGCAATTATTGTCATATGTTAATTCTATGTTCAACTTATTAAGGAACCAACAAAATGCTTTCCACAGTGCTGTACCATTTTATACTCCTACCAACAATATAAGAGGTTAACTTTCTTTGTAAAAGCATCCATATATAAAGCACTTTATACAGATTTTCAAATCACATTTTCTCCTCCTATTAATTCTATGAGAAAAGTAATTGTTTTCCTTTTTTTTTTTTCACAAATGAAACTAAGGATTCAGTAATATGCCAAAACCTAGGCCACTGTGGCTAGGAAGGTAGAAAGCCTGGACTTGGGCCACAAAGTTAGGATTCCTTTCAAGCTCATGTGCTCAGGTTGCTCTTCAGAAAGACATAATAAGCCCTAGAACACATTCTGTCCTTACCCCAAGCCAACAACCTGTGGGTCCTTTCAGTCATCCCAAGATTTTTTAAGTATTCTATTTACTGAGTATTTCACTGGTAGTATCAGACTTAATTGCCATTCTATATATAGTAAAACTGAGGCCAAGTGGTGGTAAGTAATTTATTCAAAGTCTCACAAAATCAGTAGCACAGAAGAGTTTACTGAAGTCAATACCACCGCTCTTTGTTCTAGAAAGATCTATGAGGTGCTAACCAAATTTAATGAATATCCCAGTAGTACCCTTAGATATCTTTAGAGATCATCAAGAGGTTATCTTTTAAAAACCATGTGTAGCAACATAACTTCTTTTTTACAAAGAAAATCTTATGAAAAGGAACCTCCACTTTTGACCCAATGATATAGCAGGGAATATATTTAACCTCTTGCCTTAAACAACTATAAAATGGAACAAAATACATGAAACAACAGTTTTCAGATGTTGGAAAACAGCCAGAAGTGGAAAGTGATGCCTGAGAGAGTAAACAAACAAAGTGACCCTATGATTACCCAGTTTACTGTCAAAAGAGAGTTTTCGGGCCACAGCACACATGAGTGAACCAAGCTACATCCTGCAGCCCTCCCTCAGTTAAGAAAATTAATTTGGGAGCTTAAAGAGGCCAAAGTTATTAGAGTTCACAGGGTATTTTGAACCTTCAGCTGAGTACAGATCAGTGTGTGTGTGTGGACACTACCCAAGGGTGGGGAATAAGCCTTGGATTTCATGCAAAGGTGGCAGGAGTTCACATTACCAACTGATGATTACTTTTATATGTCAGGTTGGAGGATGTTTGGGGATAAAATTAACATTTAAATTGGTGAATTTGGAGTAAAGGAGATTTCAGATTCCTGTCCATAATCTGGGTGTGCCTCATTCAATCAGTTGAAAGTCTGAATGGAGCAAAAAGCAAAAGCAAGAAGGAAGCTGGTATTTGTTAAGTATTACAATATTCCATGAACTCTGCCAAATATTATATTTATATTATCTAATGTATTCCTAACATCCATATAATATAGGTGTTATTATCTTCATTTTATGGAGAAGGAAATTGAGACTTGGAAACATTAATTCATCAAAGGTCCCAAAACTAGGAGTATTAGATCTGAGATTTCAAACTGGTTCTATGTGACTCCAAAGTCTAGGGTGAGGCACCGTAAAAGGAAAGTAGCCCCAGGAATCTTTTTGACAGGAGAGCATTTTGCAGGCTGATCCCAGATGTTCAAGTATGTAGCCCTTCATGATCACAACTAGCCCTGTGAATGTTATCAGTCAAAACTTCTCCAAACTTCATCTCGGTTCAGATTGTGTTTTAAACTAAAGGCACCCTTCCTGATATATATATATATATATATCAAAATAATAAAGTTATATCAATTGCTACAGTTACAGAGTATTACTATGAATAAGGCACTATGCTGGTCATTTCAGATATATTATTTCATTTGAAAATAATTTTGATATATTTCAATATTTTCCAGAGTAGTGATGGGCCTGAGTAAGATGGGCAGTTCCCCTAGTCAGTCAATACCCCATCACTCTAAAGTTTTAGGTTTCATTCAATTTATTTATAGTTTTTCCTTCTAGAAAACATTCCCTGTGGGTTAGCTCAGGTGTTGCTCCTGGATCTGAAGCCAGAAATCCTACTCTTTTAGCTTCTGTAGTACCAGAGTCTGATAGTTCAAACCTCTAAGATGAAGAGAGTTAGTTAGAATCAGGGACATTTTGCACTTTCTCCACAATTTATGCTAAGTCAGCCTTAGCCTATCATTCACCTCTACTACCTCTATCCATAGCCTCCTACCCTGCTCCTATACCATACACAGGAGAAGATATAACTGTAGTGAAAGCATAAGAATGAATCAAACATAGTCTCTGCTTTCAAGAAATTTAGTCAAGTAGGAATCACCTCTGATCCTTCTTTTTTCCTTTACCTTCATCATTTACTTCCAAGCATCACTATAATTCTTCTACTAAAGTCTGATATCTTGTTTATACCCAGACATAGTTCCATCCTCACGGCCACTGGCACAAAACAAGCTATTTCACTAATTTCCTCCCTAGATTCCATCCCTGTATCTCATTCTTTACACTACAGTCAGAATGATCTTTCTAAATCTTATAGCTGGCCATGCCAGGCCCATAGTTAAACCTGTTTAATAGCTTTGCAATAACTACATGAACAAGTTCAAACTGCTGAATGCAATTTTAAGGCAGAGGCAATTCCATTTTTGAGGACTTCTATCACTTTATCTCTCACCAGTCTCTCTTCCTCCCCAAACAAGCTCTTTAAGTCTTATCAAACTACTTGTATTTTCTTTTCTTACATAAGCCATGCTTTGTTATGGTTCTGGACCTTTGCAAAGGCTATTTTAACTGCCTAGAAAGGTACCATTCATTCATAAAACAATTTCTGAGCAATTGTTGCTGACTAGGGCACTGAGAATATGGTATTATACCTGCCCGTGAGAATCTTGTCAGTGGTAGCAGCCCCTTGGAGAAGGTCCCAAGTGTCCTCTGCCCCGATTCTTGCATGTGCTTCATTGTGTCCTGCATATTCAGTTATAGAAAGTACCATTTATCCTTTCTTACGGTATAACTGCCTGTCACTGGGTGAATGAATAAAACTTTTCAGGGGGTGTGATTTCTAAGAAGGCCACCTTTACCCACCTTGAAGGACTATTTTAAAAGTCATGGTGCCCTTTGATGCCTTCCTGTAGGACAAAGGAACCCAGAGCTTATCTACATGTAGATATTCTATTAATACATAATGACTCTTAGGACAGGAAGGAAATGGAACTGAATTTCCTTTTTGGACGTTTCCAACAAAACTGAAGAAGGAAAACGGCCTCATCTTAATGAAAGAGGATGCTCTTGGGAGTATGTTTAAGGAAAGGTTACAGAAGCAATCTTTGAAGGAATATGGACAAAACTCAATTCATCATTTCTTCTAGGAAAGTGATTATCAGGAGAAAGTAGCTTCAAGGCCAGTTCTGCCCTGCTTCACAAAAGATTCCATTTACATTTCAAGAAAGGGTAAGAAAGAATACTCTACAATGAAGCTGTTTTACACAAGGCCTTCCCGGCCTTTCCTAGACAGAGTCTGGCCCTTCTTACTCCTAATGACATTGCCTCTCTTCTTGCCTATGTCTTCAGACCATCCACGACCAGAAACATCTCGCCTCAGGTCACACTCTCAACCCTCCCTAATGCTAACTTTCTAAAACACTATCTAATTTTGTTATTTCTGGATCCCTTTAGCCATGTCTCCCTATATTTTGAAAGTTTAATCTCTTCAGCATGGCATTTAAGGTCCTGCACATCCTGACCCCACCTACCTCTGCCACCCCCTTCTTGCTGTAGGCTGTAGGCACACCACTGTGAGGTGTTCCTGTCCACCGTTTCTCATCCTGTCCCTTGGTGCTGTTCTCTCTGCCTGAAATACCTTGTCCCCTTCTTATGCTAATTATTTTCCATTTGCCCTTCCAGATCATTTTCTATGTTTCTTGTGGCCTGTGTCCTAAGGGGCCAGGAGGCCGACCTGTACAGATTACATCAGGTAGGATCCCTTATTCTCTCTCTCCCTATTTGATTAGGCCAAAGGCAGGAGATTGGAGGCCAAGAGGAAAAAGAAGTTGAGATGTTTATTCTGTCCTTTCCTTTCACATGGCCATATAAGAGAGTTGGAGCTATAGTTCTTATGGGATTCTAGTAATAACTTCCTCCCTGGATCCCTTCAGTTTTTGTGGTAGGAACAGCTTTTACTATAGCTGATCCTTAGATGCTCCTCTAGCCTTAGTGATTTTCTTAAACCTCTACTCATCTTTATAAATAATCTATTTTAAAATTCTCCTTAATTACCTTTTTGGATATTCCCTCTCTTTCCTCCTGAGACTAACTTAACAAACTTTTATAACCTGGCTAATATTTCCTCACCCTTCAAGATCACTGTGGCAGTCTGTCTCCAGAAATCCTCAGAGCTGGGCTTCGGAGTCCACAGATTCCTACATACCTGCTGTCATATACATACCACATTGGATTTTTAACTGTCATGATAAAATATAAATACCATGAGAGCAAGGACTTTGTCTGTATTGTTCATGCTATTTCTACATTAAAATGGTATCTGGCACAATGTAAGTATTCAATAAATGTTTAATAGATGCTTACTTGAAATAAGAAGGGTACATTCCCTCTATATCCTCGGCATTTGACTCAAAGAAGTTATTTCATAAATATCATAGAATTAAAATGTTGTTAATAGAAAAAGAAGTAAAGTTTTCAGAGTTAGTTACAGAAAAAAGAGAAAGAAAACTTTTGTTGACAAGAGAATATAAAGCAGTTAAGTCTAATACTAGCACCTATTTCTTCCCATTTCAGGGGAGTTGGGGCCTCAATAGAATAGCATTTAGTAATGAGAGTGACATAGAACCATAAGACTAGAAAAACTGGCACAGAAATTCTCCACCGAGCGCCTTCTCTGTTCTAGGCTCCGCATTAGTGGGATCCAAATAATTATTAACCCTATTAGTTCTTCCAAAAGCTTGGTAAGGCTGGTATTATTACCTTTATATTCTAATTACCAATGAGAATATTATTTTCAGAAGTGTTAACTTCTGAACTTATCTGAGGTAACTTATATGTGAACAGATAGCTAGTAAGTGGCAAAGCAAAGAATCACATGTACCTACAACTGTCTTATTTCAGGCAGTACCCTCTGGTCTCAACATAGGAAAGAATCCTCAGATGCTGAGCACTTAGGTTGCTTCCAGCTCTTAGCTATTATAAATTATGCTGCTATGAACACTGGGGTGCATAGGTTCTTATGGATTGGTGTTTCAGGGTTATAATCTCATCTTTAAGTGGGACCTAATCAACAAAACAAAGCAAGTAAAATGTAACCAGAGACATTGAAATTAAAAACAATCTGACACTAACCAGAGAGGAGGTGGGAGGGAACAATGGGGAGAAAGGTGGGAAGGGTTTTCAGGAACTACTATAAAGGACACATGGACAAAACAAAGGGGGGGTAGAATCAGGGGAGGGAAGTGGGGATGGCTGGGGTGAGGGGTGAGTGGTGGGGGGTAAATTCAGACAACTGTACTTGAACAACAATGAAATAGTTTTTTAAAAAAGAATACTCAGATGTCATTCCCTACCCCCTACAAAATGGTAAAAACTGTGAAGGATCAGAGATTTCACCCTACTTACAAGCTAACCAAATAACTGTCATTGTTTCATGGATACTGGCAGAAGATATAAGACTCCTGGGCCACAGACAAAGGACTCACAGCAATAGCAGGAGTGAAAGTGCTGGCATTTGTACAGGCTCCCTGAGCCTCACCTCCTTTGGAACACTGTGAAGAGAGCCAAGTGATACTTGCACACAGTGTGGGTTGTGTTTCAGGAGAGGGTCTCTGAGCTAAGGGAATCTGAATCTTTTATACTGTACAGTAAGTACACCTGTCTGTTGCTCCAGGGGGAGACAGTATCTTTATCATCCAGGGATGATCACTGTACAAACATCACAGAAAAGACAGTTTGGAACAAAGGCAATCAGTTTTCTTTTGTATGTGAGGCATATAAAAACAGGAGCTATACCAGTACATGCATGGTCTCCTAACAGAATTCTTTTCTGGCCTCTGTGTGAATACATCTAGTGACAAAGATCTCACCATGTCTTAAGGCCATCAATTCAGTCAGATGACTATTGTGGTGTCACAAAAAATTCCTCACTGGTTGTTCAAAAAGAATTGAGATGAGACCTAGTACAAAGCAGCCATTCAATAAGTATTCTCTTAATACTTTGAATGTTGTGAAGTTAGCTGTCAGTTAAGAAGAATCATCTACTAAATGTCTTCTAGGAGGATTCTGGCTGTCTGGCACTAACAGCCCATTCAATATGGGCCCAAACTTATTTCCCCCTTAAAGTGTTCCTACAAAAACTCTTTAGATCAATTAGGTGTGTTTTTTTTTAACTTAGAACAGAAGACACTTTTGTTCTTTCATAAAAGCCAAGGGGTATGGGAGGCACAGCAGGTCTCAGAAGAGATCATGAAACAATTCAGACAGTCAAGAGACAAGCAGAGAAGTCATTCTACCAGAAAGGTCCAGTTGGTTACAAAATAACTAAGCAGAAATACCCAGCAGGTAAAATAAAATTTAGAAATAGAAATCTAACATATAATTAAAAGGACCGTTGTTCAAGAAATTATCACAGTAAACTCTCTGTAAATTTATACCAAGTAAAAGCACTGTCCTCGTACATTTGCTCACAGCTGTTACAGCTGAATGTGGTAGGCAATACTATTATTTTATCTTCATTTTATGGAAAAAGTAACACAGCTCAATGAGATTCAGTAATTCATGTCAGATAAATGACTAACACTGACCCATCTTTTCAATGAAAATACTTGAAGCACATGGGTGTCATACAGGTAAATGGAAACCTGAATGTGAATAAATCTGTTTCAATTATTCATTTATTTGACAAGCATGTATTAATTCCCTATTCTATGCTAGGCAATCTGACTATCCTGTGCCCAACTAATAAAATAAAATTTATTAATTACAAAAGTAACTTGAGTAAACTGCAAGTTTCTTAGGTCATGGATATAAGTATTTCAATTTTTAGAAAGTTATGAGAAATTTAGGCAATGAGTGTGTCTTCAATCTGCATGACCTTATAATCTTCTAATTTATATTATAATTCATCCCTTAATGAGTTCCTTGACTCCCTCTCTCTCAAAGAGTTCTTGCTGGGGTTGTTTCAGGTAGCAAAGAAGTTCCACAAATCACTGACACTAGAAGACATGGGGAGCTTAAAATTGCCAACTTGAGATCAATTCCCTGTGGGTCTACATAAATACCTTCACCAGAAAGTGAAGAAAAAATATAGGTATACAATCCCTTAGCCAATATTCTTGGGAATCAAAAAGTTTGGCATTCAATTTTTTAAAAATTATTTAAAATTGTTTGAATACATATACTCTATATTCTTTAACATACTCAGTGGACTCCAGGGTAATAATCAGTATTCAAACACAATATTTCTGTAGCAAAATGTATGAATATTCACAATAAGTGGGATGAATAAAGACTGTCACCCATATCCAGATGGATCAAATTTTGTCATCAAATAAGTTTAATACTAATTAAAAATTTTAAAAAACTACATGGTTTTTGGATTTCAGAATTAAAGATGAAGGTTTGTGTTCCTATTCCAACCAGATCCTTCCCCTGATCACAATATAAACAACACTGTCTGCTGTTAGACTTCAAGGCATCTGTAAGTCTAATTACATCTCAGCCTGGCCTCATCCAAGCCCCTGCAGAGCTTCCAGAAAAAAATCTGCCTAAAATGCAAATCTGTAAATGTCGATGGTAGGGGCTGGTGATGAGGCTGTGAAGAAGAGTGATATCTGGCCTAGAAGATTTAGGGATGAGAGTTTGCTAAAAGTCTTAGAATCAAGTGAGGGACCTAAAGATCTCTGACATTATTCCAGGGATCATCCCATAAACTATGTTGACTTGGTTTCCCATTGATCTAAATATAAAACCCAAACTCCTTATGAAAGAAAGATTAGTTTTGACAGCTGAAAAAATCATAATGTAATTGTTGCAGTATGAATGTCCATGTCTACCACCCAAATTCATATATGGAAATCCTAACCCCCAAATGTGATGGAAGCAGGTGGCAGGTAGACACTTTGAGTGGTCATGAGGGTGGAGCCCTCAGGAATAGAATTACCATATTTTTTAGACTATAAGATGCACTTTTTTACCACATTTTTTGCTTCAAAATTTTTTCTCCTGTTTTCCTCCTCTAAACCTATGTGCATCTGGGGTCCGCACCAAAAGACACACCTAGGTTTTAGAGGAGGAAAATAAGAAAAAAAAATTGAAGCAAAAAATGTAGTTAAGAAGAAAGTGCGTCTTATAGTCGGAAATATACGGTAGTGATTTTATGAATGATATTCTCACAGAGCATCCTGGTCCCCTTCCACCATGTGGGGATACAAGAAGTTTGCAACCCAGAAGAGAACCTCACCATGCTGACACTCTGATCTTGGATATCCAGCCTCCAGACCTACAGGCAATAGACACTGTTTATAAGCTACCCAGTTTGGGCTATTTCACTATAGCAGTCTGAAAGGACTAATAAAGCAACCTGGGATTAAGAATTGGCTACATAATTTGTGGGGGGCAATGCAAAACAAAAATATGAAGCCCGTGTTCAAAGCTTAAACATTTTAGGAAAAGATTAAAACAGGTGCAGGGCCCTTCTGAGTGTGAGGTTGAATTTGAACCCCATCCATAAGACCTTATAAAGAGGGCATGCAGCAGGATAGTGAATTAGAGAGAACACAGGATTTGACATTTAGGACACTAGAAAGAAACTACCAGTCTGGCCATGTGTTTTCTGTGTGAACTTTGTAAAACCACTTAATCTGTTTCATCCTAAATGTCTTCACCTAAAATCTATCTCTTAGAACTATTGTGAATGTCAAAGAAAATACTGTATGTGAATGAGTATGGTTCAGATATTACCTAAATGAGTCTCCTCTTACATAAATAAATATTACAGCATAAAAAAAGCTCTTTTGTTTTATTTCTATATTTCTCCTCCCCAATGAAAAGAAAGTAATCAGGTCTTTGTATTTACTTGCCTCAAGGTCCCTGTAGGCCTAAATACAGAAGTTTCTTAAAGAGAACTTCTGTGATTAGCTATTATGAACACTGCTGAGGAGATGTAGTGGCAATAGGCCAAGGCCTTGAATTGGAAACAATGGAGAGATCATCCTACTGGAGAGGGAGTTGTAGGGCTTCCCTTCTTTGTTAGTTTGGTAGTTGACAAGAATAAACCAATATAGAATTAGATTTGCTAGAGAGTTTGGGGGAGAATTTCCTATTAAGGGTAAGAGGGGGAAAGGCAGGAATAGCTGGGGAAGAACTTTCAAAGAACAGTACAGGTCTGGCACCTGTGGAAGGAGAGAAGAAAGAACTGAGTAGCAAGAGCCTGAGGCTGTGGAATACTCCTGAGAAAGTCTCAGCTAAACTAATGGGAAGTATGAGAAAAGTTACCTTTAGAAGTCTTTTACACTGGGGAGTAATGGTGAAGTTCTGTACCCCTACCCTACCCAGTCCAATGTCAGACAGACTCCCCTGACATGTGGTCTGGTGCATCACCTGGAGGTTGTCTGTCAATTATGCTCCCCATAGCAGGTTTTCTTGAAAGAAGATATGAACTGCATATCATCATGGCCATCCTCCCTTCACAACACAAATTGAATGGGAAGAGGACTGAGGCCTCTGGATACTGGCAATGTTGTGGGAGACTGCACTAGTTCAAAGATCCCCATGCCCTAGAGTGGTATGGAAGTAGTGGGAATCTGAACTCAAGGGTTTTTGCTGGCTTGTACTTCTCCAGCATCAGATTTCTCATCGTTAAAGGATCATTTCAAATATACCGCTGCCTGCATGTTTTCCCTGATCTTCCATGATTTCCCAATTTGCAATTCACTTTTCCAGCTTCTGGAATCCTATTATAGAACTGTTGTATTTGCACACTTGTGTCAACAACTGGAGAGCTGTTGTCTCAAAAGCAGAATCTACACCATATTTGATGCAGCATAGAGCTGCCTGGTACTGCGTGGGAATTCATGTTTGTTTCGGTTGTATGCCTTAGTGCAATATAGCAGAATCACTCTTCAACACCAGCATGTATCCATTTAAAAAACAAATTGAAGTTCTCCTAGTAACTGAAACACTCAATAGTTTCCCATGAGAGTTTCCACATTAATCCACATGAATCCTTCAAGTATGGATATAAAGTATGGATGTAGGCATTGAGAAGTGATTGATTTTGTTTTTATTTATACTTGGCATTCTAATTGATGCAACATAGTAGTAGTAAAAGTAATAAGAACCAAGACAAGATGTTTTTATTTTGTCAAGATTTGAGTCCCTGTATCTTATTATTTACCAGGTACACATTTGAGGTTAAGCAATAAATCCCAGAATGCAGGGACAGTTCAATACATGAAAATCAATCAATGTAATATGCCACATTGTCAGAATGAAGAGAAAAAAACACATGATTGTCTCAATTGATACAGAAAAAGCATTAGAAAATGTAATACACTTTCATGATAAAAACACTCAATAAACTAAATATTAACAGAAAAGTTATCTCACCATAATAAAGGCTCTATATGAAATTTTCACAGCTAATATCATAGTGAATGGTGAAATGTTAGACTCTTTCCCTCTAAGATCAAGAACAAGGCAAGAATGTAACTCTCTCCATTTTTATTGAACATAGTATGAGAAGTCCTACCAAAAGAAAAAGAAATAAATGGCATCCAAATTAGGAAGACATAAAATTATTCTGTTTGAAGATTGTATGATTTTATACATAAAAAAACCCTGAAGAGATAACACAGACATCTGTTAGAACTAATAAACAAATTCAATGAAGTTGCACACTACAAAATGAACATACAAAAACCAATTGAGTTCTCATACACTAACAACAAAGTATTCAAAAATTAGGAAAACAATCTCATTTACTATTTCATTTAAAGAATAAAATATTAGGAATAAACATCCAAGAAATTGAAAGATTTGTACACTAAAAACAACAGACTATTGATGAAATTAAAGAAGACAAATAAATGGGAAGACATACCATGTGCATGGATTGGAAGGCTAAATATTGTTAAAATGTCATACTACCCAAAATGATCTACAGATTCAATGCAATTACTATGAAATCCCAATGGCCTTTCTCTGAAAAAAAAAATCCTAAAATTCAATGTATTCCCAAAATTCATATGAAAAGACAAAACAGTCTTGAGAAAGAAAAACAAAGCTGGAAGCTTCACACTTCCTAATTGCAAAACATATTACAAAGCTACAGTAACAAGAATGAATAATATGGTACCGACATAAAATACAGACACATAGACCCATTGAACAGAATGGAGAGCCCAAACGTGTATATATGAAATGTGCATGGTAAAATGATATTTGATAGGGTGCCAAGGCCACTCAACCAAGAAAGGATAGTCTCTTCAACAAACAGTGTTAGGAAAACTGGATATTCACATGCAAAAGAATGAAGTTGGACCTTTATGTTATACTATACACAAAAATTAACTCAATGTGAATTAAAAATTAAATGTAAGACCTGAAACTATAAAACCCCTAGGAAAAACATAGAGGAAAAGCTCCTGACATTGTAGTCGGCAATTAATTTCTTCAATGTAACACTGAAAAGCATAGGCAACAAACATAGGCAAAAATACAGCAAATGAGACTACATCAAACTTAAAGACTTTTGCTCAGCAAGGGAAACAATAACAAAAGTGAAAAGACAACCTAAGGAATAGAAAAAAACATATATGCAAACCATACATAACCAGAATACATAACAAAGTCTGACAATTGAACAACAAAATAATCCAATTAAAAATGAGCAAAGGACTTGAACAAACATTTCTCAAAAAAAGATATACAAGTGGTCAACACACATATTAAAGGTATCCAACTTCAGTAATCATTAGGGAAATGCAAACCAAAACTGTAATGAAAAATACTTTATACCCATCAGGATGGCCACAAAAAAAAAACCAAAAAAAAAAAAAAAAAAACCCTGAAAATAACAAGTGTTGGTGAAGATGTGGAGGAATTAGAATCCTTGTACACTGTTGCATAAGACAGTGAAGCCTCCATGGAAAACAGTATGTAAATTCCTCAAAAGCTATATATAAGAGTTACCATATAATCCAGCAATCTCAGTTGTGGGTATATATCCAATGGAATTGAAAACAGGGTCTTGAAAAGATATTTGCACACCCATGTTCAGTGTAGCATTATTCATAATAGCCAAGAGGTGAAAATAACTTAAATGTCCATTGACAGATGAATGGATAAATAAAAACATACAATAGAATATTATTCAGTCTTAAAAATTAAACAAGTCCTGTCATATACCACAAATAGATGAACCTTGTAGACATTATGCTAAGTAAAATAAGCCAGTCATAGAAAAATAAACACTACATAATTCTACTTATATGATGTATCTAAAGTAGTCAAACTCTTGCCTAAGTAAGTAAAATGGTAATTCTCAGGGGCTGTGGGTCAGGGGGAAAGAGAAGCTGTTACTCAATGGTTATAGAGTTTCAGTTTTGCATGACGAGAAGTTCTAGAAATCTGCTGTACAAAAATGTACATATCAGAGAGGGCCTAAAAAAGAATTTAGTAATTAAAAATTGTGCATTTATTCTTACATGCTTAAATTTCAGTCACCTTCAAAGTACTCTCCATTTGACGCAATACACCTATCAAGACTTTTTATTCACTGCTCAAAACAGTTTTTGAACTTGTCAATTTTGATACCTTTTAATGCTTCTGCCATTTTCATTTCACCTCTTCCACATTGGCAAAATGTTTCCTTTTGAGGATTTTTTTTCACCCAGAAAACAAAAAACAAATGTTGCTTAGGGTGAGATCTTAGATTGCGTAAATAGGGAGTGTGGGACACAGGGATCATGCCATTATGGGTCAAAAACTGCTGAACACACAGTTTAATGTGGGCAGGTGTGCTCATAAATTACCCATTATGAAATGGGCAAATGTGTTGAGTCTTCAAAAAAAAATTCACTAAAGTGGAACACAGCCTCTCACAACAATGCCAGCTGGTACACTGATACAGATGTGCCCCTAGATTACTCACCTAGCAGGGGGAAGACTGTACTACCAGGGGCCCGTCCTCCAAGAGATAATTCCTGTTTTTTTCAGGGGAGTCCCTCCTCATACAATTAACAGTACTGTATTGTATACTTCAAAATGGTTAAGATGCTAACTTTTACTTGTGATTTTTACCACAGTAATAAAGAAAGGAGACAATGAATAATGTAAATTTACTGAATGAATAAAATATTTTTCATACCAAAGAAGTTCCAAATTCTCTAAGGAGCATCAAGGAAGATTTCTATTATTTATTACAAAATATGTGCCCATATAAAGTTTCCTAAATGAAATAAAATAAATGCATTAAAACTGTATTTAATGAGAACTTTCATGGCTAGCTCTTTATTACTTTTTAAATGTAGATTTATTTTAATTATTGGTTACAATATTAAAGGAGGTTATATATTAAAAAGATACATCAACACTTGAAGGAGTCTTTAATCAAAGGTTTTATATCCTTTGCACATTTTCTAAGTGAAGTTATTTTTAGCCTTAATATGAAACAAACCAAGAGAAGGGAAGACATAAATATTGCAAAAAATCTTAGGGTTGAATTGCTTTGTTTTTTGTCACCATCACTCACAGCAGGGTATCTGAAATGTTTGATATTCTGTGGCCTAACCCTTGTGGATAATATGCTAACCCAAAGGGAGAATAACTGTCTACTTAAGCAAAAGTAAGAGTCAAATATTTATATTTGGGTTATAGAACATCACCTTTGCTACATGCATGCCAGGAATCTAAGGCATCTAACTATTTACTAAATTTACAAAAATCCTTCAAAAACATAATGGCCCCTAATGTTACAAACTTATTCCCTTTTTACACATGTAGGCACTGTAAATTTGTACACTTTCTCTTTATCTTAATATGGAAATATATAAGAGCAACAATAATGTTCTTACCCTTTGACCCAATGATCTTAAACTACTTCCCATATTATTTCCTAACTAAAAAAACATAAAATAAAAACATTAAATAACCCTAAATATTAGACCATGTTCAATAGCTATGTTCATTTAGAAAATAAATATACAACAAAGAGAATGAGATAAATTATGGTACAATTATGTAACTGAATAGCCTTTGCTTATTAAAATTCTAATCACAAAGACTATCCCTGAAATGGAATATGGGCTGACATTGGATGATTATAGGAAGTTCTGATGTTTACTAATAAAAAGCAATATATAACCTTACATGTCTATGACTGCAGCCATTTGAAATACATATACATAAGGAGATGAAGTAAAAAAATGCCGAGGTAAAGTAAAACACATAAATCTCTGTTCACTTGATCATTCAGATCATCTCTCTGAAGACAGATGGCTCTGGCCAGTGACTTCAAATAGTAAGTTTTCTCCTAGCTCAGTGTGAAATTCTGACAAACACAATTATTATTTTAGAGTTGGAACAGAGGGTTAATCAGTTCTGTTGTGCCTGACTAGCTAGTTAATAATTCATGTCAAAGTTGTGAGACCTTGGACAAGGTTGTTAATCTCTTTTAATCTCAGTTTTCTCAGCAATAAAATTAAGGTAGTACTACCTACTTCATGAGAATTAAACAAAATGACATGCATTTACATCTAATATACTGGCGCCATACAGAAAGTTCTCAATAAATATTAGATAAATGACTGAATTAAATTTTAAAAAATAAATGAATGATTAATAAACAAATGAATGAGAAAAGAGTCAGCTTCTGAGTTCTAGTTCTGATATATATTAGCTGTGTGACCTTAGGCAAATAACTAAACTGTTTGGAGCCTTAGTTTTCTTATCTATAAATTGAGGGGGTTAAATAAAAGGATTTTTTACATTCCTTTTAACTCTAAATTCTACAAATTATACATGGATGACAAGTGTGGTATTAGCATCTTGTGTGAAGAGAGGGATATATGTTCTGTTACCTTTTTTTATTATAGCTGATAAACCTCATGTCCTCTCTAAAAGCTCTCACTAATTATTTCTTTATGCCTCACTTTTAATGAAGTACCCCAGCTTACTTTATTAAAGTTTTGACTATTTTACAGTTAATGTTGGAAGACTTTCAAAAAACACAGACTAGAGGAACAATCAGCCTGTCAGCTTATAGACTCCTTTCATCCCATCTTTTCATCATGTGTGATTCCATTGAGATTTTAAGTATTGAACTAATAGATACCTAAACTGAAAAAGGTTGGTGTGTGCTGACAAAGATGTGGTGATGATGTCAAAACATTCAAAGATTCAGTAATGCTTACTATTCAGTCTTCATCAGTCTGTTAGTTTTTGCTATTATCTATTTCTATATGTTTTCAAAGCGCTGATCTTACTGATATATTTGAACTCCTTTCTGATATTAATGTATTTATAATGCATGATAGACTTTTATACCCATTATTAACTTGATCATATACAACTTTTAAGATCCTTAATGCTTTCCGTAAAGGCTCTAACAGGTAAGAATTAGAACACTTAAAGTCATAACTGTCATAACTATGAGAAGCTAGGTGGCACCATAAAAAGAACACAAATTTTGGAGTCAAATATCTAAATTTCAGTTCTGGCTCTCTGCCAGTGTAGCCTTGATCAAGATGTTGAGTCAGTTCATTTGTAACATGGATGCAATAGGATGCCCTCACATGGATTGTTGTAAAGAGTTTTTAAATCTTCACATAAAATACATAGGACAGTTCTTTACATGGTCAGGTGCTCAATTAATGTTCACTAGTGAGTTGACTAGATTTCTATTAATATACAACAAGACCATCATCTCATCTTTTTCCTAAAATAGCTCTGGTAATTCTAATAATAAACACATATTTGTATAGCACTGCAGGCAGCAATCTTTTTTAGGCTTGTAGGCCACACAGATTCTATTGCAACTATTCAACTCAGATGATACAGCATGAAAGCAGCCAAAGATGGACACACAAATGAATGGGCATGGCTATGGTAAAATAAAACTTTATTTACAAAAACAGATGACTAGCCCATAGGCCAGAGTTTGCTGACCCCTGCTATAGCACTTTACAAAGCATATTAATTATGTTGCCTTATTCATCCTCTCAACAACTTGTAGAAAAGCAGGTTGAATATTCTTATATCCATTTTACAAATATGGAGAAGCAGAGGCATGAATAGATCTGTCCAAGTTCTTATACTAATAACTAACAGATCCAGCACACAAAAGTGGATCTTTGATTCATGATTAAATATACTACAATATCACGTATGTGAAGCTCAAAGCATTTCCACAAATGGACAGGTTCAAGGATCATTTGCTAGTAACTAATATCTGAAGTAGTAATGTTCCATTTCTGTAAGTGATATCACCAAACTTCAAGCTCTGTGGAGCACTGTGGTACAGACTGTAAGGAATGATCCAAAGATACAGTGCCCTAGTAGTGAGTGCCTCATCACTTTTAAAAGCATTCAAACAGAAGTTGAAGGCCCTGTATCAGGAAAACTGCAGAAGGGATCATGGATTGGGAGTGGGAAAGTTATATAGAATGATGGCTGAGGTTCCTTCCAGAGCTGAGATGTAGGTTTCTTGGACACAAAAGATGAATATATCAGTTTTGGAAAGATCATTTGAGATTAAATCATGTCCTTTAAGATAATGTCTAGAGAAGGAAAACTATGAGTGACTTAGAAGAAGTTAGGAGTTAAAACAAGGCAATCTAGAACTGGCTTGGTTGAAGGCCTAACTTGGAGGCATCAAGAACCTTTTGGAAGGAGAGAAATGTAGTGCTGTTAGCTCCTTTCCTCAGCTAAAAATGGAGAAAGAAGTGATCATCACAGGCTTGCTAGCCCTGCTAATCCAAAGGAAATGCTGAGATTATATGCTATCATTTTTATTTTTTATGTGTGAGGGGTTAGAGGCTCAGAAAGGAGAAGTGATTTTTACTGAGGGCAAACAAGCGGTTGACAGATGAAACAGGCCCCAAATCCACCCTGCTGATCTCCAAAGGCTTTGCTCATCTGTTCACCCAGCTGCCTATTACCTCACTCCAGACCCCACACAATCCTGCAAGCTACATTAAACTATTCTGATTTTATACATGAGGAAGCTAAGGAAGTCAAGTAATTCACTTGATAAATAGAACTAGAATTCTGGTTCAAATTCTGGTTTCTTGATTTCTAGTCTAATATCACCCTATCCTCTTAAGCCCTAACGCCTAAATCTAGCTGGTTTCCTGACACTGTGTATTACAAATATTGTTGAGGGCTCAGTTAAATGTTACTTGGACTCACTTAAAAATGTCGCCATAGACATCCTGACTTGAGAGGAAATCTGAGCTCTGGTATATAGAACTGACAAACGGTGAAGGAAAAGGAGAAACTCTGTGGTTCTGTGCCCTTGGAAGACCCTTTTAAGGTTTCATATGACCAGGAAATCAGATTAGCTACTACAATAAAAGTCATGGCTTAAATTTCTGGGTAAAAATGAATTATGTATTTTTTTAATACTTCACTAGCTTGACTTATATAGAAGTATAATCCAATTGAGGAGTCTGATAATTGTAGAAGTCCCAAGAGCAGGCAGCAGGCTGAGCAAGGAGAAAGATGGTCATCCCCTGAATAACCAACAAAAATTCATGTCTGGATTCTGTTTCTATGGATCCAGTTAAATATATTTTGAGTCCTGCTCTTTGGTAAATCCAATTCATTTTTAAATGGTTTGTGAAATGAAACAAAATGATGATTCTACAGATGGAAGTGGTCAGAGCCATAGAGCAGTGACTGTCACCATGCAGGACAGTTATGTTCATGCAGCAAAAATAATCTGATTGCCATTTAACCTCATAACTCTCAGAAAGGTTCTGGGGTCCCAGTGGATCTTTCCAATATGCAGTTAAATCTATAAAACCTTCTTTAATTGTCCTTAGTTTCACTCTTTGCTTATAGGGGAAATGAAGGCTTCAAATGGCTCTGTGGTTTTGACACTAGAGGATGATCAATTATAGTTAAGAATGACATTTTATTTGTGATATATCCCACAATGGTGGGCTAAATTCTGCTGGAAAACTTCACTAATAATGAGGGAGACACACTAAAAATCTCTAAGAAAGAAATTACATGTATTAAAGATTATATTTGCCAGGCCCCATGCTAAGTGCTTTCATTACTTCCTACAACTCTGAAATCAGTATAACCTTTTTCCTTTCTTACAGATAAGGAAAATGAAGCTTAGAAAGGCCCCCAAATTTTCCCAGGTCATATAACCAAGGAAATAGCAGAGCTGGAATTAGGATTCTAAAGCTTATATTCTTTCTACCATAACCTCTAAGCTGCCCATTCTTGACGTAAAATTCTATTATACTATAATCCTGCTTCTCTCTTGTCTTTCGTTCCACTAGCAACTACCCTCACAGATTATTGCCTATGACAGTGACTCTCGCCATTTGTTTATTCCACAGGCATATGCTAGCTAGATCCTTTACCTGACCATTGGAAATATAACATACTCTCTGCCCATTAGGAGCCCATAGAGAATGGGAAAAAAAGGGGGCATAGGGATGCATTGTAAATGTAGAATATTTCTATAATTGCAAAAAGTCCTATTGGGCAGAACTGTTAAAGATATTTGGATTTGGGATAACTAGTAGGGCATCCTTTTCTCTGGAGCAAATTGCCTCCATAACTGTCCAAATGGCAGCTGGGGAAGATATATAATTAAGCAGGGAACTGTGTAACTCATAATGACTTTTCTGGTGTGGTTATGGATTAAAGTTGGTCAAAAGAGGAACCTGCATGTGACTTTGAAGGTGAAAATGAAGCAGCAATCATTACATTCTGCAGATCTTTGCTTCTTCAGACATCAAACACAGAGGTGCTTTGTGGGTTCCAGCTTGTCCTTCCTCTTTCCTGCTCTAATTTCAGCTCTTTTCCCTTACTGCTGGTCCTGCTGATTAGAGAACTCAGACCCACCACTAGATAATTGGCAGCAGACCCACAGAATCAGTGGCTAAGCAGAGGAAGCAGCTTTCGATGGATTTCTCCACAATTATCCAGTGTGCTGTCTCACTCCAACACCTTGCTTCCTAGATTGATCCTCCAACTCCGTGATCATCACTTTCTCAGATCTTGCCACAGTATGTAATGTCTAATTCTTTAATGAAACCCCTGTCCCCTCACATTCTATCACAGTACCCTGACTGGCACAGCAGCCATTCCAAGAAATGGTAGCAAAGGACTCGACTGGCAAGAGCTCTGTTCTGAAAGCTGGAAAGCCTCAGAAGTGTGGTATTGCTGGAAGAATACAGACTCAGGTCAAATACACAAAGATTCAAATCTTGGCATTGCCACGTGTTTACAACCTTGAGCGGATTGTTTTATCTCAGTTTTCTCATCTCTCTAGGGAGATAACACCTTCATCCCACAGAGTCAATGAGAATATAAAACAATAAAATGTATGGCAAGGACCTAACACAGTATGTGGCCAAGATAATGCTGAATGAATCAACAGTAATGCTTACTCCTTTGCTCTACTAAGTTTAGGCCTGAATTCATCATTTCTTAGGCATGTGAATTAGAACAAGTGACTTCAACTTTCTCAGTCTCAGCTTTCTCCTGAGATGCTATCATAGTTTCTGAAGTGATATGTGTCTCAGGCTCCTGAGTAAAGAATTAAGAGATACTGAACAGTAATCCAGTTAATCTAATCTCAATCTGGATCTTTTTCAAGGACTGGGCTTTCGGCAAGCTCTAAGAGTGACCTTTTTTCTCCTAATAGAGGATATTTAGTAAGTTGTTGAAATTCATTTCTTCTCCCAACAATTTTAATTTATCCTTCAAGGACTCTAATATTTCCATTGAATTAAAGCTACCTATCTCTGGCACTTGGAGGAGACAAACTGCTAGTATGAGTCAGAGCTCCAATGCCTCAAATGTTTTTTTTGGGGGGAGGGGTGGGTAGGAGCAACCCCTGAATGGCTGAACAACTAATGTATATGAGGCTCAGGCCCAGAAACGGCCAAGAGTTGAAACCTCCACACACTAGCTTCATCACTATGTCAGTTTTACATCTCAACTAATAATGCAGTTGTCAATTATGTATACATACATAGATAGATAAAACACATCAAGAAATTCATAAGCATGTTAATATGGGTTCTCTCTAGGAAGTAGAATGAGTGATTCACCATGTCTTTCATGAGGATATATTATTTTTAAACTATACACAATTATATATTTCTAGTAAAATATGTATTTTTTCTTAGATTCAAAATGACTGGTATAATAAATTTAAAGTTCATTTTTTTCAGGAATTAGAAATCAAAATACTGGGTTTAAATTCTAGCTCTGTCACATTCTAGCTGTGTGACTTTAGATATGTTTCTTAGCCTGTGAGCATCAATTCTTATCTCTGTGAAATAAAGCTAATAATTTCTAACTCATGTGGTTGTTTTGAAGATTAAATGCAATAATAAAATTAAGTTCTTATGACGGAGCTGATACTTGATAGAGACCCAATAAATGGTGGTCCTAGAGTGATTAATTAAAGTAGTTATTTGTAGTAACAGTACTGGTACTACTAGTATTAGTAATATCAAAGGTAAAATAACAAAGGGAACAACTAAAATAATGAAAATAATAATAATAATAATAATAATGCTTAAGTAAGAATAAAATTTTAGTGATCAGTTAGGCCAATTCTGTCACTCGATTAAGGAAGAGAGGTCCAGAAGAGTTGGGTCAAGATTGCACAGTTGGGTGGAAAAATTCCTTCTCGTTCCCAATCTTGAACCTTCCTACCTCAAAATATTTAGATTGCAGAGAATGCTCATTGAGTTTAACAAACATGTTTTAGAATATGGGTGCTAGATAAGCAAGACAAGACCTTGCCTCTGACAGAATTCACATTATATCACAAAATCACCATACTGTCAAGGGCTACATATATTATAGAGGTATGGAAATGTGCAATGGGACCACAGACAAAGAAACCACTAGCTCTGCTTTGCTTGGGGCAGCAACAGAAAAGGGTCACTGAGGTGACCTCTGAGCCAGGTCTGGGCCAGGAACAGGAATATTTTGATAGGGAATTAGGAGGGAAAGGGGCACCAAATGCACAGAGCTACATGCGAATGAAGACCTGAAGTCTAGAGGGTGTATATTTATGTAGAGGGAAGTTTGATGTGGATGTACCAAAGACAGATTCTTTTATTCACCTATACAAAAACACTATTTGTTGAGCTCTCCTCTGAGCCATGCAATGTGGTAAACTGACTTGATGGTATATGTTAAGGACTCTGATTGCCAAGCTAAAGAATTGGGACTTTACTTTACAGAAAATAGAAATAGTAGCTTTTTAAGACAAAGAGACTTAAGATCAAAGCTTCTCTCTGTCTCCCTCCCTACCCCTCTCTAAATCTGATTATGCTACTGATGACTGGACTATTTCCCCCGAGTAAGACCTAGACATTAGGGATCAAAAGTACCACTGGCATTATAACAAAAACCAAACAAATAAACAAACAACAACAACAAAAATTCTCTAAGAGCTACAGCTGAAAATGGGGCAGAGCTTTCTGGAGCACTTCATTTTGTGTCTGGTGCTATGGCAGCAGGAAAGTATCAACCTTCCCCATTGATTTTCCAGCGGCAGCAGCAAAACTGCACTTTGAGGAAAATGACCTCTGGGTTGATTAAGATTTGAAAAATGTTGAATTTATGCTATAAATTCTGGCTCAAGCTGAAGAGGCTCTAATGTGATTGGAACTCATGCAGTAACTGTCAGAGGCAAGAGATCGATCTGAAATTCATGTTCAACAATCCTGCTTTACCCGTTGGGCCAAAACCAGCTTTTAAAAGTGGTCAGCTTCTTTATTTTTTAAAAGATTTTATTTATTTATTTTTTTTTCTAGAGAGAGGAAAAGGAGAAAGAGAGGGAGAAAAACATCAATGTGTGGTTGCCTCTTGTGTGCACACCGGAGACCTGGCCCACAATCTAGGCGTGTGCCGTGACCGGGAATCAAACCTAAACCCTTTGGTTCACAGACCGGCACTCAATCCACTGAGCCACACCAGGCAGGGCAAAAGTGAACAGTCTCTTTAAAAAACACAGGAACACAGGGTCATCTGTTCGCACCCCTTGTTGTTGCTTCATATTTCAGGCATATTGTGAGTGGTTAATATTTTAACACTTAAATCAGGTGCAACCCCCTCCCCCATTAAAAAGAAGGAGAAGGAGGAGGAGAAAAGAAAAAATGATAAAGGAAAAAAACCCCTGAAAACGTATTAAAAGTTTTGTAAGTTGAGAATTTCCATGGCAAAGATATATTTGGTGCAAGGAATTCACTATATGTCAGGCTAACCTTCTCTCTGTTCCAGCATTGCTTAAAATTCACTAGGTAAAGCATTTTGTTTCAGCAATAAATTCAGCTCAGCAGGGAAGATGGGCTGAGTCAATGAGCAGATTCATTTATATCTGCAAACTCTGCTTTTCAATCCTCAGATGATCCTGGACCCACAGTACAGAAAATTGGGTATTTATTATCATTCTGGTCTCTCTGCCCAATGCTTTGCTTCAAAAAGAATGAAGCTTCCTAAATCCTAGAAGAAAAAATAAAACAAATTATCAATCTTGCCTGTTTTTTTCAAATAAGGGTCCCTGTTCTATGTGACATAAGGAGAAAAACATTCCAGATACACCTAACCCTGTATGACAAAGCATAATAGAGACACATTCGCTATTATAGAGGTGCTGTTTGGTATGACCTTAATCCATCTCCTGGAGGGGGTGGGGAAGGAATTTGTTTGTATATGTTTGCACTGAAATGCATACACATTAAGGGGCCATTAATATTAATTAAGCACTTATTCTCTGCGTACAGGTTAAGTGTGGCCCTTAGCGTGATCAGGACACTTATATATTGCAATACAATCATTCAGGTACAGTTATCAGCTTGAAAAAAGGAGAATTATTTTTTAATAATCATGTTACTGTAATTGATTTAATGCCTGTAACATGTTAGTTACTATCTCTCTTTTTAATTGTGCTACAGTCTTCTCTAATTACAAAATAACTCATGATAATTCAAATGCTCACCTTTCAACCACACACAGGTAAAATTGGTAATACAGAATTGGGTCAAGAGTATTTAGGTTAAAAAGAAGACAAATTGTCAGAAATGAACAATACCAGTCACATTATCCTCCTGTGTCTTTATATTACTTCAACCACTCCCTTTATACTGGTTCCCTCCCATCAGTGTTTAAATTATGTTCATGTCTCTCTAATTTAAAAAAAAAAATTAACCATCCATGATTTCTTGGCTTTATCTAGCCAACACACTAGCTCTCCCAACCTCCTTAACAATTCCATCCATCCATCTATCCACACATACATTTAATACATTCATGTGGAAGCCTGCTGTGTGTCAAAAAATGAGCTAGGTACAGGAAAAAAATGGTGAATAGAATAGGGACTTCTGCTCTTGTGGAGCTTAGTTTTTATTGAAGGGGATACAAGAATAAATAGATTAAAAATATCAAACAGTTACAGATATTGTATAGAGAACTAAAATAAAAGTAGACAGTATTGGGTGGTTAGATTGATCTGGAAGCTCATCAGTGGAGAGGTGATTTTGGGGGTAAAATTTGAATGAAGGGACCAGATAAGTAAAGATCCAGGGAAAGCATATCCTAGGCACTGATAATACTTAGTACAAAAAAGCTGCACTAGAGACAAGTACAAATTATTTGAGCAATAAATACATCAAGGTGTCTAGAACACAGTGGGCATGAACAGATGGAACAAGACGAGGGTGGAGAAGAAGGCAGAGGCTTGATGGTGTAGAGGTGTGTAAGCCAGAGTTTGATGTTTGGAACTTATTATAACTACAAATGAATGTTTAAAATTAAAGGGTGTTAAATGGGGAGGGAGCCTCAGGATCTGATTTCAATTTTCAAAACATTACTCTGGAAGCAGGGGAATGAGATGCAAGATATTGCCATAGTCCAGGTAAACAATGTTAGTGGTTTTGATTAGGTTGAAATACTGAAGAAAGAAAGAAAAATAGATGAAATGGGGTATGTTTTGAAGATGGACTTAATGATGGATTAGATGAGGCTAGGATTACAAAAAAAAAGTATCAGTAATAACTTCCAGATTACTTCTAAATAAAGTATAAGGCAACTTAGTGTGTTCTCTATCCTTACTTCCCACTATTTCCTCAATTCATACATTATGACTCAGTCCCAAACAACCACTCTTCTTAAACTGCTTTTCTTAAGATTATTCAGGACCTTTTGCAAATGCATGGGATTTTTCTAAGTGCTTGTTTACTTGAACTCACAGTAGCACATAACAGTGATGTTTATCTCCTCTTCCCTTGGCCTCCTAGGTTTCTTCCTCTTCCTATAGCTGCTCATTTGGGGTCTCTATTATGGAGTCCTTTTATTCTGCATGCTCCTTAAATGCTGCAGTTTCTTATAATTTAGTCCTTGACTCTCTTCTCTTACTGGGCAGTGGCATAAACACCTCTGTTTCAGTGGCCACAAGCAGACTAGAAAGTCATAAATATAAATCTCCAAAGCAGATACCTCCTCTGAAGTATATTCAATTGCATTGTGGACACCAACCCATGTTTACCTTGGATACTTTCAATAAAACACATCTAAAATGCTCCCAAATACAAAGCCTCTCTTCCTCTTTTGTCTCTTCTCTCAAGAACATTACAACTCTCTGTTCATTAATTAAATCCAGAAATCTTGAAGACTCTTTGACACCTTCCTCTCTATTATACCCATGTCTAATTATGAAATATTATTCTATCTAGAAATACATTTGTCTGTTTCTCTCCATCTCCACTGCTTTAGGTCACCATTTTTTAAATAGCCATGGTTACTTTTAAGAGCTTCCTAAAAGTTCTCCTAGCCTCAGACTTCTCATCTAATCCATTCTCCGCACTGCACATAGAGTTCTATTCTAGAAACAAAAACTTGATAAAAACCTTGACACTCTTTAAAGTAAAATTCTTCAATGCCTTCTCATTACCATGAAAATATAACCCAGGCCCTGACTGGTGTAGCTCAGTGGTTTGGGCAAAGTGCCACAAACTGAAAGGTTGCAGGTTTGATTTCTGGTCAGAGCACATGCTGGGTGCAAGCCAGGTCCCTGATTGGGGGCGTGTATGAGAGGCAACTGAATAATGTGTTTCTCGCCACATCAGTGTTTCTCTCCCTCTCTTTATCCCTCCCTTTCTCTCTCTCGAAATAAATAAATAAAACCTTAAATATATATATATATATATATATATATATATATATATATATATATCTCCCAGGCTCTTTAACATAGGCTTTATGGCCCTGCTTGATTTAACCATTTTACCTTTCTATTTCCCCTTATTGCCCACTTCTCATGTCCTACCTCCTACCCCAAGTCTAAGTAATAACTACAGGAAACTAACTTTATTCTTTCCAAAGTGTCAGTCTTTCTTTCTCTCTCTCCCCCCACAGATCCTGGTATTCCCATCTCCTCCCATTTATCTCACTAACTTCTTTCCATTCTTCAAGTCTAAACCTAAGAGTAATTTCTTGCCTTACACCCCTGTGTCTGAGTTGGGGCTCTGATAGCCCCCTTGTTATGAACTAAATGTTTGTCCACTCCCTGTCCCCCCATTCATATAATAAAGTCTTAACTCCCAGTGTGGCTATATTAAGAGATGGGTGTCTATGGAAATAATTAAGGTTAAATGAGGTCATAAAGGTGAGGCCATGATCCAACAAGACTAGTGTCAGAGAGACAGAGCTCACTTTCTCTATACGTGTGCACTAAAGAAAGGCCACATGAGGACATAGCAAGGAAGTAGCCATCTGAAAGCCAGAAGACAGCTCTCACCAGACCCTAAATTTTCTGGCACCTTATTCAAGAATTTCTGGCCCTGGCTGGCATAGCTCAGTGGATTGAGCATGGGCTGCGAACCAAAGTGTCACAGGTTCGATTCCCAGACAGGGTACATGCCTGGGTTGCAGGCCATAACCCCCAGCAACTGCACATCGATGTTTCTCTCTCTCTCTCTCTCTCTCTCTCTCTCTCTCTCTCTCTTTCTCTCTCCCCCTCCATTCTCTCTCTAAAAATAAATAAATAAAATCCTAAAAAAAAAGAATTTCTAGCATCCAGAGTTATTAAAAAAAATTATATTGTTTAAGCTATCTAGTCTGTGGCATTTTGTTATAGCAGCACAAGCATACAGGTACAACATGGTCTGTCCAGAAGATATCCAGACACGTAATATGAAAAAATAGGGACATTTACTGAAGAAGATACAAGAAACATTGCACACAGGACAATGACACCTCAGTCCCCTTCAAAGTGGGTACCTTGGGACCTCACACAGTTCTAATTACCATCAGCTGCTCCATCATATTTTCCTGAATCTCATTGATAGTCTAAATCTCTTCCCTTTCAAAGGTAATTTAGTTTTGGGAAAAGCCAGAAGTTGCAGGGTACCAAATCTGGGCTGTAAGGGGGCTGAGCTACCTAGATGATTTAATGTTTCTCAAAAAAATTCTTCATAAGATGTGATGCATGAGTTGGCATGTTGTTGCAATCAAGCAGCCAGTCACCAGTTGGCCATTGCTGTGGCCTTCTGAATCATCTGAATAGCTTCTGAGGAGTAATGTTCAAACTTAACACAAAATTTAATGCACATTCATTGCTCTATTCACTCAATCATTTTGAATGTGATGGCCACACAGTACACATGCTCACTCAACAGCATCTACTGCCCTCACTGACTAGTACAGTGAAGTCATCATTGTTCACACATGTGCATTCCAGTCCACTCTCCTTGGCTGCCAGGTTACATTGATGTCACACAAACCGTTCTTGTTACATTAACAATGGCTGGACTTTTTCTGGACAAACCTCTTATATCCCTATACTTTGTCTAGCATTTGTCCTAAGATGTTAATAACCTTCTGCATAAGCACCATTAGACTGTAAGAACCATAATAGTAGTGAGCCTGTATATACTGATTATATCTAAATTTCCAAAGTCTACCCCATTTTTGTTTTAATTAACTGATTAAAAATAATGAATTAGTACAATTAACAATAATGTATTATGTATTTGAAAATTAAGAGAGTAAGTCTTAACTGTTCTCACCACTAACAAAGAAATGATAATTATGTGACATTATAAAGGTATTAACTAATGCTATGGTGGTAATCATTTTGTAATATGTAAATGTAGCAAATCAACACATTGTATATCTTAATCTAACAAAATGTTGTATGTCAATTATGTTTCAATAAAACTAGAAAAAATAATGAATCAGTTCCGTTGTGCATTGGTTTAGTATTGCAAAATTTTATATGCCTGTAATATATTTTGGTCAATTTCAAATTTCCTCAAAACAAATAAAATCTCTCTATATACAAAATTAAACAAATAAAACTACACACACAAATGAAATCAATGCAATGCAACTATAAAATATGTATACAAGGACCTTATTACATAATCTTTTATTACTGTAATACTTAATTTTATGTGTTAACTTGGAGGTTACTTTTGGATGATATTAATATTTTAAATGTTACTCAGGAAACTTTGAGTAACCAAATTGCCCTCCATAATGTGGGTGAGCCTTATCTAATCAAAATCCTTAATAGAACAAAAAGACTAGCCTCTCAAAGCAAGGGAGAATTCCCCAGCAGACAGTTTTCAGATTTTATCTGCAACATTAGCTTTTCTGGGTCTCCAGCCTGTCAGCCCAAAGCTATAGATTTTGGACTTGCCAACACCTCCATAATCACATGAGCCAACTCCTCATATTAAATCTTTCTATATATTTACACATTCTATTGGTTCCGTTTCTCTAGATAACCCTGACTAATACACAAATGCATGTTGATATGTGGTTAGAAAGAGAACATTACTTCTGAGATGATATATCTCCAAGGCAAAATACAACTCCTTCACAAAGGAAACAAAGAAGGTTAATTATTCTATATCTTTTTTTACAAAAAGTAATGCTTTTCAATGAAACCAGAAAAGATGACAACTTTGAAAAATATGAATGCTCAAATAGCTTTGGTCACTGTGTGAATTCAGCTCCAAGAGCCCAACAGGCCCCTACTACCTGGAAAGTGATTTATGAGACCCATCTGGAAGAGCAGTTTGATAGTCAGATGGAACACATCAAAATCAAAACATCCATATAATATGTGTCCATAATATCCTAGGTCCTTATTTAAATGTGACTGAATTATAGCTAGTTGCAAATAGCCAAGCCTATACCCGGAAACTGCCCCATCCTATACTTGGCTCATTGTATGCTCTCATTACAGACTTCCATATATCTGAGGTCATATTTCCAGTTCAGATGCTCTGCTTAGACACTGCTGATTTCTGGCTTATGAGGCTCTGGCTCTACACTTTATTCTCCAAGTTTTGTGGTTGTGATCCTTTCCCTGGTTTCAGGGTTACAGCAGCCAAAGATTGCTTCCTCCAACTCCTGCCCTAGACTCCAGTGGCTTCAGGATCCTCACACAAGTAAAGAAAATTCTGGCAATAGAATAACAATTCATGGTCCAAAATATTGAGAAACAAGCAAGTGAGAAAAAAATAATGCATGTGTAAACACTGTTATTTTTAAAAAGCTGAATAAATGTTATTAGCAAAATCTACAATAGCAAAGCATGTTAAAATCTGTAAAAGGCTTTCACGTCCATGTCTTCATTGATCTTATACTAACCTTGGGAGAAAGATAAGGCAATGATGAGGCTCCTTATAGTCAGGAGAATAAACTAAGGCTCACAGAAGCTAAACACAACCTTAATCCCAGCCCTAGTTATATATTCCAGGAGCCTAAACCAAATTTTCATCCTAAAAACATTCCTTTCTCTCTCTCTCTTTTCAGAGGGTTAATAAAAATTAAGCAAGAAAACAAGCTAGAAAATCAATGAATGCTACTTCAGTTCCTCTTGATAAATGACAGCTCTAGTTTTCTTTAATACAATTTCAGCTTTTCTACACAGGAGGACAGAAATATTCCAAATTCTCCAAGTGAAGATCCTTCCAGTCTAATATATTCAAGCTCAAATGGGAAAGGTCAGGTCTGAGAGACAGAAGTAGGGACAGGAAGAAGATACGCACATTCTTCCTGAAACTAGGTAAACAGCTCTGTGAAATTCTCCATAGACAGAGGTTTGATTTCCTGAGTAGTAAAATTCAAGAAACTGGTTCAGCAGTGTCTAGACCCCTATGCAGGCTTCTCTATAACTCTTACTGAATACAAACCTGCTTGAATCTCTTATGGATGCACAATATGGACCCTGGGCACAGATGTACCTGTCCCACATGCAGGGAGGGCAAAGCTGGCAGAGTCTCAGAAAGGGCCGTGTTGTATTCAGTTGGCTGCATTCCCATGCACAACTAGAAACACGTATGCAGCAATCTATTTTGAGTTTCTGCTACTGAAGACAACATGCTCTTAACTTTCTTCCCATGATATCTTACTGCAAGTTTTAAAAAGCAACCACTGCTTTGACCAGCATAATTATAAGGTCCTGGAATCCCTCTAGTCTAAATATATGAGGGGACACAGATCAAATATGAAGTAAGAAGGGAGCACTTTCTTTCTGCCAAGGTTTGTGCTAAGTATTACATAGACATTGTCCCTTGTAACAGCTCTATGAGTTAAATAATATTATCAAGTAAATTCAAGAGTCTGGAGTTGGCCCAGCTAATGCTGGCCAATTGTTTATGTCAACTGCTGCCATCGGTTTTTTAGAAGGTAAAATAACTTCAAAATTATAAGGAGTCTATTGGAACAGTGGGCAAAGTCAGTTTAGCTAGGGTCTAGGTCCCTTGATTTACAATTTTTCTCACAAGCTTTATATGTCTGAACAAACCTCCTCCTCTTCCTTGATCTATTTGAGAATATATAAAATGTGAACTGAACTAAGTAATCTGTGAAATCCCTGGCACTTTTAAAAGGCTAGGTTTCCTCACATCAGATGGTGATGATGGTGATGATGATGTATGATGATGACAATGATGAACAATATGACAACAAAGACAATGATGATAATCACTGGGACTCATTGAAAGGAATTAGTCAAAGAACATATACGAAGGACCCATGGGCATGGATAATGGTGTAGGGATTGACTAAGGGGGATGGACTGGGTGGAGTGGCGTCATGAAGGAAAAACTGAGACAACTGTAATAATATAAACAATCAAACATAAAGAAATAAAAAGCTCACTGAGAGCTCTCCATGGTCCTGACCTGGGCCTGTGCAAGTCTTACAGGCCTGCAAGGGAATCTGCCTAGTATTTCACTGGATCTTGCCAAATGCAGCTGAGATTTAGTAACCCTGCTGATCTATGGGTCTGCCTGTAGCCACGGGATTCTAGTTTGCCTATGTATCCAAGGAGTGAATAAAATCATATGGCAATACAGGTGAAGCACTGTGGTTGTAGTAAAAGGAACGCTGACTTTGGAATCCGAGAAAACTGATTTCAAATCTTCATTATTCCCCTTCTAGATGTGTGGACTAAAACAGGTCAATTCTTGATTTCTAAATGAGAAGAATAATTAATACCCAGCCTAGTTCACAGCACTGTAGGACTTCTGGCTCCTCAAACAAAAATAAAATCAGAATCAAAATCTCTTTATTTGGAAGAATCAAAAGGTCTTCTGATCCAATCATAATGTATGTGAAGCACCTTGGAAAGCAGAGTGAGTGATAAAAGATGAACAAATAATCCATAAGTTTCTATACTTTCTCTTCTAAAATCATCAATTTAAATATGTGTGTATATATACATATATATTTAAGCATTGAGTATGCAGACACACATTCATATATATATATAAACCTACAGAGGGTAGCACATTATTAAACCCACATTAGCAGGAAGGAGATCATTTCAATGATCAATTTTATGGGTTGGTGAATAGATGAGAAATGCATGAAAATATTTAAATTGCAGTATTCACCTTATTTATTTTCTTAAGGTCTATTGTGCTGTACTGTTAATCATGCTTGTCAAATGCTAGCAAGTGGGCCATGTTCTTATTGTAAAATTAAAACATCATCTGCAAACATACACACTGGCTTTTTAGACACTCTTTGAAGTGGCATTATTTGGAGTGAAGGATGATGAGCATTGATTCCAGGAAAGAATCACCACATCTGCCAGTGAGTATGCACTGAAGATATGTCTACACTGTTAAAACTTTCAAGATAAAGAAACATGTCCAAATAATCTATGGAAAAATTCTTTAATTTTTCACCTCACTTCCATGGAGGTGAAGACTTGAGTACCACTGCTGTATCTTTAAAAACCAAGCATCTTTACAAAGCTACAAAGAACTGTGGGGAAAAGTACCAGTTTTGCATACACAAAAGCCTAGGTTCAAATCACAGACACAACAGTCACTTAATCTGACCCTATCTCAGTTTAAATAATTGTTTAAATTATTTAAACAATGGCTGGCACACAGGAAGCACTCAGCTAATTTTAGTAGTTATTTTTATTTTGGAGGAGTAATCAATGTTAGCTATAATGGTGATGATAATATTAAAGTTCACTTAAGTCTTAGGCATCATCTAATGCTATTCCAAACCCATAATTTTTCAGATGGGGAGACTGGAGCATAGAGAGGATAATGACTTATGTGAGGTCACATGGAAAGTTTATAGCAGGACTGGGATCAGAATCCAGGCCTCCTGATTTCCAATGCTGGGCTCCTTCTTCCTTCTGCACTAGTCCAACGAATTTGTCTGTATCGTTCTCCTTTGATATGTTAAATTATGTCAGAGGAGATGGACAGATGCTATCTTCATTAGAATCCATTTTTTGGTCTTCATCACTCCTGCTACATTGTGAGCTCCTTAACAGGGCTGTATCTTACGTAAAATTTCACAGCACATAGCAGAGTGGTACAAAAATAAGTATGAATTGATTGACTTTTTGTTATTCAACATGAGATCAGATAACAGGCATGTTCTGGAGTTAGTAACTGGAATCAGCTTCAATAATAAGTTACTTCTAGAGGACAGTTAATTAGAGATGACGTTAGAATAAAAAAGTGTTGAACTTAATGTTATAGACTCTAGGTTCTAACCTTGTACCTCTTACTAACTAAATGAACTTGTGCTAAAGTGCCACTCAAATGTAGGGAGAATGGGGGAAGTTTGAGAGGAATAAAACTAGACATACAAGTTATAAAGAGCTTTGAGACTCAGGCTAAAGAATGTAAGCTTTATTCTTAAAACAAGGGAGAGTGAGAGATATATTTTAAGGAGGTTAATGACATGATCTGGACAATGTTTTAGAAGTATCACTATGACAGCTATGTGAAGAGAAAATTAGAGAGAGAAAGCCTAAAGGTCAGAAAAGTTACTTCTTTTATCAGATTAAAATACTGATAATTAGAGAAAGAAGTGAAAGTAATTGCTGAAAGTCAGAAGTAGAATCAAGATTAAAATTCAGATCATAGGATGCTATAAACCGTATCTATCTATCATATCCAAACACCACTCATCAGATAAAGGACTTGGAGAATATGTAAAAATCAAGGAGTTTCATGGAGCAATATTCTATACAACCTTGCTTTTGGGGTGTATACCATCAGTTAAAATGCATTATCCTTACATTTAAACTCCAGGGGCAATATCAAAAATATAAACTTTCCAAAAAGGTAAATTTTGATCACATGTATAGAGTCTTTGTTAAAGGCATAACAAATAATTTACTAACTTTTAAAAAGAAAAATACTTGTTTTCCTTTATAATAACCAAATCAAAAGTTGAAAATTTATCCAATCATAAGTTATTTACCCTTGTTAATTAAAAAGATACATATCCATATATATGTGTGAATACACACATATGCATACAGGTCTGTGCATACCTGTAAGTTAAATCAGATACAGATTTATTCCCAGATGCTTGAATTTAGAACATCAAATGTTTGGTGGAAAATTTCTAAATTTAAAATCAGCAACCTTGGTTCATATCCCAGTTCCACTTCTTATCAGCTATGTGATTTGCAGCATATTTTTCCTATTCTGGAGCCTCTATTTCCTCATTTTTTAAGTGGGAATAATTACAGGATTGCTGTTAACATATGTGAGCATGCTTCATAAACAGCTTTAGAGAAATGTAACAATACAATGTTTCAGAATGCAAGCTCTGTCCCTGGTTGGGTGGTTCAGTTGGTTGGAGTGTCATCCCTTACATCAAAAGGTTGTGGGTTTGATTCATGGTCAGGGCACATACGTAGGTTGCAGGTTTGATCCCTAGTTAGGGTGCCTATAGGAGGCAACCAATCAATATTTCTCTCTCACATCAGTGTCTGTCTCTCTCTCTCTTTCTCCCTCCCTCTCTCTCTAAAATCAATAAACATATCCTCAGGTGAGAATTTCAAAAAAAAGGAAAACTACAGCTCTGGAGTAGGACTTAGTCCTAGTTCCGCTAGTTATTAACTGGGACCTTGAGCTCATTTAGACTCTCTGAGTGGTAATCTTTTTATATTAAAAAAATGAGGTTAATAATATTTTTTATCTGATACAGTTATTGAAAGGATTGAATTAATTGACACATATATAGTACATAAATTAGTCAATACATATATATTTATGGCCTGGCATAGAATAATCTCTCTGCATGTTAGTTACTATAATTTTTATCATATAGGCATCAAAGTTAGTTGATTCACACTTAGTTGCAAAAAAAATACAAGAAAAATATGAATAGACTAGAGTGAGTGCAGTTGTTGCAATCATGAACTGAAAAAACTAGAAAGGTCAGAGATATGACACTTACTGCTCCATGACTGAGTGATATAACCTACTATTTTCACCCACTGTGTTCTGTGTTCTGAGTCCATGGAACACGAATGATGCAGACATGTGGATAAATGAAAATAAACCAAAGTTTCAGGTCTATATCCCTTTAGGCTTAAGGAGAAACAAGTGATACAAACTATGACCAGAGAAACCATCCAAGGAGACACTGTTCCTTGAAGAAGGCCCTTGAAATTCTGTAACAAAAACAAGCAGGGTGGCTTCTAAAGCTAAACAGGTTAATCAAATAGTTCATTAAACCAAAGAGACAGAAAAACAGTGATCAGAGGAAGAAAGGAAGGTATGGAAGAGCAGAGGCTCAACCAAAAACTGGTTCTATAAACAGAGCCTGCCTGCTGTGAAGTCTCTTTTTGCTGTGCCAGAAGGGTATTCTTAAAAAGAAATATAAAAATAAAACAAACAAAAGAACTCAACTGAGGCAAAAAGTGAGTCCATATGAAGGAGAAGGAGACTCTGGAACAACTGGAGTTCATTGGCAAAGACTGCAAGAAATTAAAAGAGGATTAGGGAGGATAGTTGACTAGTCCAGTTTAAAGAAATAGAGAGAGACAAAATGGCACAGTCTAAAACATATCAGTGTAGTTAAAAAATATATATAAAATAAAACATACCGAAGTAGGACCTCTTCTAAGAACTTTCTAAAAATGGAAACAAGAAAGCAAATTGGGTTTTGAAATCTTACCTTGTGTTCCATTCTTCCCCTTGTAACTTTGCAATTCTTTGGAATGATGGACCTTAGGTTAAAATTAATTGCTTTTTATGAGTCCTCACATAGTTGAGCTTTTGATTTGACATGTAATGGACTACAAAAGCCATCATGACAGGGAAAGCAATTCATTATAGCCAGGAGTTTAAAGCCAAGTTTAAAAGAGGAGCTCTAACTGAACTTTTGAATTATGCATTTCATTTTCTAAATGTGCCCTCTGGACGACATGGCCCACACTAGAAAGTAAACTTTTCTACCTTAATGTGTTCCACCTAGGTTCATATGTATATATTTAATGCAACACAGGAAGTCCATTCCAAGACTTCCCTTGGATTAGCTTCTTTCTAGTCTAGTTGAGCAAGATTCTAGCCTCCTACCCTCTGGATAGTGCCATAGTTACATTTCTAAAAAATTGCCTCCTTCTTTCCCTTTCTTATCCAAGTCAAATGCTTCCACATAAGGAACTGAGCTAACCCCAGCTATTTGACAAATTCTGAATTGAAGCAGAAAGCTTCAATTTCCTTCAAAAAGGAAACCAACATTTAATGAGTACCTACTGTGTCTCCTCACAGTGGTAGGAGCTTTCACATTGATTATCATAGTTAATACTTTCAACAACTCTGTGAAACAGATATTATAATTCCCATCTTAAAGATAGAGTCATTGAAGTTCGGAAAAGTTGACATGCCAGAAGTCTCAGTCATTCTTGCTGTCTGTCCCCTTGATATTGGTAATATGCTCTTACTATCCCTAAGTTCCTAAAGTGCACCGTTAAAGCTTAGCTCTCTCCTAATAAATGTCCTAATGCTCATAATTGGCTTTCTAAATCCAATTCTACATTTTATCCCAGGAATTCACCTAAAGTTCTCCTTTACCACAAGGATAATGGTTTTGTATTTCTCTCCTTTGCTTCCTTCACAAGGAGCTGGACTCCGGCCCTGGACTTTCAGACCTCTAGCTCAAACACCTGTGTATGGCTTAGCCACCCATCAGACTACTGCTAATTGATTTGAAACAGTCTGAGCTACTGGTGCCTTCGAGGATACCCACAGGGACAGTCTTAACACTGCTCACTGTATAGCAAAATTTTAGCTGAAACCACCACAATCCTTTCTTTCTTTCCAGGTTACTTCCTGTCCTGTCTGATTCCTCATCTAGTTTGACTAAGTTCTTTCTTTCTGATCTCTGATTTGGCCTCCTTCCCATGTATCAGTGTGCAGCTCCTCTGACAGAGTCTACTGCCTTCTCTTGAGAACACCTTTCTGCTAACTATGTTTCCCACCCACAATGCTATGCTCTGGATGAAAAATGAACAAAGAAAACAAAACAAAAACTGTCATTGTGGCCACGTTCCTTTAATGGTTAAAATGATCCACTGGCATCATCTTTAAAAAAAAGGAAAAAAAAAGGTCTGGGCTTCTTAACATGTATTCAAGACCTTTCATGACCTAGACTCTACCCTCATGTCTTGCCACCAGCCCTTAAACACTATCCTCAAAATTCAAAATTCACTGAAATGCTGGTACTTCTCTCAGGAAAGAGAGAATTCTCCTAAGTCAATGTCTTTGTTCTTGTGTTTCTTCTAACTTGTATGCCCTATTTCCAGCTCCCCTTTATCAACTTTTACTCAGCCTCTAGGAAAGTGGTATTTAAGTCGTGTTCCAAGTCCTAGAGTTCAACAAAGATATAGATGGAATAAGGAAGGGCAAAACTGATTGGTTTGTGACCTCATCACCGACTGACTGTATTAGGGGCATGAATACATTTGTTAATGTATCCTTTTAGATTCCTCAAATCCCAATACTCAGTTTAGGACTTGAAGATATTAGAAAACATTTGCTGAATTGTGCCTGAGCCAGGCTCCCATTCCTGATGTTGCACCACACCTTTAGATTTTCCAGCAAGACATGTCACAAATCCCCTAATAATGACTGCAGGTCCCTGCCTTGATTGGAGATTTCAGAAACCTTGGGTTTCAATCCTTAAACACCCAATTAAACCTCTCATTTGAATTTCAGCAACTAATCTGCTACCTCTTCTTACCAAGGAAAGCAGAAACAGTGCTGTAAGTCAATCCTGGGTACTCTAAAACAGGGTCCTCTTCAGCCTAAGTCAGGCTCAGCACACACCTCCAGAGAGCTGTGAGTACTTCCTCTAGAGTTTAAATTATTTTGTCACAGAGTTCACAGTCCTGTTCCCAGATCAGGGCGTTAGCGTGTGTACACTTAAACACATTTCATTGTTACCAAGCCTTCTGATCTGGGATATTGGCTAAACACGCAGATTTCTGGGCCTTACCCCAGACCTACCAAGGATGGGCCTAGGAATTTGTATGTTTAACAAGTGCCCCAGATGATTCTCATGCTCAGGCAAATTTGGAAAACTCTGTGCCATTTACACCTTCTTCTCAGAAACTTCTCAGACCTTTGCATCAGCCTTTCATGGTTAATCTTTATTCAACACTAAGAGTATCTAAGAATGGAAAATAAATTTTTATTATATAATACATATTTTGAATAAATAAATACATTAAATGTTTCTCTATATGCCCTTCCAACTCCTGCATTTTAAAATCTAAATGATAAGATACACATTTTAAATTAGAATATAGGACAGTGACCCAATATCAGAGTACCACAAAAAGCGCACACAATTATGCTTGGTGACAAGCCAAACATGCTTGGCCATAACCTCAGATGTCAGTCTCACATCCATGTGAAGTTAGGAAGCTGGGGAGTAGGAAAAGCACTGGACTTAGCAATTAATCTATGTTCTGCTGCAGCTCTGCTGTGCAGACTTGATCGTCACTTTACCTCAGTCATCCTCAGTTTCTTCTTTAAAAAGTTAAAAATAACTAGTATTTTACAAGTTGGATTGATAAAATATTTAAGAAAGAGAATTTATAGAAAAGTGCTAATAAAAATGTAATGTACTCTATATTTGACTCTAAGATACCAAAAGAATTAATAATGTCATAAATATAAATTAATTTATCAAATATTTAGATTAATATCATACAAAAGAACTTCTAATAATGTAATAATATGAATTAATCCAATATTTTATCAATTCTGCAAATATTTGATAAATATTTCTATATCAAAAGCTTTGTGTCAAGAGCTGTGGTTATTTTATGAGTAAGATAAAGAATGTTACCCTCATTTAACTCATGTTCTACTTGGAAAGAATACTGAGTGAATAATTTTAAAGGAATATTTAATTACAAATGTGATATATGCTTAAATGCACCAGCTAGTATGAAAAAAAATAACAGAAAAAAACCCTCAGGCATAAAGTAGGGTCATGGATGATTTCCTTGGGGGTAGTTGATGGTTGAGCAAAAATAGGAAGTATTTTAAAGTATAGAATGGATTGTACATTTCAGGCAAAGAGAACAGCCTACATTCTTCCTGTGCCTGAAAGGTACATGCCCCAATCAAGGAACTGAAATGTTACTGACTAGAGAGCAAAGATCACAGAAAAGAGAAGTAAGAGCTAAGTCTAAAGACACATGTAATTAATGGCATTACAGGCTTTGTAAGGGAATTTCACCTTTGTCCAAAGTAAATACAATGAGAAAGCACTGAGTCTTTTAAGCAACAGAGTGACAGCAATCAGATTTTTTAAATTTTAAAAACATTATTGTGGAGAAGGATTACTGAGTCTACCTGAAAAACTTGAAAACATGTATTCACAAAGATATACACATCCCTATGTTCACTGGAACATTATTCACAGTGGCCAAGACATGGAGACAACCAGTGTCCTTCGACAGAGGATTGGATAAAGAAGATGCCGTACATACACACAGTAGACTACTACTCAGCCATAAGAAAGGACAAACTACTGTCATTTGTGACAACATGGATGATCTTGAGAATATTATGTTAAGTGAAATAAGTCAGTCAGAAAAAGCTAAGAACCATATGATTTCCCTCATATGTGGGATATAAAACTGAAACTCGTGGACACAGAGAGCAATGTCTTGGTTGCCAGAAGGAAAGGGGTGAGGGTAGAGGGGGCCTAATATATGGTGAGGGAAGACAGTTTGACTTCGGGTGGCGGGCACAGAGTGCAATATACAGATCTTGTGTCATAGAAGTGTACAATTGAAATCTAAATGATCCTATTAACCAATGTCACCCCAATAAATTTAATTTAAATAAACAAATAAATACATCATTGTGACTTTATCATAGATAATTGATTTCAGATTAATAGTGGTTAAGGGAAGATACAGAAAGCTATTAGACTAGCTCAAGTGAGAGATGATATGGCTTTGTGAATTTGAGATGTAATAGAAGGTAAAACCAGCACAGCTTTGATATTGATCAGAAAAGTAGTCCTTTGAATACTAAAGCAATATACAAAAATATTAGTATCATAATGTTTTTTTACATGTTATTACAGTGTCTTCCCAGATACTTTCTTTATTGGGCCATCTGTAACAAGTGATGTACTCTACAGAAATCATTGTATTCAGAGCTCTGGTTGGCAGCAGTCAGATGTAACACAGGTTCTACCTTTAAGAAGTCCATGATCTTAAAGAGGAGATATAGTATGACCTGTAATTCTGACAACAATTCTCTGAGATAGGTAATGTACTTCCTATTTTACAGCTGTAAATGCTAAAACCTATAGTGCTTGTCAAAGTTGGCTCAGCTAGGTAATGGCAGAGATTCCAAGCCTCATTCTTGGTTCCTTACTTCACTAGTACTTCGTTTGTTCTTAGAATGGAAAAGGATACTCCCTGGATCTCAGCTGATCCCTACTGGGACTCACCAATGCTTCCCAAAGGTATCTATGTAACAAGGTAAATTTCCAAACGTTCCTTTGAGAGCTTATACATTTCAGCTGTAGGTCAGCAACATGTTTTACAGTCTATCTCAGCAAACAAAATAAATAGATTGAATCTTTTCCCTCAGTGTTCAAATCCCTGTCCATATGACTATAAGTTTAAGTGGTAGTTCCCTGTGAACTAAAAAGGGTTCCTCAGAAAAATGTTGGTATAAATCTTATCATTGGATATAAGATAAAAGGAGTGGAGTGGAAAATATCAAGACTGAGTTAGACCACTGGTCAGGACCCAAGCTTAAAAGGAGAAAGTGCCTATGTATGGGATATATGCAGCCTTACTACCTAACGTCTTGCTACTCAGAGTGTGGCTCTTGGACTGGCAGCATCAGCATCACGTGAAAACTTGCTAGAAATGGAGACTCTCCGGCCCTGTGGCACACATAGAAAATTAGAACCTGCATTTTACAAGATCCCCACTGACTTGTATATAAATGAAATTTTAATAAGTACAGATATTAAAGTATGTCCAAAGGGATCTCCACTTCTGATAGCCCAAATGACCTGAAATTCTATCAGTAGTATTTTTTCTATTTATCAGAGCTTTGCTCTTCTTTAAGTCTTCCTTAAAAACTTCTCTGGGTTTGTTCATTAGTTTATTTTTTTCCATTAGATTCCTCTTATACATGACATCATGTCGTATTTGTCTTTCACTGACTGGCTTATTTCACTTAGCATAATATTCTCCAGTTCTCTCCATGCTATTGCAAAAGATGGGAGTTCCTTCTCTCTTTCTGCTGCAGAGTATTCCTTTGTGTAAGTGTACCACAGTTTTTTGATCCACTCATTTACTGATGGACACTTAAGCTGTTTAAAAAAAAAATCTGTCCAGCTTTGGAACAGTTTGATCATAGCCAAAGACATGGTATATAGAGCAAGACATATCTGGATTGGCATCCCAGCTCTAAATCAAGGGAATGAATTTGGTGTATTAATGGGACCTCTGAGACTAAGTTTGCTTCACTCCAAAATAATAACAAATCAGGATTGTTGATTCTAAAATATTGGGTTTAGGACTTGTGGTCAAAATGGCAGCATATGTAGACATGGCTTGCCTCTTCATACAACCACATCCATATTACAACTAAAATATAAAACAACCATCATTCAGAAGTGTCAGAAATCAAGTTGAATGGAAATCTGGCAACTACAGAATTAAAGAAATCACATCCATCCACACTGGTAGGAGGGGCACAGACATGGAATGGGCTGGTCCCTCACCCAAATGTGTGGATACAAATTCGGGAGGGACATCTCGGGAGCAAGGAGTCCCAACCCCACATCGGGTCCCCCAACCCACAGTTCCAGTGCCAAGAAGATAAGTCCACACAACTGGCTGCAAAAACCAGCAGGGATGGAGTCAGTGGAAGAAATTTTGGAAGTCCACAGCAATTCCTCTTAAAGAACCCACACATGGACTCACCTATTCAGACTCACTCCCTCTGAGCTCCAGCACAGGGGCAGCAGCTTGAAAGGCACCAGCGGCATACAGAGAGAAACTGACGTGTCTGGCATCAAGGCAAGTAGAGGCCATTGTCCCTGTTCTAAACCCTCCCCAACAGAGCTGACAAGCTGGAGCCATATCTGAGACTCCATCAACCTGACTAACCCTGTTTGACTTGCCTTGGAGATCACCAGAAACTCTGCCCCACCCAACTTACAAGCCCACCCAAGCTGCTTTTTCATATGAATGGCTGGTCTTGGCTCATGCTTTACAACCTCCTAAATCATATCAAACAAGCAACAGCTGGCCTCAGTGAACTCCAAGTCCAGCACTAGCAGCAGCCAGTCTAGATTCACAGCTTGGTTTCACCTAGGAATCTCCAAGCCCAGCACAAGTAGCAGCCATCTCAGATTGCTTTATAACTCAGGCAGGGTGGCCCTGAAAAAAACACAGGTGGGGGCTGACCTTGGTCTGCATCGCCTGGGAAAATCCCAGGGTCAGTACACCCAGTGGACCATGATGGAGCACCAATACCCTGTTCCTGCACAGCTGATCCTCCACAGAGGGCAGAGGTTGGTAATAAGTGGTCACAGACAGTCCTTGCAGCTGATAGACCTGGATAAATCCTTCCCATTGATCTGACAAGAGCAACCAAGGCTCAACTACAAGAGGAATGTGTACTCAGTTCACAAAAGGGTACCCAGCTTGGATGATAGAGAGACTGTGCCACTGGACCCTAAAAGACACCTACTACTTTAGGCCACACTACCAAGACACTAACAAAGCAGCTCTACCTAATATACCGAAACAAACACAGGGAGGCTGCCAAAATGAGGAGACAAAAAGTATGACCCAAGTGAAAGAATAGATCAAAACTCCAGAAAAAGAACTACACAAAATGGAGATAAGCAAATTATCAGATGCAGAGTTCAAAACATTGGTTATAAGGATGTTCATAGGACTTAATGAGTACCTCAGCAGCACAAAAAAGATCCAGTTAGAAATGAAGGATACACTAATTGAAATAAAGAACAATTTACAGGGAAACAACAGTAGAGTGGATGAAGCCAAGAATCAAATCAATCATGTGGAACATAAGGAAGCACAAAATAACCTATGAGAAAAACAAGAAGAAAAAAGAGTAAAAGAAAATGAGCATGGTATAAGTAGTCTTCGGACAACTTCTTGAGGTCCATCATTTACATCATAGGGGTGCCAGAAGGAGAAGAGAAAGTGCAAGAAACTAGAAATCTATTTGAAAAAACAATGAAAGAAAACTTCCCTCATTTGGTGAAGGAAATAGACATGCAAGTCCTGAAAGTACATAGAGTCCCAAACAAGATGGATGTAAAGAGGCCCACTCCAATACACATCATAATTAAAACGAAAAAGGTTAAACATAAAGAGAGAATTTTAAAAGCAGCAAGAGAAAAGCAGTTAGTTACCTACAGGGGAGTCCCATAAGACTGCTGATTTCTCAAAAGAAACTTTGCAGCTAGAAGGATTGGCAAGAAATATTCAAAATCATGAAAAACAGGGACCTACAGCCCAGACTGCTCTATGCAGCAAAGATATCATTTAGAACCAAAGGGCAGATAAAGAGCTTCACAGATTAAAAACAAAACAAAACAAAACAAAACTAAAGGAGTTCATCATCACCAAACCATTACTATATGAAATGTTAAAGGGATGTATTTAAGAAAAAGAATATTGAAACTATGAACAACAAAATGGTAATACATATACCTCTATCAACAAGTGAATCTAAAAAACAAACTAAGCCAACAAAAAGAAGAGACAGAATCACAGATACAGAGGGTGTTTTAATGGTTGCCAGTCAGGAGGGAGGTATAGGGGAAATGGGTGAAGAGGTGAGGGGATTAAGAAGCACAAATAGGTAGTTCCACAATAGCCATGGGATGTAAAGTACAGTATAGGAAATGGAGTAGTCAAAGAACTTATATGCATGACTCATGGACATGAACAATGATTGCCTGAGAGAATGAGGAGTGCTGGGTGGAGGGGGGTAAAGGAAAAGGAAAAATCAGGACAACTGTAACAACATAATCAATAAAACATAATTTAAAATAATAAAATAGTAGGTTTAGGTTAAGATAATAGATGCTAAAGTGCTTTGTATTTATAGAGAATGCAAGTATTTTGCTATTGTCATTATCAAGAATAATTGCATTTTTTCACTTTTTCATTCAATCAGTCATATAGTTGGATAATGGGAACCTACTCTGTGCCACACCCTTTGCTATGTATTGGGGATAAGCAGATATATAAGACAGCTAGCTGTTCTTGTCCTCAAAAAAGCTTATGGTGAAGAAGACAAGAAATCTTATAATTATCAATACCCTAAAAGAGGGGCACAAAAATGTTAGAATCCAGGTCTCTTGAGGTGGTCAAGCTGTTATTGTGTCTCACCATCATAAATTCAAAGAAAATGTGGTATGTGTTGGTGAAAAGTATAGGAAGTCTAGAGCTGGACAGGGTGGCTGGAATACTGTCTGTACCATTTCTCACCTTGGACAAAAGTCTTAGACCTTTCTAAGCTTTAGTGTTCTTGCTTGTAATAACATCTATATGACTGAGCTCACCTGAGGATAAAACAGATGTGAAAAGGCTAAGTAAATAGTAAGTTATTGGTCATTCATTCAAATACTGAAGTGTCTATTCTGTACTCAACACACAGTAGTGTTCCTAGGATAACAGGGGTGAAAAAGATTCTGTTGCTGTTCTCAAGCAGCTCCCAGTCAAGTATTAAGTAACAAATGCTCAAAGGGGAAAGCCTAAAGTACTGCTATGTGTAATAAAATAAGATAAGGCTCATCTGGAAGGGTTTGGGGGAGTGGGCTTAGGAGAGCCAGCTCTGAGAAATGTATTGCATCAATTTAACTGTTTTCCATGTTTGTTATCAAGAATAAATAAAATTTGCAAGAAAAAAAAAGAAGAAAAATAGCTTAAGCAAAAAAAAAGAGTATTTTGAATTTTTTCCAATAAGGCAAAATAATAATAATAATAGCCAATGTTTATTAAACATTAAGTACCAGACATGGCGATACTGTATTGTGCCATGTATAATGTACACTTTTTTGCCCACATTTTTGAAGGAAAAATAAGGATGCACATTATACATGGCTATAATGATTACATACCTGGGTATAATAATGGGTATAATAATCCTGTGGATATTGCACACAAAACGTGGGTATGCATTATACATGTGAGTGCATCATACACAGCAAAATATGGTAAATGCTTCATGTGTTCCAGCACATTTAATTTTATCTGTATTGTTTTACTGTTTGTGTACTTGTCTAGAAACTTATAATACTCTCTCATTCCTTGACTTTTCTCTGTTATCATCCAACCATGAAATTCTAGATTTGGCTGCCAATTTGCAAGATAAACACTATTGGTCCTATTTTAAATTACTTCCCTCCTGCCTTTCCCCTAAGCACTTTTGATGCCCAACCCACCTCCAGCTCTATCGATATGGATTCCATATTTAGATGTACTATTCATTTTTCTTATATTTAAAAATGGCCCAAGAAATGTGTCTTTCAGTGCAGTAACTCCTGTTTTGAAATCCATATCTGAGCCAAGAACTTTATTTCCTCCTAAGAGAAATTCTTATGCAGATAGATTTTAGTCCTAAGCAACAAAGAGACATTTATAAAATCCAAGAGTTCTAGGGCACACCAGAGCCTTAAACTTTGCTACCCCAATTTCAACAATATAGACAGGAGGACAAAAGATTACACTTTAATCAAATTGTCTTTTATATAAACTGTTCTTCAGTGGGCGGGCAGCAAAACATCTCTGTGTATTTCAACAGAAAATTTTGCTGTCACTTTCACTGGAGGAGAAAAACACACCAAATTGTGCTTCTCCAAACATCCTTAAAGTATGTAGTTTCTGTGTCTTAACAAATAGTAGATAGACATGATTTTCAGGGAAATTCATTTCCAAGTTATTTTTGTTTTTCTTTTTTAAAGTAAAGTTCTTAACTAGGTCATGCTGGCTGCTTGACTTTCAACTAGTTTCAAAAAAATACTTCTCTGATTATACTTTGCTTGCTTGTTTTGTTGATTAGGTTCCACTTATAAGTGAGATCATATCGTATTTGTCTTTCATTGCCTGGCTTATTTCACAGAGAGGAGGTGGGAGGAGATAATAGGGGGAAAAGGGGAAAGGGTTGTCAAGGAACATGTATAGAGGACACATGGACAAAGCCAAAGTGGGGTAGGATCAAGGGTGGGAGGTGGGGATGTTTGGGGTCTGGGGTAGTAATGGGGGAAAATGGAGACAACTGTACTTGAACAACAAAAATTAATTAATTAATAATAAACTTCTCTGATTTTGAAAATTGGGCAATGCACTTTTGATCTGAACAGCTGGATTATTATTTATCAGTGTGATCCAGAAGTGTTACCAACCTCAGAAATGGAGATGATCAAAAGTCTTATGTCTCTCTCATCAAAACATAAGATCTAGACGTATTTTAAGTCATAACTTCTCTAAGCACATACCTTGCTATTATGTACCTTCTTGCTTCTGCTCATGTCCTCCCCTTCTACTTTAAACCCCATACTTAGCTAACTCTTAAATATCCTTGAAAAGCCAGTTGGTGTCACGTCTTCTGGGAAGCCATTTCTGACACCTACTCTCATCCCCATACCACAGGCTGTTAAGAATCCCTATTCTTCTTCCCACAATGCTTGTGTCAATTTTTGTCACAGTACAAATGTCCCTATACTATCACTGTGGCAAAAGTAATACTATGTGCTCATTCAACTCCAATTTCTTTTTCTCCCAGGCACACAGACTACCTTTCTCCGCCTTCCCTGCAGTTGGGTAGTACTAAAGACTGAGTCTAGCAACAGGAATGTGTGTGAAAGAGATGGTTCACTTCTTCCAAACCCAATCTTCCAGTCTCTATCTTCCCTCATCTGCCAGTGAGATGCAGAGATCTGGGTCCCCAACTGACACTTGCAGCTGAGTTTCTCTACTAACCCCTTATACATTATATCTAAATGAGAAGTAAACTTTGGTGGTAAGCTACTGAGGTTTGTGGGTTGTTTGTTGTGGCTTATATCAACTAATAGAATTATCAAATGTTTATTTGTCTGTCTTGACATCTAGACTATGAGCTTCTTAAAGTTAGTATCTGTATTTTATTAATCTGTTTCTGTAACATTTAGCAGGATGCTCACAGCAACTAGGTATTCCAGTAATAAATATTATTCCCAGGATATTTCTCACAATTTTCCTGACCTCTCCAGTGAAACTACTGGTAATTTTTGGTTTCTCTTTTATTTAACAACCCAAAGCAAACCACTCTGAAACTGCCTGAGACCCAAAATAAATAAATAAATAAATAAACAATTGAACATCTTATAAGTTATCTGAAGCTTGCTGAGAGTCCAGAGAAAATGATGGAACACGATAGCCACAAATTATGTGAAGATCAACAACTTTCACATTAGAAATCAAATTGGTAAAAAAGATATCCACTAATGCGGACCCCGTCTCATGGGGTCCGAGACATTGTGGATGAGGGAGAGACATTCACATGGACTACCAGTGGGAGCTGGGCCCATGCCATGCAGAACGGTCTCCTACAATCCACCAACTAATTAGGGCAACTAATTCACTGTGTTTCAGAGACAATTCAGGATTAAAAGTCACAGACAAGGTCTCCAGCTGATTAGTGAATAAAATAGGCAAAATTCCTAATGTCAATGAGAAATTACCTTTAATATTTTTAATAAGGTACTGGTGCTAATTAATGCCAATGTGTACCTCAGATCTTTGCTCTGCCTTTTTCTGGCCTGTTCTGTAGTTTGGGAAGCACCTGTATGAAATACACCTCCAACAACACTTTTTGGCCTGCTAAGGAGCCTGAATCTCAGACTGAGACAGTTGGACTCTACTTGATAGGGAGCAATGACCTGAACAAAGCCATTTTTAAGGACTGAGAGAAACAAGATCTGAAAGTTATATACCCAACCTATCACCAACACTAGCAGTTCATGTAATATAATCTCACACATATTTGAGTCTACCTACCCTTATAAGGAAAAAGAAACAGTTAAATAGCGCCAAATTCTTCACTTAAAAATGATAAATCCTAGATTTTTACCCCTCCTCTTCTCTTAGATATAGCCCTCACCAGGAGGTAGACATTATTAAGAAAGCCCCATTAATCTTGCCTCAGGCAGACCCAGAATGCTTTGCTTTGTCCTGTTAAATAACGAGAAACTAAAAATTACCAGCAATTTCACTGGGGAAGTAAGGAAAAGTAATTGTGAGAAACATCCCAAACAGCCCAGTGAATAATTATAGCACACGACAGACTCAGGCTTGAAATTAAGGGTACTTATTTTAATTCAACATCTGAAATGTTGTATTTATACAAAGAAAAACTGTGAGGGAAATGAATGGATCCTAGCTCCAGCAAAGCCACATATGTTTGTGCAAGGTCCTCATCTTCAGGGCTTTGTCTTCTTCTGTGAGCAGGGGAGCCAGTGTTTTAAAGCCTGTAAGTTTACAATGTGCACTAACTACTATTTATAGATGCTCAAGGGGTCAGAAAGCTCTTGAAGCTTAAGTCAGTCACTGAAGGGAAGGGTAGGGGCTTTCAACATTTTGGGGGGAGGGGCAGAGTCAGGGGAATGTATGCTCTGTGACTGGGGTTAGAATGCAGCTTGCTTCCAAGGTGAGTATAAGGCCTGGTGAGAAATAAAGATCTGACTCCAGGGCAAGGAAAAGGGAAGATAATCAAATAATCTGTAGAATCAGCTTTAACCTGAAGATAAAAAAACTCAAGCTTGGTGGGGAGGAGGGGTAGAAACTCCCTCCTTTCACAGGTCTCTTTTGAGGACTTGGGATTGGCCCAGGTAATATGGTTTATGAATGTTAACAATCGAAGTAAATTTGAGATTAGTTGCTGCACAAAAAAATATAAAATGTTCAAAATTTGAAGATTTATGTGTCAAAAAAACTTGATGCAGATTTTCCCAAATTTCAAAACAATCCTAAAATTTTACATTAAATTACTAATAATGAGTAATGACACTGAAATATACTTTTTAAAAATCATCAATAGCAAAAGTCATATTTGATCCACTATTCTGGAAGAAAGACTAAATTAGCTTTCTATTCTCTCTTTAGAGGATTTTATCACAGACTCATAGTTACATAAAGAAAACATCAAAGAGTATGAGGCTGATAATGTAGGAAAAATTATTACAAAAGTATTTCAAGAATTAATAAAAATATGCTATTTTAAAATACTTTGTGATGTCTATAGCATTTAAAAATAATTTGATAATTTGTCAATTTAAAAAATTCAGAGAACCCTCTAAAGATTCCACCAAAAAACTACTAGAACTAATACATGAATTCAGTAAAAGAGCAAGATACAAAATAAATATCCAGAAATCAGCTGCATTTTTATACACCAATAATGAACTATCAGAAAGGGAAACTAAGAAAACAACTGCATTCACAATTTCTACAAAAATAATAAAATACTCCTACCCTTCCTGACAGCATGGACAGAACTGGAGAACATGATGCTGAGTGAAATAAGCCAGGCGGTGAAAGACAAATACCATATGATCTCACCTATAAGTGGAACCTGATCAACAAAATGAACAAGCAAGCAAAAAAGAACCAAAGATATGGAAACAAAGAACAAACTTACAGTGACCAGAGGGGAGGGGAAGGGAATATAAGCGGGAAAGAAGGGGAAGGGTCAGGAACATGTCCTTGGGAACCCATGGACAAGGACACCTGTGGTGGGGAAAAGGATTGAATGTGGGCAGAGGGGGTGGACAGGGCAGGAAAGAGTAATGGGGGAAAATGGGTATATCTGTAATTGAATAACAATAAAACATCTTTTAAAAAAGAATAAAATACCTAGGAATAAATTTAACCAAGAATGTAGAAGACCTGTACAATGAAAATTATAATACACTGAAGAAAGAACTTAAAGAAGATACAAATAAGTGGAAGCATATAGTGTTTTCATGGATAGGAAGAATTAATATGTTTAAAATATCCATACTACCCAACACAATTCCCATTAAGATACCAATGGCATATCTCACAGAACTAGAACAAATATTACAAAAAATTTATAAGGAACCACAAAAGATCCCAAATTGCCAAAGCAACATTGGGAAAGAACAAAGTTGGAGGAACCTTGTTACTTGGTATCAAACTATACTACAAAGCCACTGTAATCAAAACAATATGGCACTGACATAAAAGACATATAGATCAATGGAACAGACCAGAGAGCCCAGATATAAACTCACACATTTATGGTGAATTAATATTTGAAAAAGGAGTCAAAAACATACAATAGAGCAAAGATGTCTACTCAATAAATGTTGGGAAAATTGGACAAAAATTATACACAAAAAGTTTAAAACTAGACCACCTTCTTATACCATACAAAAGAATGAACTCAACATGAATTACAGACTCAAATGTTAGACTCAAAACCATAAAATTCCTAGAAGAAAACATAGGTAAAATATCACAGATCTCTTGTAGGGATATATTTTCTGATATACCTCCTTGGTAAGGGAAACAAAAGAAAAACAAATGGTACTACATCAAACTAAAAAGTTTTTGCACAGCAAAGGAAACCACCAACAAAATAAAAAGATAACCCAGTGAATGGAAGAACATATTTATCAATGATATATATGATAAGAGGCTAACATCCAAAATTTATAAAGAATTTATAAAACTCAGCACCAAAAGAAAAAGCAATCCAGTTAAATAGGCAAAGGACCTGAATAGACAGTTCTTCAAGGAGGACATACAGAAGGCCGATAGACATCTGAAAAGATGCTCAATGTCACTAATCATCAGGAAAATATAAACTAAAAGCACAATGAGATATCACTTCACAACTGACAGAATGACTATCATCAATAAATCAATAATCAACAAAGGCTGGTGAGGATGGGGAACAAAAGGAACCCTAATGCGCTGTTGCTGGGAGTGCAGATCTGTTCAGCCACTGGGAAAAGCAGTATAAAGTTACCTCAAAAAATAAAAAATGGAACTGCCTTACAACCCAGTGATTCCACTTCTGGGAATATGTACCAAAAAAAAGCCCAGAATGCTAATTTAAAAGAATATATGGACCGCTATGTTTATTACAGCATTATTTACAATACCATAATTTGGTCCAACCCCAGTATCCATCAGTAGGTGAGTGGATAAAAAAGTTGTGGTATAGACTTCTGGCCAAGACAGAGGCAGAGGTAGACACACTGTGCTTCCTCGCACAACCAAAATAAGGACAACAATTTAGAAACAAAATAACAACCAGAGCTGACAGAAAACTGAACTGTATGGAAGTTTGACAACCAAGGAGTTAAAATAGACATATTCATCCAGACTAGTAGGAAGGGCAGGGTTGGGAAGCCGGGCAGAGAGGGGTTGAGGCACAAAAAGTGGTGGCACCGGATGCATAGGGCATCCTGGGCGTGCAAGACCACAGCGGGCAGGCCCTGGGCACACAGGTGGCGGCTGAACCCTGGGCACAGTGGCAATGGGCAGACCCAGCAAGGTGACAATTGTGAAGTGAGGCATTGTGCACAAGTCTGACCAGGCGGTCCCATATTCTTGTGCAGATAAACTAGGTGAAATTGGGGAGCAAAATGGACCACACAACCCAGGGTCCCAGCGCTGGGAATTAGAGCCTCGGGGCACTGATCAAAAACACCTGTGAGAGTTGAGGTGCCAGGAGAGACTCCCAGCCCCACAGGAGAGTTCATTGGAGAGACCCATGGAGTCCTAGAACATGCACAAGCCCATCCACGTTGGACTTGGCACCAGAAAGGCCCAGTTTGCCTGGGGGAAGTAGAAGAAGGGACTGAAATCCGACGGAGAGAGGAGCAAGCGCCACTGTTCCCTCTCCGCCCCCAACCCCACATACAATGTTGCAACCCAGTGACTGGGTTGCCCTGCTCTGATGAACACCTAAGGCTCCGCCCCTCCTACATAACAGGTGCAACAAGACCAAAAAAAAAAAAAAAAAAGGAAGAAAAAAAAGAAAAAATGGCCCAAATGGAGGAACAGATCAAAGCGCCACAGCAAATACAACTAAGCAACCAAGAGAAAGCCAATCTATCAGATGCACAGTTCAAAGCACTGGTGATCAAGATGCTCACAGAATTGGTTGAATTTCATTGCAAATTAGATGAAAAAATGAAGGCTACACTAAGTGAAATGAAGGAAAATGCACAGGGAACCAATAGTGATGGGAAGAAAACTGGGACTCAAATCCATGGAGTGGACCAGAAGGAAGAAAGAAATAATCAAACAGAAAAGAATGAAGAAACAAGAATTCAAAAAAATGAGGAGAGGCTTAGGAACCTCCAGGACATTTTTAAACATTCCAACATCCAAATTATAGGGGTACCAGAAGGGGAAGAGAAAGAGCAACAAGTGGAAAAGTTATTTGAACAACTAATAAAGGAACACTTCCCCAGTCTGATGAATAGACCTCCAGGAAGTCCAGGAAGCTCAGAGAGTCCCAAAGGAGTTGGACCCAAGGAGGAACACTCCTAGGCACATCATAATTACATTAGCCAAGGTAAAAATTAAAGAGAGAATCCTAGAAGCAGCAAAAGATAAGAAGACAGTAACCTACAAAGGAGTTCCCATCAGACTGTCAGCTGATTTCTCAAAAGAGACCTTGCAGACAAGAAGTGGCTGGAAAGAAGTATTCCAAGTCATGAAAGGCAAGGACCTACATTCCAGATTGCTCTATCCAGCAAAGCTTTCATTTAGAATGGAAGGGCAGATAAAGTGCTTCTCAGATAAGGTCAAGTTAAAGGAGTTCATCATCACCAAGCCCTTACTTTATGAAATGTTAAAGGAACTTACCTAAGAAAAAGAAGAGCAAAAACATGTATAGTAAAATGACAGCAAACTCACAATTATTAACAACCATACCTAAAACAAAAACAAAAACAAAAACAAACTAAGCAAACAACTAGGACAGGAACAGAACCACAGAAATGGAGATCACATGGAGGGTTAGCAACAGGGGAGTGGGAGGAGGAAAGAGGGGGGAAAAGGCACAGGGAATAAGTAGCCTAGATGGTAGGTAGAAAATAGACAGAGGGAGGGCAAGAATAGTATAGGAAATGCATAAGCTAAATAACTTATGAGACATGGACATGAACTAAAGAGGGGGAATGTGGGTGGGAGCTGGTGTGCAGGGTGGAGGGGAATGAAGGGGGGGAAATGGGACAACTGTAATAGCATAATCAATAAAATATATTTTTAAAAAGTTGTGGTATAATTTACACAATGGAATAGTACTCAGCTGTAAAAAAAGAAGAAGGAAATCTCACTCTTTTCAACAGTATGAATGAACGTACAGAGCATTATGCTAAGTGAAATAAGCCAGTCAGAAAAAGGCATATAATTTCATTCATATGGGGAATGTAATAAACAAAATTAACTAGCAAAATAGAAACAGACTCATAGATAGAGACAGATCTACAGCTATCAGAGAGGAGCAAGGTTGTGAGACTGGGTAAGAACAGTCTCACACAACTGATGGAATTAAGCAAAAAGAAAAAAATTCATAGACATAGACTACAGTATGGTGACTACCAGAGGGAAAGATGGGTGGGTAGAAGAGGGTATGGGGGGATAAATGGTGATGGAAGGTGACTTGACTTGGGGAGGTGAACACACAACATAATATACAGATGATGTATTCTAGAACTGTACACCTGAAACCTATATAATTTTATTAACCAATGTCACCCCAATAAATTCAATAGAAAAGAGGAAAAATTGTAATTTATGATGCTCTCTTTTCTTATTCTAACTCAATACTAGCTTTATACCTTAGTTTGTATTTGTAACGCCTATTATCTTAAAGCAGTCCACCAAAATGAATTAGCTTAAATGAATAAACTTGGACTCATCCCTGCTCACATGCATTCATCACTTGCAATATCAGATTCCTCTGCCAATGTACAGCCCAACTTAGAGTCCCTATCTCATCAAAACAGACATCAGGGGAGAGGGGTCAAGGAAAGGAATTTTGGAGTTGAACCCAGCATGGCAAATCAGCAAAGAATACAGAGTTCCTATCAGTTGGAACTGGGCTTAAAACCAGCTTCTTTCATAACTGTTAGCTGATATGTTCCTTATCAACTTTGAGAAAACAGATTTTGTGACCACTGACAAGTTCTTTAACCTCACTGAGCCTCAGTTTCTTTCTGCCAAAATGATAAGAAACAGGTGGGCTAATAGTTGTGGAAAAAACCTTCAAATAAACTGAACTGTTGCATGCAAAAGTATTAGATGTAAGTAACCTAGCTAAAGTCATACGTAATACAATAGGGACTTGGAGACCAAATCTTTCTGGCCCTAGGTATATGTCTGTTCCCATTACATCATTAACACAGCTTGCCTGCACCACACTCATGTTGATAGCCAGCATTTGATGTACTAATGAAATAAAAATATAACTTGTATCTTCCTTCCATTCCCCCCAACCATATAGGTCTTGCTACCATTACTGATGGGCACAATCTTCTGCCTCAGCTTGTGTGCTGACTTCTTTGGGGAGGTGAATGGGTTACCCAGGGATACCCGCTTCAGATCATCCAAGATCTACCTATAGTACTTATGGTTATTTTTAAGTCCTTATCTTTCATAAATATATACTGAAGTATTTATGGAGTAAAATATATAGTATGTGATTTACTTAAAAATATACAGTGGAAAAGGAGTTGGAAGTGAGTAGCAATAAAGATGAAAACTGATTGGCTATGAGTTGATCATTGTTGCAGCTGGATTATGACTACATGATTTTCATTATATTATTTCTGTTTACTTTTGTATACAGTGGAAATTTTCCAGAGTAAAAGGTGAAAAAAAAAGTTATTGAATACCACCTTACATGCATGTGGGGTTTAATTCTAGCCCTTTCTCAATTTGCCTCCTGGCATTTGTTTGCTTCACTTATTTTCAATTTTTCTGACAAGTATATAAGCCAAACACCATTATAACATGGCAATAGTATTAATAACAAGAGCCTCCAAATTTTGAAGTACTTGTTCTTTGCCTGGCCCAGCACAAAGTAATTTGCTTTCACGGTAAATTTATTCTCATTTGATCTTTATAAGAACTCTGCAAAGTATGCATTACTATTTTATATTATGGACGAGGAAACTGAGGTTTAGGAAGATTATATAACCTAACCAAAGTCTATAGTAAGTGATATATTCAAGTCTTCTACTTTAAACACTATGTTAACTGTTTTCCAGACTCTGCTTTATACTCTAAAGAAGATGCTAAGCTACAGTGGGCCACTAACTATCTGGAGGAAGAGGAAGTCTTACAAAAGTGAAGAAAATGGCCCTCAGTTTTCTCTGATATCGTATACCAAATTTGAAGAATACACATTGCATGCCCTGCTTTACATGCTATATTGTACAAGACCAGAAGGATTCACATCTTTCCTTTTATGAGCTTCAACCCAAAATAAGAGAACACAAATGTCAACAGATGTAATGAGGCATTTATTTTTTGAAATAAGAAGAAAAAGAATATAACAACAATAAAACAAGCAGAAGGAAAGAGAGAAAAAAAGGATTGCTTTAACACTGACTGTGCTTGGTACTTGACACATGCAATATATTGCTATTTACAACCCCAAGTCCTACAGAGAAGGATGGACTTCATTAAGTAATAGATGAGTTCTGCTGAGCACCTCAAAAGTGGACCTTTAAGGGAATGAGGGCTAGGATCTGGATAAATTTGAACATGGTGCATAACAGAAGGAATATTTGGAGCTTGGAAAGGAATGATAATCTGTGAGTAGAGAAAAAGGCACTAGAAGCAGGTGAAAGTATGCAGTACCACAGAGGATAGTATGGACAGTGAAAAAAGTCCCTAGTGGAAAATTAGCTAATGAAATATTTTCAGTTACTGACTTTTTTCTCCACATTAAAAATATGAGGAAGTTTGCCTGTGAACTTCAGGAAACCACACTGTAAATATGTTGATTCACAGACTCATAGTGAGGTAAAGTTGAGAAAAATGTAATTTTGAGCTAGTCACATGACTATAAAGCTAGATCTTCCAAAATGATTCCAGATGGCTAAGCTTTGTCTCCAATACAGCATTTTTTTTTTCATTTTTTTATTGTTCAAGTTCAGTTGTCTCCATTTTCACCCCACCACACCTCCACACCCCACCCATTCCTGCCTCCCACCCTTGAATCCACCCACTTTGGCTTTGTCCATGTGACCTTTATACATGTTCCTTGATGGCCCTTTCCCTATTTTCCGCCATCATCCCTCTCCCTCCTCCTTTCTGGTTACTGTTCTTTATTTCAATGTGTCTAGTTGTATTCTGCTTGCTTGTTTGTTTTGTTGATTATGTTCCCTTATAGGTGAGATCATACGGTATTTGTATTTCACTGCCTGGCTTATTTCACTTGCATAATACTAATAAATTCCAACCATACTGTTGTGAAGGGTAGAAGCATCTTCTTTCCTTCTGCTGCATAGTATTCCATTGTGTAAATGTACCATAGCTTTTCATTTCTAATAGCAGTGAGCACACCACATGGAAGTGAGGGAAAGGGAGAAAATGATCAGAGGTCCTTGGAAAACACTGGTCTGCTGTTTTGGGCTGTCTAATTAGAATAGCTGCAGAGGTATAATGAGCTGAATTGACCTGAACAGGCTCTCCTGTCTTGAGCTTAACTGGAGAGGAAGCGTCTGGATCTTCCATCCAGCACCTCCTCATTCCCAAGAAGCAGATTCAGATTAAGGTGCAACATACCTGATCTGTGCAGGGCAATGCTCTCCCACCAGGTCAGGAGGAGAACCATTTTCTGTTTCCCCAGAGCAATGGAAACCTATGCTGCCCCTCTCATTGTACTAAGCCAGCTGAAGAGCCTCAGAGCCAATCTGGTTGACTTAAAGCACAAAAGAGTTGCATTATTCCTCATCCTCAGCCTTGGCAATTTGTTTTGGGTTGACCGCTATGAGATCATCTCCTACCACCTGGATATTTGCATTAAAAGTGAGTTTTTCCACCAAATTTCCCACTCATTGTGGTCAGAGATTTTTACGAGATATTATTGGAGTTCTTTATGAGCTACCATAGGGCTGATGTATCTCCTGGGGCTAGCAGAAGTCAAATTCCAGATCATAAATCCAGACTGAAAAAACTCCAAGAAAACCTCAGCTCTTGCAGCCAGCCTTTCCAACAGCATTTGCTAGCAGTTCCAGAGTTTTTTCACACTCCAAGCAAAAGTAGCCAAACTTTTCCTGTAAAGGGTCAGATGATAAATATTTTTTACTTTGTGAGTTACACTCTCTTCTGTCCCAACTGTGCAACTCTGCCATTGTAGGACACAATCAGCCTTAGATAATTCATAAACAAACGGATGCTGCTGTTTTCCAATAGAATTTTATTTACAAAAACAGGCAGTGAGCTGGGTTTGGCTCTGGGTTTTAGTAGAAAACTGCCTCATTGCTTTGACTGGTAGCTTCTTACTTTCATTTATCTTCAATGACATTCTTCAGACTATGGGAGGCCTCAACTCCAATACTCACGGCTTTCTTGAAGTTTAGAGCATTACTGAGGAGAACCATGAATTCCAGAATTGCCACTTTCTGCTGCTATGAGGGCTACTGTGGTTCATACTGCATGCTAGAAGTAGCAGTATGACATCTAATTTGCCATCCAGGTCAGCAATGTGGTAGTGTGGTAGAACTCCCTTTTCACTGTATCCAGCCTTGCAAGAGATACTCCTAAGGGATACTCCTAGTGTATCTCTAGGTGTTCACATCAATCTAGATTTATTCTTTACTCTCCCATTTCATAAAACTCAGTGTTTTACTGATGTGCTCAGCAGACCTGGAGACACCTTTTCTTGCATAGCAGATCTTTTGTCCCTGACATTTAGGGCATCACAAACACCAGTTGAGCCCAGCAACTCTGATAAAATTTTCCTAGTAAAAAGATCTACCTAAATAGAAGGGTCCCATCAGACTCAAAGATTCTTCTGGCAATGATTCTTGAGAACAGGCTAAATTCTGGCCTAGGTTTGTGGCACCCAGGAAGAGGCAGAGGGTGCTGTAGGCAATAATGAGTGGTGTTACTGCTTCCATCTAAAGAATTCTAAGGACATGTAGGGCTAATGTTCAATTTAAAATTGTCTATCGTACAATATAAACTTACTGCCCATTTCCTCAGATCTTAAAACCAGATGCATACTCAAATACATGTGTAAGTGTTGTTTGGGAAAAACTGACTACCTTAGTTCAGGCCTTATCATTTCGTCCATTAATACCTCCCTGCCACTAGACCTACATCTCTCCAATGTATTCTCCCGACCAATTTCAGAGAGATTTTTTTAAGTGAAAATCTTATGTCACTCTTCTGCTTTAAACCTTTCACTACCCCCTCTTGGGATTCATGAAAAGTCCAAACTCTTCAGCATGATATTCAAAACCGTTTCTTAATTTTGCAGCCTCTTGCTCTGCTACTCCTCCTCCTCATAGCCTGTTCCTGGCATAGTAAATATTCACAGTTCCCTGGAGAGACCATATTCTTGCTCATCTTAGATACTTCCCAAATGCAGTTTCCCCTACTTGGAATGCGTTTCCTATTAGTTTTTGTGTGTGCAAGTGCTTATCTTTCATGCAAAAATCATTTACCATTTGTCCCAGGCTGTCTTCTTGATACCCAAGTCCACAGTCTGGTTGGATATTCCTTTTTGATTTTAGGAAAACATCTTGTGCTTATTTCTACATGCTATTCTATATTATTGTTGATTATTTACCTGTCCTTATCTACCTTTATGAATTCCTTGAGCACAAAAGACTGGTCTTCTTTCTTCCTTTTCTTTCCTACTATTTTTTTTTTGTATCAGCATACCCTGTTATAGACCTGACATAAAGTACACAGTATATAATTTTGAACAAATGAATTAAATTAATGACAGCTACTTAGGTGCTACCTAAAAACATTTAAAAATCTATAAGAGAAGATTTAGGAGATGTCTAAAGCTATAAAGTAAACCTATTTTTGAAGGTGCATGAAATCATCATATGGATATAGAAAAGTATATATATCATAAGAGTGAAGTTTAACTAATTATTTTCATAATATGAACACATTTGTGAAATTAGCACTCAGCCCCAAAAATAGAATATTACTAGCACCCTACATATTCTCCACTTATACTTCTTTCACATTACAGTCCACACCAAGGGTAATTGCTACTGTTACTTCTAATACATAGTTAGTTTTGCATGCTTTTGCACAACATAAAAATACAAGTATACATACAAAATAATGCAAGAATTATTTTGTGTTGGCTTTTTTCACTCGTTATTATGTTTGTGAGATTCATCCATATTGTTGCATTTAGGTTTATATCATTCATTCTCATTGCTACATAGCATTTCATTGTGTGACTATAACATAATTCATTCATCCATTCTATATCCTTTCTATGGTTGATGGGCATTTAGGTACTTCCCAGCCTGGGGCTATAATAAGTAGTGCTCCTATGACATGTCTTTGGTAAACAAAAATATGTATTTCTGTTGAGTATACACTAAGAATGTAGCTTCTGGGTAACGAGGTATGCATATATTCAGCTTTAGAAGGCACTGCCAAAGAGTTTCCCAAAGTAATTCCACCAGGAGAGTTTCTTTTAATTCATGAAGTATGTTAAGCTCACATAAAATCTCTATGTAAATACAAAGTACTGTTATTAACTCAGTACCTCATTAACACAAGATCATCTTGTTCCATAGCAATTAAAAATAACATCTTTGATTAGATGAAATCAAATATCTACTGGGATTTGCATTTATAATCTAGATGTGTCACACTCTTTTCTCTAATCAAAATTAGATTTTGACATGCTTTCAAATGTGTCAGTGAAAAGACAAATGTTGGTCTGCTGTTTTTAAAAGCATATTAAGTCATATATGTTCAGTATGTCAACATTTTCTTTAGAAATGTCCTGGTTTGTCAAGTGACTGGGAAGAACACTGACATAAAAATCCAGTATTTCCTATATCTCCATTGCACATTTTGCAGTATTTGTATATTTCTTAAAATTTGATTGTATCAATCCCTAGAATTTATGTCATTATGAACATTCCATGGAGTAAATGGTTCACTTCTTTGCATTAATTATTTAAATCTTTAAATTCATCTGTACACAAATAATAGTCAGTACAGGAAATGCTTAAAATATATAGCATAAAGAAATAAAAATCCCTGGTAATCCTATCAATCCTATTTTGCACAAAAATTGTTAAAACTTCATACATACTCCTTCTGATTTTTCCTCTATATTCCTGTATACAAAGAGCAACAAAAGTGGGTTTACAGTTGCAACTATGCAAAACACAGAATTTATTCTTGTGTTTTTTCATTGTTGACACTATTACAGTTGTGTCAACACTGGTAGCCCCCCACCACTTTTGCTCCTCTACCCGCAGTTTCCACCGCCTCCCCTGGCCTTCACCACATTGTTGTCTGTGTCCATGGGCTATGCAGATACGTTCTTTGGCTATTCTTGTATTATTATTATTTATTAATTATTGTATCATTTTCCATTTAAAAACCTCTAAACCTACTCCCCCTCCACTCTGTATGTATGCATTTAGTAAAATAGAATCATATTATATATACATTTTACCTCATTTTACTTTTTATATGAATCTCTCCATATCAATTTACATAAAGTTTTAAAGCTAAAACAAAATAGCATAGCATGTTGACAAGTATTTATCATTTTAGGCAACAAATCAATTCCCATTTACTCACAAATACTATGAAACCATAAAATGTTCACAGCACTTGGTTAGATGCTATGGTTTTGATATCAGGTCACTGGGAAGAACATCATTTCAAGGACTGAGTGACTGGATTGAATTCTGGCCTTACCACTAAGTAGCTGTGTTATCTAGAACCAGTTACTTGATATCTAAGCCTATGTTTAGTCATTAAAAAAATAAAGAGATATACTTCATATATTGGTCCTGAGGATTGGATAATATTTTTAAGATTTTTATTTACTTATTTTTAGAGAGGGGAAGGGAGGGAAAAGGAGAAAAACATCAATGTGTAGTTGCCTCTTAGGTGCCCCCTACTGGGAACATGGCCCTCAACCCAGGCATGTGCCCTAGCTGGAAATCAAACCAGCGACCCATTGGCTCACAGTCCTGTGCTCAATCTACTGAGCCACACCAGCCAGGGCAATAGGGACATTCGTGACATGGTAACAGGCACCTAAAAAATTATTTAATACATTTGTTTAAATCTAAATCTGTGAGAAGCACAAAAAATTACAAGAAACTGTCACTATCCTTCAGGAACAGCAAAGTTGGAGTAATTACATAAATCAATAAGAGGAAGAAACCCATTGTCATTAATTTAATGCCCATTATATGACTGATGGTTGCCAGAGGGGACAGGATTTGGGACTTGGTAATAAAGGTGAAGGAACTAAGAAGTGCAGATTGGTAGTTACAGTCATACAGATGTAACATACGGCAAAGAAAATATCGTCAATAATATTGTAATTATTACGTATGGTGTCAGTTAGGTATCAGAAATATCAGGGGAACACTTGGTAAAGTATATGATTGTCTAACAACTATATTGCACACCTGAAACTAATAAAAATAATATTGAATGTCAACTGTAATTTTAAAAATTTAAATTAAAAAAAAATAATGCCTACTGTATGTCTAGAGCCATGCTGCACACTCACTTTCCTATAACAGGCAGCATTGCACACAAAGAATGAAATGATCCCTGGAGTAAGGTGCCCCTTATCCTTCTATCATACAGGGAGAAGCTTCCTTCTTACAGAGACTCCTGGGAAGGTTGTTGAATTGAAAGAACAAAAGTCTTTGAAGTTTTGAGGGCAAGATGGGGTGGTTAGAAGCAGAAACAAGAAAAACTGTCTTTTCATAGATTTCAGCTATTTTCTATTTTGTAAAAGGTACAGATGAATTCCACCTTTAGTGAATGTCATTCTTTTCTTTTTCTGAGGAGTCACCCAAATAGGCCTTTTGGTTGGACAAAAGTAAAGCAAAGATCCACTTCTGGCCTGAAATTGAGAGATTATGGCTAGATCGACAGAAATTGATCTGTATAAAAATATAAAAGATTACCTATGAGTATGTTGTAGGTATGGATACATCTTAGAAGACTGTTTCTTTGGAGAAACATGTTTTCTTGGAAGGATTTGAGTTGTTCGGCACCACCAAATTGTTATCTGTTCTTGTGGTGATGCGTGTATGTCCACATGGTAGCTTATGGAAGATTTTTTTTTAAAAGCCATTTTTAAGGGAAACTGTAGAAAATAAGGGGCAAAGAGTGCTGCCTCAGGTTCCATGAACAAAGTTAAGGCACAAAGATGATGAGGGACCATTCTATCCCCTTCAAAACACATTCCCATCTCCCTCTGGCACTCAAAGCACTGAAGGCCAGGAAGGTCTAAGAAGGTAGCACCCTTGCATTGACATTAGCTCATGCCCTCTCTCTACCTACAAGTCTCTGTTTTCTCGTTCAGACTAGCTATCTCCTCAGCCCTCAGCTCTATTTTTTTATGACTAACCCAAACAAGGCCTTTTCTGAGTACCTACTACATTATATCCCATAGAACTTTATTCTTTTCCCACATTGAACATGCCACAGTTTGTTGTTATATATTTATTTTAATGTTTATTTAAATATATATCTTTTATATTATTTTATATGCTCTATGGTAGCAGAATTATATCTACTCATTCATCAAACCAGTGTTTGGAATTTTAATTGGCAATTAAAAATGTCCGTTGAATGAATGTACTTAATCCAATCCAGTCTTGAGCATAAAAATGGTTTCTTTATTTATTATGTTTATTCTCTCTCTTCTAATCAGTATGTAAATACCAGAAGAGCAGAAATATTTTAATGTTTTCACTGGTGCATTTCTAGTACTTATTACATTGCATGATGCACAGTATATTCTCAATATATATTTGTTAAATTAATAAATGCATAAACGAGTGTCCTACCCACAATGATGATGATTTAGTTTCTCCAAGTTCCTTTTTGGTCAGAGAACATTTACTTGTAGGAACTGGACAACACAAAAAGAAACAGAACCCACAGGCGGTCGGTAGCTCACAGACTGGCTTCAAAGCACATGTGAGACATCCGTTAAAGACTTCTGAAATACGTTGGTGTGCTTTCTAAGGAGAACTGACAGTTCTGCACAGGACAAGAACAAGAACTCTAGGTTGTCTGTGTTGTTATAAATTGATTTGTATCTGGTAACTAGGAAGATTTGGTAGCTTGTTCTTATGCCAATTCCATAAGGTAGATGTTATTTTCATTTTTTAAATGAAGAAACTAGAGCTCAGTGAAGTTAAGTTCCCACAAATCACTACACATTAGTTAGCAGACAGCTGAGATCTGAACTCTCTCTTGTTCATTTATAAAATCTACATTTTTTCTAATATGCTCTTTAGCATTTATAAGAAGAGGCTATGTGGACTAAATATGTCAAGTCTTCTGGGTCAATAATATATCATTGATATTTGGGGGGATTCATTTTGACTGATATGATTAAAGAACAGTCTCACATAAATATGAAATTTGAGTTGAACCATAAGGATCAAGAAGGATGGCAACCACTGAAGATAGAAGGATGAGGGGGAATATAAAATGGTACCAGTGGAATAGAGGAAGTACAGCAAGGTCACAAAAGATCAGCAAGGATATACAGAATAGGGTAAATATAGAGGGACTCTGAAAGAGAGTGACCACCTAGGAGGTAGGTAAGTATAACAGTGAGTGTCCCCTTAGAGGATAAAGGAAAAATGAAACTGTAAAACATCGAGATTAAACAAAAAAATCACTTTAAATGCTCATATGGCAAAAGGCATGTTGACTGCATATCATAATAATTAGGCTTATAGTAGAATTCTTATAAGCAATAATAAGTACTGGAAAACAATTCTTCAAAGTAATAAAAGAAAATATCTGCCAGCTTAGAATATTCCTAAACAATCATGCAATAGTTAAGGGAACATAACATTTACCAGATACATAATAACTAAGAACATTTATCATGCATGTATCCTCATTGAAAGTACTAGAAGAAACCTGAAGCCAGAGGGAAGTACTGGGATGCAAGAACAAAGGGGAGATAAAGAATAATAAGATATGTTGGCAAATCTGTCTTCTAGCAATAAAAATAATAACCTGCTCTATATATTTTTAAAATATGTAACTAAAACTCTTAGAAAAGGAAGGGAGTGTAGTTCAGAGAATAGTTTAGGCATGCTCATATTTCCACCTTGTTCCCAGGAAGAGGATAAAGGTATTGAGTAATTTTCAACTTCTTTAGGAAAAAGACCTGGTTAACAATGTATGTTATAAATTTACAGTTACAATCACAAGGTCATAAATAGAAATTGTGACTTCCACAACAGAAGCAGAAAAAAATCAATCAAACCTAAATAGGAACTAAAAAAGAAACACAAAGTGTAGTGAACCTCTTATTCTTACTCTCCTTTTCTTCCTGAATAATTCAATCAATCCTAAAGATATTACATGAGACAGTGCAAGGTAGAAGTTCATGGTTGGAGGGGATGCTGTAGAAGCTCAGAGTCTGGTATTAGACTCTAAGCAAAATGAGGAGCTCATAGGAGAACAGGGGTTGGGTGCAGCCTGGGTAAGAGTACCTGCACTACATTTTTCCATTCTCTCTCTACCCACAGGGAAAAGCTATCAATCTTTCTCTTCTCAGAGTTGGAAGTAAATGGATTGGCTTTGTAGTATTATCCACAGGAAGTCAGACCTTCTAACACACAAATCTTTTCTAAGTTAAAAGATAGTTTTGTCATCTTCCAATTATGTCTCAAAAGGAAAACTTCAAACGCTCACCATTTTATACTCATTTTAAGCAAGTTGTAGTGGCACATGCTTTAGTTTATCGCCCAGGAATTAAATTATGAGCTATGATAAGCATTTAATTCTGCAGTGGGAGCAAAAGAAAATAAAGATCTGAGTTTGAACCCTGGGGAAAAGAAAGCTTTAAGACTATTTGAAATGCAAGCAAACATAGTTTACCTAACTTAGGAAATCTTATGAAAATTATTAGAAAAAGTAGACTACTTATAAAACATCATGGTAAAGGTGTTTGTATATATTTATTTTTAGTCTGAAATGGCTGACAAGTTCTCATCTGAAAGTTCTTGCTTGTGGAATGGTAAAACAGCATATTTTATATTTACTTACTCTCTTACCCTTTCCCATTTCTAATGGTTCAAGCACTGGGTTTTATTTAGTATGTAAGGCCAGGTACTATCTTTCCAAGTTTTCAGCCATAAAAACAGACATAGAGAGGCTAAGTGACTTGCTCTACATTACCTCTTTTATTCTCACAACTTCTGCAAAAGGACTATATTATTGACTAAATTTTATGTGCAAGAAAATTCCTCACTCATTACACAACAATCACTAAGTAACTGAGTTAGGCAGGAAAGTTGGAGATCAATTGTATCAGAGTCCTTGAAACTTTCATGGACTGATAGTAAAAAAAAAGACAAATAAGCAATTTTAATACAAAGTTATTTTAGGAGGTACACTCAACCCAAGTTTATGAATATGCATCTTAGAATTTTGCCAAGTACACTATCTTAAACTAGTAAAAATCAACTAGTAATCTTTCAATATTTATCTCAAGCAATCACACTTTCAAAATTTAGCTCAAGCACATTTATCTTTTTTATGATGCCTTTGTAGTCCATCCCACCTCTCAACCCAAGTAAGAATAATTATTCCCAACTGTTGTTAAAGCACCTGTATAACAATCTATTGTACACTGACTTATTAATACAATTGTCTTCTTCCTTTTATAGATAAGGAAGTTCTCACAGCCAGAGACTGAGTCTGAACAGAGATTCACTGTTATATCTTCTGTGCCTAGTATGGGGACCACCACAAAATGATTGTTCAAAGACTATTGTTGAGTAAATGAAAAAAAATGATACCATCCATTGGTGAGCTTAAACACTGTTGTCTCTGAGAAAACTCAGATGTGCAGCTGGTAGGGAAGGCTGTGGTGGCTGAACAAGCAAGTGCAAAAAATACTGAGGCCCACAGACATACAATAAGAAACAAACTTCTGAATCACTTCCTTCTCTACCATTTCTCCTTTTGTCCAATACTAACCCTTGTCACTATGTTCTGGACTCCCAATTTTTCCAGTGTCTGCCAGAACCTCCTCTATACCCTCTCCCTCATGAATTTTCAATCATGTGCTCTCCACTGGTTCTTTCACTTCATTTTCAAAACATTTCCATTTCTCTTCAGCTAAAGCCTTTCTTTTGATTATGCTTCCAACTCAAGATAGAGTCTATTCCCTCTATCCCAACTGACATTAGTCTAGTCTATCTGTCATCTGGACAAATTACATACCTGCCTGCAGTCCTGTCCTCCTCCAATCCATCCTTAACACTAATAACAGAGTGAATTCAAAACACAAATGAAAATATGCCATTCCTATGCTGAAAACTCTTTAATATGTTCCCATCACTTCCTGGGTCAAGGTCAAGTTCCTTAATATGGCATTTAAAACTGTATAATATGTATTTCTAGGATATTTCCTGCTATTCTCCCATTTGTCACCTCTTTTCCCACCTCCACCCTATGATTTGGGCTCAACAGTCTCTGAGCACACAGCATGTGCTTTTACCACAGTCTGTATTCTCTCATGTTGTTTCATCTATCTGGAATGTCCTTTCCTGGTGTCTTACAGGGAGAATTGAGTTGTTCTCTCTTCATGCACAGGTCTCTATTTTAGCACTTCTCACATAAAATGTACTCCAACTATGAGCTCTCTGGTTGTGCATTAAAAATTAGTTCCCAGAACAAACAGGATAAGCATTGTCTAAAAAAATGATCAGGCAGGCATTCATTCCTTCCCCCAAGCATTGGCTGAGTGCTTCCTCAGTGCTAAGGACTAAAGTACACGTGTGCTGGAGACACAGAAGGGGAGCCCTCCCAAGGCTTCAGTGGTACTCATGGCCACCATCCCACACTGCCACCAATACAGTCAGTCACATAGTAGATGTTCATGTGGGAGACAAATGCCAGAAAAATCCATCTTAATACAAATTAGCTCTTACATTTTTATCTTTGTATCCTCAGAATCTAGCAATGAGTCTGGCAAGCGGCAGTACTTAATACATATTTATAAATGGAAGATAAATGAATCTACATGGATGGAATGAGGCAGTTAAGGCCACCAAATAGAACTTTTTCTTAAGGACTATTATCCATACAATGTCACCATCCACTGGCACATTTTTTAAGGTATGGTTTTTAAGTAATGTTGTATCCCTCCTAAGCTTTTAACAATGGGAAAATAAAACTGGTATATTCCAATTGGAAGTTGACAAATATTGTCACTAATATATCCTTTGTGATGACTCTTTTATAGGAAGAAAATGTACTCCAGAAATAATATAATGGCCCAACTACCAAGTTATGGTATGATATGGCAACTAGCAAAATTTCTTTTCAGAAACCTTCCTGAATAACAGTCTTGGCCCTCTCCATCTGACCCTACCGCATCCCCTTCAATCAACTTTAACTAACAGCAAGGAAGACAATGAAATGAATAAAACAGAATCTTTCCCCTGTTTTCAGGGAAATAAAGTTAATGATATGTTGCCACTAAAATTTCTCATTTTCTTTTATGTCAGAGTTTGACCATAAATGAAACAAGGAAAAAAGAAAGTTACAGTTTCCTCAAATGTAAACTGTACATCAGTTTACCTCATCAGATAAAACACACACACACATTTAATTAAGAAAGCTGCATGAAAATTTCAGAAATTCTACAAACCTTGTGCATAGAATCAGAGAAAGAATAATGAGTATCAAATTCAACCCCATGTATTTTTCAGATAAAGGAACTGAAGCCTATAGGGAGACAGACTTTCTTGAGGTTACATAATAAATGTAAGGCAGAGCTAAACTAGAACCCAAGTTTCCTGCCTCTCATATTGGTTCTTTTCAAGAATTTCTAAATTAGAAATATGACCAGTGCATGGGACTTCCAAAACTTATCAGTAATCATAAAGATTAGTTGGGTCTATTTTATTCCAGTACTCCCATGTAAAGCAACTAGAAATCATTTGAAAAGCAGAAGAATCATTTGAGAATAAACTAAATCCTAAAGTGCAAATTTCTTCAAGATCCAGGAGATGAGAAATTCAGGAGATAAAATTTAAAAAAAGATTACAGAAACTAGTGACGGAAAGGCAACAGAAGCTCGCCTAACCAAACAATGATATTCCTTAATTTAAAAAAATGAAGGGAATCATCAGAGCATTGCGAGAGCAGAAACCAAAAAACCTCCTCCTAGAAAAGCTGCTCCATAGCACAGCTACTATTTGCTGTCCCCCCAAGCCTGCTGCGCACCTGGAGAGGAAAGGAGGTTGCTTCCAAGTCAATATTGGGAAGCAATTTCTTATTTCAGAGAAGCCAAATATGGAACACATTGCCTTATGAAGTCAGGATTTCCCTATAATTAGAGATAATCAGGCAGAGGCTTGAACATTACAGAGGAGACTCTATCCAGTTGGTGGAAAGGGCTTTGTGAATGTATGACATTTTATGATTTCCAGTATCCTTTCCAACCTTGAGATTCTGTTATTCCATGGTGGAATTTAACACTGAGATGACTTGGGCTGAGTTGGAGGGGGGGTTATTGTGTCCCTCAAATTATACCACATAACTAATTGCCTACACTGCCTTTTCAAATGAATTCAATTTCTTCAGTACTTAATAAGGCAATGTATACAATATTTGCTGGATTTTGGAGAGGGAGGTGAGGGTTATAGTAATGAGTATAACATGGCCCTAGTTATTAAGGAAGTTTGAGTCTTTCAAGATGCCCAACTGTATAATGGAGAGTACAGGGTTGAGCAAAAGTAGATTTGCTCTTGTATGTAAAAGAGTTTATTCTTTTATACTTATTAATTATTATAAAATCACTTATTAATTATTGTATTATTTTTCATATGAACAACTATAAACCTACTTTTGCCCAACCCTATATATAGTTCTATGTACCTGATGTTAGCAAGACTAAAGTAACTTGCTTTGAACAGTATGACAAACCTGAATGAGTATGAATTTACTATCTTGCTGTACAAAATATGTATAATCTATTGGCTGAGATTTATGGAGTGCTTCTTCTGTGCCAGTCTCTAAACTAAGGTATTTTCCAGCAAAATCAACCTTCTATAATGGGTTATATTTTTACTCCATTTTTAATAAGAGGTTAAGTAACTTTTCTTTGATTATCTAGTTAAAAAATGGTTACAAAAACAGGCAGCTTAATACCAAGGCTTTTGTGTTGAATCACTATCCTTTCTCTCCTTCTCTATGCATATATGTACACATGTATGCATGCATGTATGCATGCATGTTCCTGATGTCATGAAGTACAGAAAGAAGAGCACAGAATTCTTAGACAAAGTACCTCATCCAAACTCTACCATTTACTATTTGTGTGACTTTGTAAAAATTATGTAATGTTTCTAACCTTGCATTGTATCGTTTTTAAAACTGGGATAAAAAAGTATTTACCTAACAGGTTAAAATGAGACTCCATTTTTAAAAAATGTTTTGTAAAATATGTAGCATTATAAATACAGGGCAGGACAAAAAGCAGGTTTACAGTTGTGAGTACACAAAACAGAGTTCATTCTAATATTATTAACTATTGTATTATTTTCCATATGAACAACTGTAAACAGACTTTGTTTTACCCTATATTAATTATAATTATTTTGTCTCATCATAAGTGGTATAATTTAATTCTAGCACCTCCTCTAGACTCTTTTAAACTCAATCCCAAAAATATAGAACAAATTCTTACCACCTTCATGGCTCCTCCTCTAGTCACTTTCTTCTCACTCATGGAATGCTGAAACAGTCTCAGCATTGGCCTTCTTATAATACTCTTGCCCTGTTTGCAGTGGATTATGAATCAGATAATGTCTAGCTTACTATTGTGCTTAGAGAAAAATCCACATTCCCTATTGTTACCCAGAAGGCATCATGTGATTTTGCCTGTTTCTTAGAACTAATACCCTACCACTTTCCCCTTATTCATTGTGTCCAGCCACTCTGACCTCACTGTTTTTGAATATGTTAATCTCCCAAGGTCTTTGTACTGGCTGTACTCTCTGCATACACTCTGTCCTCAAATCTTTCCACTGGTCACTGAGTTCCATCAGTCAGGACTCTGCTCATAAGTTACTTCCTCAGGGAACTCTTCAGAGATCATCTCAGCCAAAACGATTCCCCTTGTTCCACTTAACCAGTTATTCTCTATCCCTTACCTTGGGATAAGGGTTCTTACCTTGGGTTCTTTTCTTTGTAGCATTATCGCTACATAAGGAGGTCAAGCACCTTGATTTGTTCACCACTACAACTCCAGTTGACAACCAAAGTTTACTGGTGGACACTCAAATCATTTTTTCAACACACATCACTCAAAACAAAGATATAAATAATGAAATCCTACTTTTCTTTTAAATGAGAAGACCATCATTTCTGTTCACACCCTCATCTTCCAACTCTTTAATTAGATCTCTACTCACTAAGCACCAGGAAGTGCTGAGTGCTTGGTGAAACTCAGGCTAAGGGTTCCAACCCCTTTACCTTGGAGAGTAACGATCTCAACATCAGGCCAAAAAGCATAATTTCAAAAGAGCTAAGTCTTCTTTTCTACCTTTAAGTCTGCATTTGATTAGGACTTAAGACAAATGGTCACTATATGCTTGAGCAGCTGCAAGGTTCTCTGTTCACCCATTTAGAGAGGTTCAAGAGGCTCTTTGAGAGCCTCTGTTTAATGAAGCGCATTTTATTCTTACTCCAGATTCTTCGCTTAACATCTTAAGGCATTACATTCAGTTATTGCATTCTAAATAATTTCCAGAATTTATTTTTCTCATTTTCCCTGCCAATTTTCTGCTGTAAGGCCTTGAACAAGTCATTTCTTGATCTGGATCTCAATGGCTTCACTCACTGTAAACCTGTGCTAAATATATGATAGACTCCAATATTAAATGTGCATAACAGCTCCAGAAAGCCCTTAACACAACACCCAGCATGACTATTAATTACAGTCTATGATCTGTCTACATTGTACACATCAAAAATAGGATCCATGGCTTAAATAGGACCCAGTATATGTCAGTCATAAAATAACAACTATTCTATGAAAGGAAGTGTGATATGAGGAAAACTCATGAATTTGGAGTACAAGTTTCAGAAGTTATACCTAGACAACTTACCTAATATCTCTGAGACTCAGGGTTATGATTAATATAACACTAAATTCTCTCAGGGACATTACAAGGATTAAGCTAGATGATTGATATGGACCTGTACACTCTAAAGTACTATATAAAATGTTAGTGAAGGTGATAGTGATACAGTGAAGGGGCTGGTTATTTTTAAGTTTACCATAGTAGAGGGGAAATTATTGTGAGTGGGGATGTCAAAAAATCTGGGTCCTAGCCTTAAATTCTGCAGCTTATTAGCTGTGTGATTTTTTACTAGTCACTCTCCATTTCTGAGTCTCGGCTTCTTTGTCTATAAAATCAGTCAACTGGACTAGACTAATGCTGAGGCTATTTCCAGCTTTAACATTAAATAGCAATAGCTCCTTGAAGGCAGAGACTATCTTTTTCATCTTTGTATCTGCACTCTCTAGTACATAGCATGTCATAATTGTTAATGGTTGTTTATTTGAACAAAACAACTATGGAGCAGAAAGAATAGGAAAGAGGGCCATTTCAATGTATGTTCAGGAGGTAGAATGAATAAGGTTTGGTGACAGATTGGTCAGGGAGTGAGTGGGAAACCAGGCTGAACACATTTCAAATGAAATGGTGGCCAGTTGACCAGATTCCAGAAAGAGGAACCATCAATGATTAAATAATTGTCAGCACATCCTAAGAAGGATCAGTTTAAAGAATCTGGGTTATTTAATATGGAGAAGAAAATCTTCAGAGGGGAATGGATCAGCCATAACAAGCTCTTCATTCAATGAACAGCTTAAGGCTTGGATTAAAAGCATTAAAGACTAATTCATGTCACTTTTAAATATCCCAATTTTTGTGATTTTACATGCTTAGAAATCCAAGCATTATCAGCTTTGGTTTTATTGGTTCTGAGGGCATAACATGTGACTGCGAGCTGGGAAGGAATTCAAAATGGGATAATTACAATTTCTGACTTAAAGATGGTTCCGATTGATGGTTTGCTGGAGGATTTGGGGGATGTTTTTCATGTCAAGAATACCTGGGACATATTCTATAGATATCAAAATTCCCAAGACAATTTGGAGGTTTATGACAACATGGTTATCTGTAATGGAGCTACTGAGAAATTCAGTAAAATGACTGGAGTATGGAGAGATCATCTATTCCAATCCTGCACTTGACTGATAAGAAAGTGGGAAAAGTTGTTCAATATCATACATTGAGTTAATGGCAGAGCTGCTATTGGGGGAGTTTAAAAAAGAAACTAATATTCTTTGAGTACTTACTATGTGTCAGATTTACATGTATTATCTCAATGCCATATACACTGGAGTTAGGTTTAGTGTTTCATTTTATAGATGAAGAAACAGATGTAGAGAATTCAAGTAACTTGTCCAAGGTTATACTAACTGTAAGTTTCAGAGTCAGCACTGACCCCGCATTGGCCAATGGGGTTTAATCCTGGGCCCATGTTTGTCACTATTCTATTTCCTTATTACTATAGAGAACATATGTATCCTGGCTTTCCAGGGACAGTTTGGAAGGTAAATTATATGACCAACTTACTTTTATCATGAATCAAAAAATATAATGCACTGTTCACTTTCATTCATACAAAATTTGGGGACCCAGGAGCTAGGTGCTCATCAACTTTACTTTATTACTAATGGATCTTCAGAGAAAACTGGTTTTCAAGACTTTTTTTAAAAGTTGTTTGTTTTCCTTATGTGCCACTTTCAGAAACTTTCTCTCATCTACAAGTCAAAAGTTATCAGTAAAGAAAGATAGTAATCAGAAAAAGGGGATGGGGAGTAATTAAACTAAGAAAGGGATTCTGTCTAACCTAATTCCCAGACAATAAGTGAACCACAAGCAAGAGGAGAGAGATTACATCAATTTAAAGACTACTGGCACAGAAGACTCTGGCAAGAATATATTGGACACTGAATCAGAGTTTCATTGCAACTGAGTATACTTACAGTATAAATAACTAACATCCAAAGAGCACTCTACAGTTACCAAGTAGTTTCATTCATGTATGAATTCTTTTACTTTTCATTCACGCATCCAACAAATAACTAGTAAGCCTATTTTAAGCTATATACTATAAACTTCTAAGGACAGAGGCTGTGTTGCTCTTGCTCATTGTTGAACTCCCAATATCTGGCATAGTGCCTGACACATAATGTGTGCTCAGTAAATGTATGCTGGGTGAGTATTAGTATATATAAAGATTAATATGGGCTTGTCCAAAAGTTCACTGTGTAGTAGAAGATAAAGAACAATTAAATCAGAGAATATAATGTCATAAGTATGTAACAGAGGGAAACCTGGAGCTCTGAAAAACTGAGATCACTAAGTTTAGAGCAGAGAAAACTCCCTGAAGGAGCTTACACCCAGGATCAAGTTTGAAATAGCAATTGACAATATATACTCTTAGTTAGTTGTAAATACCACCCAAGAAGTAGAGATTATTACTATTTTACAGAAAAAGAAACTAAGTCTCAGGGCAGCTAAGTGACTTATCCAAGTTTACACTATGTTCACAGTGATATACTTTTTCCTTACACTCCTTCAGTTCTAAGGAAGTCACGGGGTGAGGAGGATAGGGACTTTTGGCAAGGATTACAAATAACAGAGAAGTACTGATATTTCAGGATTCAAGAGATTCTAAATCTGAGTACACGTTCTTTGACTCTGGGGAACAAAGAGGAACAAAGTCAGGGCCAGAATGGAGGAAGCTTTAAGAGGAAGATGCAAAGGTAACTTTAACAGTACAATAATGCATTCTTTTGTTCCCAAATCAGACATTTGTTGAGACCTTATTATGCCTCAGGCACTGAAGACACAGAGATGGAAAACTGGTCTCTGATTTCAAAGAATGAAATGCCTAGAGTAAGATAATAGAGGCACACGTCATCATCTGATTTGCAGTCCAGGCATAAAAAAAAAAATTCTTTTTCTATGTGGAATTCTTAGTAACTTGAATATAGAAGGTTAAGCATGTCAGTAAATGGGAATATTGACGACAGCCTATGGATTCTACAATGAGAGAGACCATGTCAAACTGATGCTTGTATCACATCTTCAACAACCATCTCCACCCCTTTCCTAGTATCTAGCATGGGAAAGTTTGCTAATAAAGCTTACTAAATGAAGGAGCAAATAAATGAATGAATGAATGACAAGTAAAAGATCAAGGTGTGCCTTTCTCCCAAAGAACACTTTGGCATTTTAATACCAGCCTTCAATGTCTTAAATTAAACTAATAAAATGGAGTGTCAGGCTCTGCATTAAGTAGATAAACTATGAAGCCATTTTGAGAAATGTGAAAATATACCTTTTCCATCCTTTCATACAGGGAAATAATCCCCGACCCTGATTGAAGTCCAATCACTGCCTCCCACCACACACACACATGCATGCTTGTGTAAATACATGCAGGCTGATTCTGGCTGTCAGGAATTATGAATTATTCCCAGGGGGTTCATATAATTTCTATACTAAGTGACTTTGGGTAAGTCACTTTTCCTTTTTAAGCCTGTCTCCTCATCTGTAAAACTTTCATAATAATAGCAGCATTACCTATTTTATGAGGCTGCTATGAGGCTCACGTGAAATAATTGATGTTAAAGTGCTGTAGGATGTGTCCTTTCCCCATGTCCTCTGTATCAGCATATGTAACCACCATTTCTATATTCCCAATGCCCTGTGCACAGGGATTGCTTGATTTTGTCAAATGCATGCAGGCATACTGTTATTACTCTAGGCTGTCAGGAGAAGGACCAAAGGAATCCAGCAGCCTCATCTCGATAATATGATTCCTAGGAAGCACTTAACTAAAAACTAAAGAGAATTGAGCCTACATATAAAAGAGGTGTCCTGGTAATCAATCACACATTTGCATAAGCTATGAATCATTCTGCATAATTAGAACAAATAATTTTCCTATAAATCAAGGCCCAGACAACTGTGAAGGTCTGATGTTTATTCCCCTCAAACCATCTAATTACAGTGAGAAGGTAACAAATGATTCTTCTTTGAAGGAGAAAAAGTCGGAGGAGGAGATTTTGAGGGACAAGCACCACTAAATCAAACAGTTTAGAGGAAGGCAAGAAACACTTGAGATAATTCCTAATGACTCATCTCATTGCTTCAGAACTGTATTCCCAGGCTTCACAAGGCGTTTGGTGCCTGAAAATCAAACTTCCATAGCAATCCCAGGTTAATAGGACTGAAATATTGTCATTTCTACGTAAGTAGTGGCTTCCCAATGTTCTGGCTATTTTCCTGTATAATAACATTCAAAAAATTCCTCAAGTATTTGGCTTCCATTAACTTCAATTTGGTATTCACCCTCACCTGTCTACCCTCTCAAGATTAATTTAAAACTTTTCAGGTCTCCAAAATCAAGCCATTAACATCCACATGCGGTAGAGGTAAAAAGACTCCTAGTGGAGGCATAGGGAAATCTGTGCTCTGGGTAGCAGAGGACTCAAAGCTGAGGGGGGCCTCAGTTTTATCGAGCCCAATCTTGGTTTTACAGAGCAAAGGAAGAAGCTTGGAGAGTGAACTTCCCCCCAGATTCTGAAGACATAACTGCAGAAGTGAAACTTTACCAGGACTAGCCCCATAGCCCATGCTCTTCCAACCATCCCACACTGTCCTCCACTACACCACCTGAGTGTTAGTTTCCTTTCCCATCAAATGAGGTGACATGTTGGAGGATTTCTAAATCCACAGCTCTATATTTTTGGAGAGCTGCAGAACAAATAATTCTTCTAGTTTAGCACTGCCTCAAAATCTTAAATGCCCTAATATCAATTCTACTTTTACTAAAATGAGGATAACAATAGCTTTGTTACTGAACTGTCACAATGGTTAAGGGATATAATGGAAGTGAAAGTGTTTTCAGTTAATAAAGAAACCACAAGGATCCTCGAGAATGAGGAAGAGGAAGACAGATCTTTCCTTTCCTCCAGTCTCATCATTTCTCCTTCATCTGTTAAGGTGTGTGAAGGACCATCTCTTTCACTATCTCTGACTGAACTCACAAGTAAAGCAATAGAAGAGGGAATAAATCCATGGGATCAGAAAGTAACCTCATCACTTTTGTCTCCTGTCGGGTTTTGTTAACCAGCTTCAGAGGGAAAATTGACAAAGGCAGTGAGTGGGCCTCTCCCTAAAAAGGCCCTTCCATCTGGTGCAGCACCGAAACCATCAGCCCTGTAATTAAAATGCAATTGCCATCCCCTGCCGTAATCCCAGGATGGCTATTCCATCTGCATGAGATATAGGGGGGAAAGCACCATTTTTTTGCACTTTTCTGGCTCCATTAAGTTTATTCTCTATTAATTAATCTAACTACACTAGGGGCTCCTTCTTACTCTGTAAACCAGAGTGGCACAAACCACACATGGGACGTCTGAAATGGCATGAATTTTTAAAAGTCTGTGCCCAACCCCATTACAGAAAGGCTTAATTACTTCTGACTAAATCTGTAATTAAAATATATCACTGAAGCAGATTCACCTGTGTGTGTAGGTGTTGGCGTGCACCCCGTGTGACGGGCAGAGATGAATCAATGAGAGACAGCATGCAGAGAATAAAATTGTGCTAGGTGGCAAGATAATTCTCAGGGAGGACTTGAAAAAGAAAGTCAGAAAATGTTGGAGAATATATAGGAGAAATCCTGTCAACTCATCAATTAGAAAGAAAAATGATATGTCTAACAGCAAATCGTGACAGTGAACCTATTTGCTGGGGTAGATGGAACTAAGGTGGGAAATGACAGGGAATGGGTTAAACTGTGAAGGCAGCCAAAGGTAGATGAAAAACTATGATGAAGGCAAGCCAAGGCTGTAGTTAGAAAGAGAGTGTGAGCCATATATTGTAGGAAAAGCAATGCTAGAAGTGGGGAAGTGGGAACAAATTTCAAAAGTCAGGATAGGCAGACTTGGAAACAGAGCTATGAACAGTGTGTGTGCTTGGGTCTTTTCTTTAGATGTTGTCTAGAAGGTGTTATGGGATTAGGCATGAAGGACTGAATGACATTTCAGACTGAAGTACCGTAAGATAAAAAGTACTGAATTATAAGAAAACAAGAGTCCATATAATTTTTCTGATCTTGGATAAGTTATCTCCCCTTTAGGCTTGTTCCCTTCTCTGTAAAATAGGGGCAATAATAACCTACCTCAAGTACTGAGCCACTGTGTATCGCTATGGCAACACTGGTCACATAAACTATAAGATGAACAGTTTCCCCTGGAGTTGTGCAATACAAAATTACTGTTAAATCTAAATATAAACTGAAAAGAGAAAATTTTTGCAATGAAAAATATGTATGAACATGTTATATTTTTAGTTTGTATGACAATAAGTTATATACTTTTGTTTTGTGTTTCCTCATATTTAAAGTTAAGATATTGGGCTAGATGATTTTTAAAGTTTTCTTCAATTTCAATATTAAATAGTGTTATGACTCATGTGGACTTCATTCACTCATTCAACCAAAATTCAAAGAGGCCCTAAGCCAGGTGCTGAAAATTAAAAAAAATAATTGAAATATGTTTCTCTCCCCTGGGAGCTCACAGTTGAGTGGACTTTATACTATATAATGTCCTTCAAAGTAATACAATTGGTGCTTTTCAATTATATTTTCCTATTCCTCAACTGAATTGCAGCACTTCAAAATATTAGCCTAATAAGAACAAGAAATTATAAACTTTAAATGACATTTAAAATTAGACAAAGTCTTATCTTTAGACAAAAAGAATTATTCTGAAAGCCTTTAGATTGTTTTTAATAGGAAGTACTGGACTGGGATTCAGAAAGACTGGGCTGTAGTTTCAGCTTTATTGCTGGTCACTATGAGAACTTGGTTAAGTCACATAATCTCCCATGGCATTGGCTTTCTACTGATCTAACCGAGGACATTGGGCTAACCAAGATGATCTTTGAGCTTAAAGCTTTGAGGATCTACATTTTAGACAGTTCATTATCAAATTCTTTTCAACAATTCCACTATAGAATACACACACACACACTTTGGCAATATACTCTTATACCAAAAATGACCAAACTGTAACATCTCATAAAGCACCTTTAAGTACTACAAATAATTGATGATTCTTGCTAAGCCAAACAAAGGCTGTAAAAATGAAATTCAAAGAAAGATTAAATTATCACTAAACTAGAACTTTTGAAATCCTTCCTCTTAATTTTCATTTAAATTGACTCAGAAATTGAACTCACTGATTTGAGTTTTTCTATGTGTTTTCACTTCCATTTTCTTCCTTCTTACCAAGCATTTCACATCCATTTCCTCTCTCAATTTCATGTTCAATAAAGCAGAGTGGCTGAGTCATAGGGTCCATATAGGGGAGGAGTAGGAAACAAGACTAGAAGTAGAATCCCAACTATGACACTTCCTAACCGTGTATCCTTAGGCAAAGGATTGAACTTCCCCTAGTCTCAGTCTCTCTAGCTATAAGGTGAGAATAATAACAATTATTCTACAGTGTAACTTACAAAGTCAAGGAATATACATAGAATGTGTAGTAAATTTTTTGAACACAGTAGGTATTCTATAACATTATTTTTCTCTAACTACAGCCCACCCATAGCATCCTCTATAGATCAAAAATTTTTTTCTGAGAAAGAACATTTATTTAAACTGAGAATTATGTTCCAGCTATATGAGTATTAGAGTAATATCTATATCAAACATGCATTATAGATGTCCTTGAAATAATAGATCAGATTACAATTACTCTGTGAACTCATCAAGGACACTCACTTGAGCCCTGGCCAGGTGGCTCAGATGATTGAAGCATTGTCCTGTGCACCAAAAAGTTGCAGGTTCTATCTACGGTCAGAGCACATACATGTGGGTTTGATATCCAGCTGGAGCATACATGGGAGACAACCATTTGATGTTTCTCACATCAATCTCCCTCCCTTTCCTCTCTCTCTAATATCAATAAACATATCCTCTTGTGAGGATTTGAGAAAAAGGTTGTGCCCTGGCTGATGTGGCTCAGTGGACTGAAAACCAGCCTGCAAACCAAAGGGTCATTGGTTTGATTCCCAGTCAAGGCACAAGCTTGGGTTGCCGGCCAGGTCCCCAGTGTGGGGGCACACGAGAAGCAGCCACACATTGATGTTTCTCTCCCTCTCTTTCTCCCTCCCTTCCCCTCTGTCTAAAAATAAATAAATAGAATCTTCATTAAAAAAAAAATAAGTCCCTGCTGCTGTGGTGCAGTGGATTGAGCACTGGCCTGCGAACCAAAAAAGAAAAATAAAAAAGTTGTAATTTTTTTAAAAAAGAGACTAACTTGACAATTTCTGGCAAGTCAGCCCTTGCCAAACACTCATGTCAAACCCTTAATTAAGATATTCAGTAACTGAAAAAGACAAGAGGAACTGATTTACTATCCATTCCTTGAGGTCTCTGACCTCTAAACAATAAAATTATATAATTTTTAATTTTATTAGCTTAACTACCACTAGAAGTGCCATGACTGAGTAGGTTATGCCTTCAGCTTGTGTATACAGCTAGCGTAAGAAATGTTCACCTATGAGAAACATTATATTTGTAAAATCCTAATTTAAAAACATCCAAATGTGAATTTCAACAAAGCCTCTTATTTAAGGAATACTCATAATATTCCCTCCTAAAATGTCAGGCTAAAAAAAAAAAACAACTTTCTCAATCAACAGATCTGCTTCCTTTTCTCAAACAAGGAAACAAAGAAAAATCATTGTTCCTTCTGCCTTCATATCCAGGAAACTCAGAGCTCTATCTAGTTTTTAAATGCAACAGCTATCTAATGTTTAAATTATTTTTTTGTCCCTGTGAGCACCTCCACAACCCCATTTGTATTATCATCATTCAGAATCTTTCATATAGTTTCTTTTTTTTTCTTGCTCCTCTTTAAGCATTCAGGAGCCTTCAAAGAATTAGAAAATGGAGTACAATATGTTTCCCTAATTCTCCTGCTAAGTACAACTAAAAATCCTGGACATTATACATAAAACAGGCACAGACAAATGCCAACAGGCACAAACAAATTTTTTTTAAAAATTGTTCTCCTTAGACAAATGACTAGAAAAGGGGAAGCCTAACTCTCCCCAAGACTCTTAGAAAATAAATTTTCTACTATAAACAAATACCACAGGAAAAAAAATGTAGCTCCACCACACCTTGACGTAAAAGGTCAAAAGAGGAGCCTAGATTTCTACCTTATCCAGGCTGTAACATGGTGCCCTAACTGCACTGCCAGGATGGTATCATGGAAGGCTGAGTAGGCGGGAGATTTTCATCTTTGCTGGGTAGTAAGGAGGCCCGCCATCCACCTACCCCACTGTGGTTTCAGTAGAGACAGTGTGGGATACCTGGACTTTAACTCACTCTGTCACAATGGGTAGCCCCTCCTCCTCTTAGCTGCTGTGGTGCCACAGAAGTTTTGTGGGGAATCATGATTTTCATCACAGTCCAGATCCCCACCCAAAAGTAATAAGGGCTTGTTTCTTATGCTGCAATGTCAATAGAGGCCAAGTGATGAACATGGACTTCTACTTCCATCTGGTAGTAAGAAAACGTCAAAATTCTCCTTCTTTCAGAATATTTTCTGAGAAAGCCAGCCAAAACAGATGATGTAAATATGATCCAGAGTCTCATAACATAATACACAAAATTTTAACTTGCCATTCAAGTCTTAATAGAAAAATCAATCATTGTGCGAAGTACCAGGAAAATTTCAAATTTTTAAAAAATCAATAGATTCCAACAAGGAGATGACAGATATTTAGAATTTCTGACAAAGATTTTAAAGCAGCCATCATAAAAATGCTTCAAAAAGCAATTATAACCATGTTATCAGAAAAGAAATGGGAGATATGAGGAAGAATCAAATGAAAATTTTATATATTTTTAAATACAATAACTGAAATTTAAAAAAAAAAACTCAGTGAATGACCTAAACATTAGAGTGGAGAAGACTGGAAAAGTACCAGTGAGTTGAAAGATATAACGATAGACATTATTCAATCTTAACACAGACAGAAAACAAAGTAGGAAAAAAGTAAACACAGCATTACAGACCTATGGGGCTATAACAAAACATCTAATATTCCTGTCACCAGAGTCCCAGAAAAACAAAAGAAATACAGCAGAGCTGAAAGAGCACTGGAAGAAATAATGGCCAAGAAATACCTCAATCTGACAACAGACATAAACCTACAGGTGCAAAAAGTTGAACAATCTCCAAGTAGAACAAACTCAAAGAAATTAACACAAAGACATACCATAATAAAACTTCTTAAAACTAAGACAAAGAAAAAAACTTTGAAAATAGTGACAAAGAAACAATACCTTAACTATATGGGTAAAAGAATACAAATTAGAGTAGATTTATTATAAGAACCAGAAGGAAATGGCACATTTTTATTTCTGATAGCAAAGGATTATCCTATATCCAATAAAGCTTATCACAATGAAGTTAAACTAAAAATCATTAATAGGAAGAAAACAACATCTCTAAATAGTTAAAAACACTAAAAAACAAAGTTATAAATAATCTATGGGACAAAAAGGAATTTAAGGAGAATTTTTTAAAAATCCATTTAACTGAATGAAAATGAAAATAGACTTTATCAAATGTTGTGAGATATTGCTAAAGCAACACTGAAAGGCAATTTTACAGTATTAAATGCACACATTGGAAAAGAAAAAAGTATCAGATGAAAAATCTAAGCTCTGATCTCATGAAACTGGGGGAAAAAAGAAATGAAAGTGTAAATCAAAGCAAGCAGTGTAAGGAAATAAAATGATAAAAAGCATAAACAAATGACATTGAAAGAAAAAAATAATAGAAAAAATCAGTGAAACAAATACCTGGTTCTTGGAAAAGATCAATAAAGTTGATAAACCTCTCTTAAGAATGACAAAGAAATAGAAAGAAGATACAAATTACCAATACCAGAAATAAAAGAAAAATATATCACTATAGGCCATGTAGATATCAAAAGGAAAATAGGGAATATTATGAACAACTCTACAAACATAAAATTGACAAAGTACATGAAATGGTCAATTTTTTTGAAAAATACAAACTGCTACAATTAAAACAATAAGAAATAAGTAATTTAAATAGCTCTATAATTATTAAGAGAATTTTATTTGTAATTTTAATATTCCTTAAAAAAAATCTCTATTCCCAGATAATTTCACTGGAGAATTCCATCAAATGTTTGAAAAAGAATTAACACCAATCTACACAGTCTCCTTCAGAAAATAGAAAAGGAGGAAGCACTTCACAACTCATTATATGAAGCTACTATTTCAATATGATATAAAAATAAAGCAAAGACAATATAAAAAATGAAAAATGCAGACCAGTATGCTTCATAAATATCATGCAAAATCCTTAACAAAATATTAGCAAAAAGAATTCAGCAATAAGTAAAAAGAATTACATGCCATAACAAAGTAGAATTTATTCAAAGATGATTCAATATTCAAAAGCCAATGTAATTCACCATATTAATAAGCCAAAGGAAAAAAAATCTGATGATTATATCTACTGATGAAGAAAAATTATTTGACAAAATTTAACACCTATTGTTAAGGAAAATTCTCAGAAAAATAGAAATAAAAAACTATCTCAACTTGATAACAACTACCCAAAATCTACAGGTCTTATTATACTAATGTTGAAAAACTGTCAGGTACTACAGGTAGCAATAGGAATATAGCGGAGAATAAAGGAAAGGGCCCTGCACTCAAGGCATACAACATAAAAAATTTGCAATTATTATGCAGTGTGAAATGAGCTATGACAGTACATAGGGAGGAATTCTGTGATAATTGAGCAGACAGTTATCTAATCCAACCCAGTGTTTGAAATGCAAATATAAATAAATAAATACATACATACATACATACATACATAAATAAAATAAAGTGCACCAAGAGAGATGAAGAGGAGGAAGGAATTTGTAGAAGGAAGGGAAAACACCTTGTAATAGCCTGTAAGACAAGATGAGTATTACTGACAGGCAGTATGCTTTATGAGGACATGATAGAAAAGGAGGACCCCTGATCTAGCCCAAGCTGTTTCGACTTCAGTTCTGAGAGAGATGGGGAAGCACTGCTTTGTTTTAAGGATAGGAAGGATTTGCATTGAGTTGAATTCAGAGTGTTTGAGAATGTCCTTAGGGGCATGAAAGGTCAACATTAAGGACTCAACAAGAGGTAGGAGGCCAAGTAATATATAATGATGATCTGGATTAAGGCAACAGGAGTTAGTAACACATTTTGTTCCCTAGATAGCCAGACTAATCTCTGGACTTCGGAATCAACATTCAGGACTTTATCAGTTTCATGTACTGTGGAGGAAAGATAAGAAAAAGTGAGTTGCACCCTACAGTCTTAAAGACAGGAAAATAGGAGAGTTGGGTGGAAACTTAAAGATTTTAAAGCTCAAGTTTCAACATGAGACAGCAAAATAATAAAGGATTACATGGTAAAAAAACTAAGAGCCAATTCTGATTTTCTACATGCCCTAGGGAAGTTAGTAGGTCTCTGTAAGCCTCAGTTTCCTCATCTAGAAGATGAGATAATAAACCTCATTTTACCCAGTTTTCTTTGAGGATTAAATGAGATGATGAATGTAAATGTGCTTTGTTAACTTGAAAGAGAGCAAGCAATTATAATGAACAACAAATACTCTTGTAAATTATCTGTTTCAGACCATCTGCAAAACTGCCCTTGAAGCTGATATATTCATCCTTGCTAGTCAGCTTTTTATTTTTGTTTGTTTGTTTTTTCAGCACCAGTAGGGAATATAGGTAAGTGGAGGAGACAAAAGATGGAGGGAAGAAGAAAGCATAACTAACATTTGTGCTGCACCTACTATGACCCAGGATTTGAGTCATGAGCTTTAACATACATTATGCCATAATGTCTCTCCTGTTTTACAGACATGAATATAGAGTCAGCAAAGTTAAGTAGTTTGCCAACTTCACATAGCAGGAATTCAAAGAGAGCTGCATGTAAGACAGCTAAGACTGTCTTACTTTAATTCTTTGGCTCTTGCCACCAACCTAAGCTGTTTCATTTCCAGGAGCTATGCCTAAGAATAAACTAAAACCATTTAAAACCAGCATGAGCCTAAAGGTACAAGTTTCAAGTGCACAATTTCACAACACATGCTCTGTATACTGCATTGTGTGTTTACCGCCCCAAGTCAAGTCTCCTTCCATCACCACTTAGCCCCCCATACCCTCCTCCACCTCCTTCCACTTGGCAATCAACACACTGTTGTCCATGTCCATGAGTTTCTTCTCTCTAATATTTTTCCTGAAACTTATACAATTTTAACCAGTGTCACCCCAATAAATTCAATAAAAAGGAAAAAAATTAAAATAAAACCAGCATGAACCTGATGTGCAATGATCTGAATGGCATCATTGGGCCCTTGGAGGCTCAATGGCACCTAACACAGTGTTTGACATGTAGTAGGTGCTAAAACTCATATTTTTAGAATGAGAGAGAGAAAAATCACAAGTCAATAAATGAAGTAAAAGTCTTTGAATACCTCCAAATTCTTTTCCTGATTGCCTAATCTTTCAAATTATTTCACCATGTATAAAGTACAGGTTATGTGCTAAATAAATAAAATTTCAAATTGAATTTGCTGGGGGACACTGGTTCAAAAAACCATATAGGTTTCAAGTGTACAACTCAATAAAACATCATCTGCACACTGCCTTGTGACCCCATTGCCCCAAGCAAATTTCCCCCCTTTCCCCACCTCCACCCACCTCCCATCCTCTTCCCCTCTGGCTATCACCACACTGTTGTCTGAGTCTGCATTACATGTGTGTTTGTTAGCTTAATTCCTTCACCTTCTTTCACCCAGACTCCAATGCTCCTCCCCTCTGACAGATGTGAGTCTGTCCCATGTTTTCATGCTTCTGTTTCTATTTTGCTCATTAGATTCCACATGTAAGTGAGATCATATGGTATTTGTCTTTCTCTGACTGGCTTATTTCACTTAGCATAATCTCCAGGTTCCTTCACGCAGTCACGAAAGGTGAGATTTCCTTTTTTATGGCCAAGTAGTATTCCATTGTGTAAATGTACACAGCTTTTGAATAAATAATGTTGAATGAATAAATACATAATGTATTTTCCTATTTGATGAAAGATGAGGTCCCAATAGGAAACATAACAAAACATTATTAATCTTCACACTTGGCCTCAATGACATACCTCTAGAGCTTATCCTGGGAACGTTTGGGAAGGGAAGAGAAGAGAGAGCTATAGGATAACGAGCTTTTCTAGCCAAAATGAGTAAGTGGGAGGAAAGGAAAAACAGGAAGAATGACAGGGAGGAAAGGTCAGAGACACTGAAGATAAACTACTAATGGAAGTGGGGAGAGTGGGGAGGGGGATGGACAGGAGGCAAAGCTTAAGCATTAGGGCGAGCAAAGCTTTGCTTACCTACCACTCACCTCCTGCTGCATGGCCTAGTTCCTAACAGTCCAGGGACTGGTACCAGTCTGCCATCTGCAAGCCCAGTATTGGGGACCCCTGATATAGAGCACTATCTACCACAGTGTACAGCCATGCCTATTTGAAGGTGGGCAGGATATCCTTTACATTCTTCCTAATGTTCTTTTCCTGTTATAAGGCTAGACTCACAGAAAGCAAAGAAATGTGCTGGATTCACTAGCAGAACAGCACTGTAATTTCTCTTGCTGGGAGCCAAGTGGAAGGCTTCATGAACTGGGTCAGAATCCTTCTTGGATTCTGGTGCACAGTGCTGGAAGGAAGCAAATTGTATTTTTGAATTCTATAACCATGTAAAAAGAATTTTTTACATGTCCAAACAGTTACACTGTTGTGATATACAGTTTCAGAAGACCTAAACTTAAATCCTGGTCCAGGTACCTACTCTTTCTTTATGTTTCCTTAAAACACATTAGCCTCTGGAAATACTGTGATATGTGATTGCACAATAATGTACTTGTCCTTTTATAATCTGCCTGTAGCTTACTTTTCCTAAAGTGCCTTCTATCACTGTCCCCTTGGTCCTAGGTATTCAAAAATCTAGCCAAATGAGACCACTAGAAACTTTTTTAACTTATTTTTCATGCCTCTATATTTTTGCTCAAGTTATTCTCTCTATGCCAAAGGATCAACCTATCGTCTACTTAACCCCCCCTTCTTGATAGAAAATTCCTATCCATCCTTCATGATCCTTGCCCCCACTGCCACCCCCAAAAAACAAGTCCTCTGTGAAGCCTCTCCCCAGTGAAGCCTCTCCCCAGTAAAGCCTAAGACAGAAAACCTACATGATCTCACTTTAATCATAGTATCATGCAAGTTGGGAATGAAAATATCCATTATTACATGCAGAAATAGAAACTCAAAGAGATTAAGTGGTACCCTTTTCTCACAACCCTGACAAGTAGAAAAGATGAAATTTAAATCAGGTGTGTGCATCTGACAGACAGTAGAAAAAATGGGTAGAAGCTACAAGGAGATAGGTTTCAGCTTAACATAAGAAAGAACTTACCAACAATCAGATCAGTCCAACAATGAATTGGACTGAACTCATTCTACAAAAGGTAAGTTCCCTAGCACTATAGGCATCTAAAAAGAGGCTAGATAACCATTGGACAAGGTCATTATAGAGGAAACTTCTGCACTCTAAAATTTCTTCTGGCTTTGACATTCTATATCAACATTCACATGACAAAAACAAACAAGCAAAAAATAAACAAAACCTGTTCAGGAAACATTCTGGTTTTCTCAGAGAAACCTGATTAATCCTTAAAAGAGTAGCTTGTGAGACAAACATCCTTTTCAGCATTTGTTAGAACTTGACCTTTGAAAAAACAGTTCTACAGAAAATGGCCAGATCCAGAAGCTTGTTTCTTTCACACTTTCTTCACCAAAGAACAAATTCTAAGAAATTTGTGTGAATTTGTGATTTAACTTTTTTAAACTCATTAAACAATGATTCTTATATATGCTATCTTCTCTCTTTGTTTTAGCATATTTAGCATTGCTGATGTTGTTCAGCATTTAATATTCTCCACTTTATATATAATTAAAATAGAATTTAATACAACTCACTTGTATCAGTTAAGCATTTGTCATTCTACTTGCCTACTTAGAATATCTTGGTGAAGTGAGCTCAGTGGGGTAGGCTTGTTTTAGGCAGGTTTGTGATGAACTGGTCAAAGGGAGTATGAAAGTACTTAGCCAAGGCTTATCTACAGGTGACCTCGCAACGCTAATGATGAAGTGCTGCCCAAACTGAGCCTAGCACTTGGTGAAAGCGCTCTCTTAGCTCCTTCTGCTTGAGTCAAGGCAAGCCCAGGAGAATTAGACGTGGTCTAGGGGCATAACAGAAATTATGGCAAAGCATAAAAGACAGAGTCAGGATCAGAGGAGATCAAGCATCTGACAGGTTAGGTTAGTGCAGCGATAAAGACAGTCACTGAAGCAAAAGGCCAGGAATTGATTCAGGTTAGGAAAAAAGAATTTAAGGCAGGTGAAGCTTTGCATTTTATAATCAGACCATGAACTACCATAAGTAATGAGGAATGGATGCCTGATTACTGCATTCCAAAAAGGAACATATTGTAAGTTTTGTGCAGGTTAGGACTAACGAAGTTTTCTTATGTGAGGCTGTGTAGATTTCTTCCTGTCTTTCCTCCTATCTTCCTGGAATAATTTTCTCAAACTTTGCAGGCTTCTTAGATTATGTCAAACCTTCAAATGCTAGTATTCTCTGTGGCTCTTTTTTAGGTCCTCTTTTCAACCATCATACTTTTACTAGGCAATATCATTCATGGCTTCAACACTGATAGTTCCCAATTCTGTACCTAAATTCTTATCTTAATTATGTATCTTAAATTTCTGTCCCATATATGCAACCCTTTACTAAACAGTTCTACTTGATGCCTTCCAGGTGCTTCAAATTCTACATGTCTAAACTGAAATCATAATCTTCAATATTTCTCCACTGTTCCCTATTCTCAGGGTGTGACACCACGATGTGTGCAGTTGCGCACATTTTGCATGACTTTTAACTTACTCTCTACGTCTAATTTATCACCAAGTTTTATTGATTCTACCTCCTAAGTATCTCTCAGGCATTTACGCTTTCCACCATCCCATTCCACTGCCTTTATGTCAATCTTGACCATCACCATCTCTCAACTCAATAAACATATTCACCTCTTTACTGGTTTTCAATGATCAAGTCTTGGTCCCCTCCAGCCCACCAGCCAAAATGATCCTTCTCAAATGAAATTCTGAACACAGAGGAGCAATGATATCTTAGGAACTTTTTAAAAATTATTTACTGTCAGAATAAAGTTCAAACTCTTTAACATAACTCACAAGGCAATTTGTTATGTGGCTTCTGCATACCTCTTTATCCTCGTTTAGCACCACTCTCCTCCCCACTTCTCACCCACTCCCTCCCACTTATCCCAACCACAGAAGCCAGCAGGTCTAGGACCAAGCATGAGGGAAATAATATGCCAAGGGAACCAAATTTAATAAGGCACTCAGTCTCAGACATGGACCCTACATGTGTACAACCCTAAAAGTGAATGTCTCTTTAAAAGTGAGGAGCCTAGTGTCCAAAACTTAAGAAAGCACTACTTTACAAGGTATTAATTATTTTAATCCCAATTTAAGAAATGAGAAAACTGAGACTCGAGGCGTTTAATTTAAACTGCACAACATCAGTCATCTGTCCAACGGTGCTGTGCATCTGAAACTAGTGCAGAATGGTACTGAATGTAAACTATGGTTGAAAAAATTTTTTAAATTGCCCATGGTCATATAACTATGAAGCAGAGGATTTGAACTCCAAAATCATTTTCTTTTTATACTGTACCATATTGTTGCTAACTTTTTTTTTACTTTTAAAGAATAAATTAATAATAAAATATGAGCTAGGGGACAAAACTGCAGTTACTCATAGTTATTAGAAATGACTCATTAATACTGGATTAGCCATGGTGGAATGAAAGGATTTGTTTTATTTTTAAGCACCAGAAAATTTTTAGCTTACTCTCTTCCTTTTCAAATTATTCCATCTCTCTGTGGGAATACTGAGATTGTCAGAAGCTCCTCGCTTCCTTCTTAGGAAAATGTATTTGCACTCATTTAAAAATAAATTAGTGACTACATATGATACCTCTTGTAGGTTAGAACAGATTGCATTAACATTAGCTTGTCAATTTTCTCAAAGGATTTGTCAATCATGCCTGTTATAAAATCAGAATACACCAACTCCTGGCTGTTTTCATTGTACCATAAAATTTGGTATAGCAAAACACATTACTTTTATTCAAATATGAGAGAAGAATTTTATGAAAACATTCCTTTCATTTGATTAGTAATTGGAGGGACTGCTCTTAGAACTGCTCTAGACTGGTGACTGCTTTGGAGGGAGTATATGAAATGAGTATCCTCTCTTCTCACACTGCTCCAATTAGTCAGACCCCAGAGTTTTGATTATTTACCCTGAAATCAGATAGCAAATTAGACTATTCATGTGTTCTTTCTCAAATATGTGCCAAGCTCACTCTCAACTACCTTTACAGAAACACAAAGAGATTCTTAACCTACTTTTCAGAAGACATCAGAATGTCACCAAATATCTTACCCTTTTAAAACAGTAATAGTCAACAGATTATTAGTTCACCTCTTGTTAGAAGCAGTATCCACCATAAACCTGGTTTAAACACACCCAGCACTCTGACATCATGCCATGAAGAATCTGAGAAGCCAACTACCAGGGGCGGGGGGAAGTCCACCCAGCTTATGACTCCAACACATCAAACTCCATCAACCAAATACTTTCTATTCCCTATAAGATCTTGTGGGCCTAGACTCTCCTCATCCAGTTTTCAGTGTTTCCTGGCTACCCTCTTCGGATGGTGACCTACTCGGGCCTCTCCCTTGGGCTCATTTACTCTAGCTACCTAGTACACTCTTGATTATGCATTCTTTTTTTGATTTCAACATTACCTGCACTTTTAGATAAAGAAAAATCTTGCCCTGGCTGGGTGGCCCCTTTTGTTAGAATGTCATCCCATACACCAAAAGACTGCAGACTCAATTCCTGGCAGGGCACATACTTGAGTTACAAGTTCCATCGCCAGTCAGGGTGCATAGGAAAGGTAACCAATTGATGTTTCTCTCTCACATCAATGTTCTGATGTTTCTCTCTCACATCAATGTTCCGATGTTTCTCTCTCACATCAATGTTCCGATGTTTCTCCCTCTCTCTCCCTCTCTCTCTCTCTCTCATCATAAACATATCTTGGGGTGAGGATTAGATAAAGAAAAATCTTGTCAGCCTCATCTCCAAAAAATTGCCTCAATGAACAGCATGTCTTCATGTGGTATAAACCTATTCTGGAAATCTGAGGGAAATAAAGTGCATTTCTCCTGCATACAATGAGTGGTGAAGCAAGCATCCCTAGAAGGCACCCTTTCTAGTGTCATCTTTGTCTGATTTTTGTTACCAAAGTTTTACCAGCCCCTTTAAATGAGTTCTTTGTTTTTACTTTTCTTTTAACTTACTTCACATGTCAGAGAACATCATGGCAACAACCCCCAAATTTTATGTCTCAGAGATTTTACCTCATTTCTTTAATTCCTAGCTGAAAAATTCTGGGAAATGACTAATTGGTTTTGCCTGAATGAACCAATGGTGGTTCAGGCAGCTCCTTCCCAAATCACATGGCTGAACTGAGAAAAGGAGCATTTCTAAAAAGAAGAAAAGCATCCTGGGGAGACAGTACTATAGCTGCACACTGCACATATCTTCCAACTTCATTCTAACGTGACATAAGTAAAAAGAAAACATAATAAGCACAAATATCTGATTAAAAAATGAAAAAAGAATTTCAATTTAAGCTTAACTACCTACTACACATGTAATTTTAAACCAATCATTTCACCTCTCTGAGCCCCACTTGCCTCACCTATAAGCAAGAGAAAATATGCACTATAGGCAGGTAGAGTTAAATGAGCTTGTCTATAGGCTTCTTGGGTAGAAATGTCATGTCTGTATTCCAAGCACTTCAGACAAACAAAATAGAAAATCAGTGATAGTTGAATGAATGACTGCTGGAATGTATGACTCATTTAAGACACCAACCTTGTGCCTACTACAGTCCTAGTTACATAATTGATGCTTAGCTTTTATTATGTCCACAATCCCAAAGAGGCGCACAGTAATGTTAGCTTTTTCTGCTTTAAAAATGCCTCCTGTTTCATGTTTTTAGGTCTTCTGAGAAAATAAAATCATCCTAGTTGTAACCAAAACTCTGAAAATATCTAAGTCTCCCTTTTAGCTCACTCACACTAAATTACCAAATAGTGTAAAGAGAAATGCAAGAAAAAAGAAATTTAACTCTAAATTGACCATTTCTTCCCCTTTTCAAAATGAACAACAAAATGGCATTAAGATTATATGAAACTAGAAAAGCTGTACTGGCTTTGAAATGCCATATTTGACCTTACGCACACCAAGTTTTAGTCATTTAGGTTTTCCAGAAGGAATTATCATGATTCAAAACCAGGAGACTGTGAGTATACTCGAAGGGCTAGATGGAAGCCAATGTTTAATGAAACACTGGTGAAATCTTCCTAGAAAAGGCTGGCTTAGTCAAGTTAATCCAATCTCTTGTGTGAGCAGATTTGCTACAACAGCAGCTGCCATTTATTGAGCACCTTCTAAGTGGCAGAGCCAGCATTAAAATCCAGATCTGTCTGATGCCAAAGCTCATGCTCTTTCCAACATGCAATACTGCTCTCTAATCAAAACATCTCTGAAATTCACTAAAGGACTTTCCTGTGATTGCATCTGTGTTTATTTTACCACATGCAGGTTTAGCCACTGTATTGATAGGATTTTCAGGCTTTCATGACTCCATGACTGTTTAAGTGACTCTAAGTGAGTATATTCCAGAAGCTTCTCAAGGAAAGAAGGTAGAGATGTTAAACCAGCCCTGCATGCTCTGGGATCCAGGGGCTGCCCATCTCTATTTCCCTGCTGATTAGCTATGAATGAACTGTAGAAGTATACAGCAAAAGCCCAGTATCACAGGAGCTTAGAAGAGCAGATTAATATTTATTGAGCACTTAGTGTGCATCAGGCTTTATACTAAGCAATGCACATATATTTAATGCTCACCGCAATTTTCTGAAGTAATATTATTATTATTCTACAGTAGTAATCAAAGCTCAAGGAGATGAACTTATAACTTCTAAGTATAAAAGGCATGACTGAAAACCAGCTTATGCCTGTTGAATTCAAGACTGTTCTTTTCAGGGGAAGAGTGTCAATAAGGAAGAGGAAAATGGGATGGATCATTAATGAAGGCAGATCCTAGAGGCAGGTAGGAAACTATAAGGAGAAGGAAAGGATCCTGAGAAGTTACATTAGTCATTGGTATTAAGAGGTGTGATCAAGTAGGCAGGGGGAGGGAAAGGAAGGAAGGAAAAAAGAAAGGAACGGAGTAAGGGAGGAAGGGGAAAGAGAGAGAGAAAGGAAGAAAAGTTGACATCCGTGCTTAGACACTGATTACCTGCAAAATGTTTTCCACCCTTCCCTGTTTTCATGTGCCAAGACATTGACCTGTACAAACCCCAGATCTTCGGTAAAAGATGCATCCTCCAGTTAACCCAATCCTCCTTAAGGAGCTTTGCATGTGAATTTTTAGTTAAAGAGAAATTAATGAGAGATGTACTTCTGGGAATGAAACAGAGATGGAAACCTCAGCTTTGGAATATCAGCAAAAAAAGTTATCTCAAGAATAAATAAAAGGTAAAAAGAATTCATCATAAACAAGTTAACATAAAAGAAAAAGACATTTTTATTACCTAGAACTGAACTAAGGCAAAAAAGAGGGACAAGGAGCCAATAATCATGATAAGCACACAAGCTGGAGTAACTCTATGGATCAGAAAGAAGGGTGACTCATGGAGAAGACCATTAGGCAATATAACCAGTTTTTACTTCCTCAGCCTTGAGCCTAGCTAGCTAGACCTCCACTATTCAGTATATCGATTGGAAGTCCAAAATAGAATACTTGTCTCTTGCTAGAAAATATCTGTATCTATCTCTATCTCTATCTCTACATCTATATCTCTATAGATATATCATTTTGGAGAGACCCTGTTACTGAAACTAATAAACCTATCAACCCAATAATGGCCTCATTTTCTCTTCGTTTCTACCAGCAAATGAATAAACTCCTCCTGCTTAATGAGTTTGTCAGGAGATGAGGATTATTTTATCTGAGCAGATATGACTCAAAATCACTCTGGAAAAAAAAAAAAAAGGAGGTTGAGCCCTTGTTGGTGTGGCTTGTGTGGCTCAGTGGATTAGGAAACTGCCTGAGAACCAAAGGATCACCAGTTTGATTCCCAGTCAGGGCATATGTCTGGGTTGCGGGCCAGGTCCCCAGCAGGGGACATGTGAGAGGCAACTACACATTGATGTTTCTCTCCCTCTCTTTCTCCTTCCTTTCCCCTCTCTCTAAGAATAAATAAAACCTTTAAAAAAGAAAGAAAGAAAGAGGGCCAGAGTGAGTGGAGCACAGAAGAAGGATGCCAGTGTGAGAGGAAACTGAAAGGTGGGCAGGGAGCCCCTCTTTTAAGATCCTGTGGACAGGCCAGTATATTTCCTAAATCTTAGTCACTAGGTTCTAGCTTTATGATTTTTTAAAAGATTTTATTTATTTATTTTTAGAGAGGGAAGGGAGGGGGAGAGACAGACAGACAGACAGACAGACATCAATGTGTGGTTGCTGGGGGTTATGGCCTGCAATCCAGGCATGTACCCTGGCTGGGAATTGAACCTGGGACACTTTGGTTCCCAGCCTGCGCTCCATCCACTGAGCTACACCAGCCAGGGCTGCTTTATGATTTTTTAAATAAATATCTGCATTATATTGCCAAAAATATTTTGTTTAAATCAACCCCATTTCACTTTAAATAAACTGCTCCTTTAATAAGTAAATGAAATTTTTAAAATGCTAGGTTTTTGCGGTCCTTTTTTTTTAAAGACCCAAGCAAAGGCATTTGTATAGATTCTGGGGTTTGAAACACGGAGGTAAGAACATTCTTTCGATGGCAGCAAGGATCAGAAGGAGAGACTGAGGTGGTGAAGGTAATACTAGACTTTGGGAAGCAGGATCACCAGTCTAGCCCTGCCCCCTTCATCCAGAGCTTACTCAGTCCTCACCTCAGTTCTTACAGGACAGTTCAAGGTGTATTTTAATTAAGGTTGTTCATTTTCTTATAACCCTCACCCAAGTCTTAACAAAATAAAATCCACAGAAGCCCACAGTGAAATTCACGTTTAAACTCCCAGTGCTAAGAGGCACAAGAGTTATGACCTTTGGTTTTTCACTCTATTGGTCTAATCCCGGCTTCATCATTAACATGGTGAACATCCTTGCCTTGAGATTTTTAGTACAACTTTAATTGTCATCTGTGTGGTATGAATTGTCCTATTAAAATATAATTTTCAAGGAGTTAAATTTATTTACTTAATTAGAGGTCTATTCTCTCCTCGATATACACATTCTCAGAAGTCAACTCACATCTGCAAATGGAGGGGGCTGGTGATAATATACCCCTTAGCACAATAACATCTAATTACAAGGTTGCATTAGTGCACTGAGTACCTGTAATCACATAAGATTTTATCTAGCACCAAGAGATCCTGTGCTCATCTCTCAATATGAAAGGCCTTAAAGCATGAATGTCAGGACAGGATCCCATGGTTCCCTCTGATCCATGTGTAGAACCTCTGATTTTTCTTTTCCTGCTAAGAGGGAAAAGAAAAAAAAAAGATTTGGAGATTGTGATGCCATTATTTGACTAGTGATAAAATACAAAGATTTCCAGAAATAATAATTATAACAATAGTAACAATCATGAAAATAATGTACAATGATACATTACCATAATCATAGGGTTTAATTGGTTTTCAAATGCTTTCCCTATAAACTTTTCCTTTTGATCCTCACAATGATAAAAATAGAACAGAAATAGTCCTTTACAAATAAAGAAATTAAGGCTCAACAATGTTCACACGTGGAGGAGCATCTGGAAATGCTTACAAGGAACATAGAGAAATCTGAGATTACTTTTCCTGGTATTTCCAATGAGAAAAACTACAGGGTCATGGGAAACCAATGAAACTCTCTAGTCTCAATTTCTTATCTTTAAAATGGTTTACATGATAAGATATGGATATAGAAGGAGAAAATAAGACACTAGCACTCACTGCAGGACAGAACTAGTATAAGTAAAATGGGGCCTAGGCCTCCCAAAGACACTGTCCACAGGACAAAGATTGCCACTAGGCCCAGACTCAGAAGATTGAAAGGTCTGTTCCTCTTAAACCCCTTAAAATGCATCAGAGAAGAAAAAAGCAAGGTGGAGCACAAAAATACAGGCATCAGCATCAAACCAAACACAATCCTAAGAGATTCCCAGCTCTGGTATTTAGGAGCCATTTGACATTGGTCTTTTTGATCCTCAGTTCCCTAATCTGAAAACAGGGATAATAATGTTTCTCTGCTAAAGATATCACAAAGAAAAAAAAATAAGTTAGTGTATGTGTGACATCCACTACAGGGGTTGGCAAACTTTCTCTCTAAAGGGGCCACACAGAGGCAAAAACCAAGTATAGTATATAGGTATTTGATGTAACAAGAAAGAAAACAAATGTCCACAAAAATTTTATTGGAAAAATATAAAATATAATAACTAAGATGCTTTTCTGTAATACAGGTTTAACAATTAATAGAATAAAATTGGGGAATAGTAACATTTCACTAAATTGGGGTTCAAACTGATGTTGACTATCATCAATTGCAAACAGCCATCTGTAAAAATCATTATTATTCAAATAAAAACAAATAAGCTAGATTTGACCTGGGCTATAGTTTGCCAACTTCGGTCTATTATGGTAATGGCCTCCAATGAACCACACAATCCCATATTCATACCCTTGTTTAGTTCTCTTCCTTTGAATCTAGGCTGGCTCTGGGATGGGCTTTTAATCAATAGAATGTAGCAGAGGTGTGATGCTGTGCTGGCTCTAGGCCTAATTCTTAAGGCTGAGCTGCTCCTACTTTTGCAATCTTTGGCGCCTTAAACTACTATGTAAAAAATCCAACTACCCTGCTAGAGAGATCAGGTGGGAAAGGTACATTAAGAGAAAAGAATCCTTGACTACAAGGAAGAGAGAGAGAGGCCCATTTATATTAGCTTCTTCCCAGCTGAGCCTCCCTCCTAACCATCAGCCAGGACCGACTACCATACATGACTGAACCATCTTAGATGTTCCAGTCCCAGCCAAATCTGAGACCTGACCAAAGTCACATGAGAGAGCCCAAATGAGACCAGGGTTGCCCTACTGGAACTTAGTCAATCCAAAGAGTTATGAAAAATATTGTCATTATGTTTTTATTTAAGTACAGTCAGTATACATTATATTAATTCAGGTGTACAATATAGTGTTTCAACATTTATATACCTTACAAAGTGATCATTACATTAAGTCTTATAATCATCTGTCACCATGCAAACTTTTCACAATATTATTGACACTATTCCCCTTCACCTTGTTCATCCATCCCTCCAACACCCTCTCCTCTGGCAACTGCCAGTTTGATCTTTTTTCTATAATTCTGTTTTTGTTTTGTTTTGTTTTTGTTCATTTGTTTTGTTTTTTCTTGACTCCATAGATAAGTGAAACCATATAATATTTGTCTTCTTCTTTCTGCCTTATTTCACTTAGCATTAATAACCTCTAAGCCCACCCATGTTATCACAAATGGCCAGATTTCATTTTTTTATTACTGAGTAATAGGTCATATGTGTCATATGTATTCATATATCACATCCTCCTTATTCACTCATATTTCTATAGATACCTAGGACGCTTCCATATCTTGGATACTGTAAATTATGCTGCAATAAACATGGAGGTACATACTCATATATCTTTTTGAATTAGTGTTTTTGCTTTCTTCAGATAAATAACCAGAAGTAGAGTTGCTGGGTCATATGATAGTTCTATTTTTGCTTTTTTGAAGAATCTCTATATTGTTTTCCACAGTGGCTATATGTATTTTCAGTCCCACTAAGAGTTCACAGGGTTCCCTCTTCTCCACATTTTTGCTAACATATTTTGTGTTGACCTTTTGATAATAGTCACTCTGACTGGCACGAGGCAGGATGTCACCATGGTTTTGATGTGCATTTCCCTGATAACTAGTGAAGTTGAGCCCCTTTTCATATGTCTGTTAACGACCTATATGACTTCTTTGGAGAAATGTCTTTTCGTGTCCTCTGCCGATTTTGTAATTGGATTTTTTTTTGTTGTTTTTAAGTTGAATAAGCTTCTTATATGTTTTGGACAACAATCCCCTATCAGATATATCATTTATAAATATATTCTCCCATTCAGTAGGCTGTCTTTTTGTTTTGTTAGTGGTTGTTTTATCCCAGTGAATTTGGAATGGTTTGTTAAATAGGAAAAGACAAATGAATCAGTACATACAGTGCCTGGCAAATAGTAAGTTTTGTTTCTGTACATACTTGTTCCTCTTTTTTATCACCTTTAATCAAATTCCAAGTAAATCATTCTACTACTTAACAACAGGCACGCACAACCAAACCTCTCATGCAACCTGAGATACAGGCCACACTACAGATCCTGTGTTACATTCAAACCGTATAAGTTAAGCACACATGTGCCTCTTCTCCAGCCACAGGACACATTGAAGGCACATGTTGAGATGATGGCATCACAAGATGGAGGGACCTGAGTCCCCAGGTGGACTTGAGCCCCACTCACCTATCTCATACCAACATATTTTTGGCTTTATACCTAGGTTCTTCTTCTGCTTTGCTCTACCATTTAAACTATTTATTAAGCTTGAATCTATACCTCCTTGGGAAGCTGCCTTGGTTTTATTTGTTATTGTTGTTTTGTTCTATTTTGACTTTTTAATAAAATATGAAACAAAACATTCACTTATAATAAACATACAGGCAATTATGTTTTCAGAAAATGTGCACACTTGTGTTATCAGCATGCAGATTAACAGAATATTATGAGCATTCAAGAACCACTCTCCATTCTGTACTCCCTTCTAGTAATTTCCCCAAGAACAAACTATTGCCCTACCTCTAACACCAGAGATTAGTTTTGCCTATTTGGGAACTTTATAAAAACAGAATTATACAACATGTACTCTTTCTTATCTGGCTTCTTTCAATCAACATTATGCTTGTAAAATTCATCCATATTGTTGGATGTGATTAAAGTTGTAATTCTCATTGTTGTGTAGTATACCACTGTATGAAGATACTATAATTTATTCATTTTACTATTGATGAACATTTAATTAATTTCCAGCTTTAGGCAATTACATATTGTAGCATTATGACTATTCTTGTAGGTCTTTTTGTGAATATATATATATATATATATATATGCATTTCCATTGGCATATAACCAGAAACAGAATTGCTGGGTTGCAGGGTTTATACTCGTTCAAGTTTAATAAATCTGGCTAGTTTTCCTAAGTGGTTCTATCAACTTATTTTAAAAGTGTATGAGACTTCCATTGCTCTACAGCTTCACAAAAGCTTAGTATTTTCAATATTTTAAAATTATTATCATTCTGGTGAGTGTGTGACGCTGCTGCCTTTTCAACTATTTCTTCATCAATCACTAACATTCAAAAGTTTTTCTTTAAACATACAGTTAGAAGCTGGAGAAAATTAAACTGAGAACTCAGTTACTTATGGAAGGAAAAAATAAATATGAATGTTTTTATATTCTTGCCATTATATTATTTCTTAAATCTAGTATTTTATTATTTTATAATTATTTCAGAACTTAATTCTCACAGCTAGTAATGACTTTAAGAATAGACATGAGATACACTAAAAGAATTCAGAATTTTAACATTTTATCTGTTCATGTTAACAACACAAGATTCAGGAGATGTGGGTTTCAGAATGACCCTGACACTAAATAACATTTACTCTTTTCTTCAAACTTCTTCGTTAATTATGTTCATTAATTTTAGAAAGTAAGAGGAAAGAATAGAGAGAGAAGACAGGAAAGGAGTAAGAGGAGGAGGGAGAGGGAGAAACAGAGACAGAGACAGAGACAAAAATTGACTTGTCATTCTATAACCTTATTTATGCAGTTATTGGCTGATTCTTTGTCTGTACCCTGACTGGGGATTAAACCAGCAACCTTGGTGTATCAGGACAATGCTCTAACTGAATGCCCAGCCAGGGCAGCGGTTGCTCTTAAGCAAGTTATTTTGCTTCTTGGCTTTGATTTTGTAATCTACCCAATAGAGATGACAATCCCCTTGCAACCTTGCAGAATTCTTCATTTGATCAACAAATATTTTTTGTGTACCTATTTTGTGAAGGTTTTGGTGATACAATGGTGAGCAAAAATAGACAAAGACATCTCCATCCTCATGGAATCTATAGTGAAAAGATTAATAAGAGACACACAAATAAATATAAAATGTAAAATTAAGTTGTGAGCATCAGAATCACAGAACCACACTTCGGAATTAAGAGATCTTGGGAATCATCTAATATAATTCTCCAATCCCTTCTTCAAAGATACACAGAATAAAAGAGGATTTTTTTTTTAAGTTAAAAGTTTCAGATAAATAAGCAGCGGCAATTTTTCTATTACATAATTTCAGAAAGATAACCAGACGTACCTCTGCCCCAACATTTACGATTAGAAACTAAACATAGCTTGGGCTCACCATCTATGACCTCCAAAATGGCTCATGATAGAAAAATTAATAGTGATATTTCATTAACTAAAATAACATAGGCTCATATTGTGAAGGTAATAGGTTGATGTTGGGAACCGCCCTGACTGGTATCAGAAGCTGAAACCCCTGCCTAGGCTAAGGCTAAGGGAACGCCCTTGGAACCGTAAGCCAGTAAGGAGACAAAAGCTTATGTCCCTGGCAGGAATGCTGCTTCTGCTGCTTTATTCATAACTGACCCCCCAAAAGCTTGGTCGGTTAGCCAAAGACGGGTAAGATTCCCCACGGGAGGAACGACCTAAGCCAGGCATGATCACTTTGGGAGGCCCCCGAAAAGAAGGACTTGGGGGGCTGCAGCAAAAGAGGATGATGGACCCTCGCTCCTCAGCTTTGACATAGCCTGAGTTCTCATCATCTGGGAGAAAATCTCCTTATTGCCTTAGTTCCCATGCTAAGCCTGAAACAATGACAGGGTGGTATAGCTCTGTGCTGAAAGGGCAGATTCCCTGGGTGATCAGGCCTAAGAAAGAACATGTAAATTACTGTGAAACCTTCTTTGTTTAGAATGCTCTCAGTTGAATGAGAAAGGTCCAAGGAGGAAGTTTGTTCCTCAAAATCTTACAGCTCTTTGACCCCGACTCAATAGACCAGCAGACTTCCTTGTTTTCTATAGTTCCTTACTTCCCCCTGATAAGTACTGTACTTTACCTGAATTATTATGCAAAATGAGCTCAATAAAAGCAGGTATGGACTGTAAATCAGGGCGCCCCCCCACAGGGGGGGGGTGGTGGCCATTTCATCCCTACTTCCCCACAGAAACTAGTTTGTCTCTGTGCATGTTTGTTTGTTTCTCGCGTATTTTTCGGCGAGCCATCCACAGCGTTCCGTGGTCACTGCTGGCCGGTGACCCACGCGCAACAGGCTGAGGGTCCAGATTGAGGCCAGAATTTTAGAAGAGATATACATTTTATTGGTCCATAGTGTGGGAGAAGCATTTGGGTCTCTTAAAAAGTTACCTAATTTATTACAGCTGGCTTAGACTCCAGCCCTAGTTTAGCTTTTATTCATTGAGTGACCTTAATCAAGCTTCTTGTTTTTCCTGGGTCTGAATTTCCTAATCTGAAAAATGAAGAAGTTGGTCAGATAATGTTTTATGGCTCTGACTTTCAGTGATTCAACTACAGGTAGTAGATAGATGTCTCTTTTCATCAGTGAACAGAAATATCACCAATGGAGCAGAAAGTCATATAAAAATGCATTCAAATCCCTGCAAACTCCTAACTATTTAACCTTAAGCAAGTCACTTATTCTCTTAGATCCAAGCTTCTTCATGTGTAAAACAGAAATAATAATAACTATCTCACAAGATTCTTGTGAGTAGTAAATGAAATGAGGTATATAAAACGCATGGCATGTAAAATTTCCTTCCCTTCTCCTTGGTCTGGGGATTATAGTACCAATCACAGACAATTTCAAGCTTCTGATGATATGATTCACTTAAGCCAGCAGTTACCATGTGTCCGAAACCAATGCTTCTACTAAGACTTGAGGATTACAGAGGTTTAAAAGAAGACACAAACCCTTCTCAAAGTACTGACAACCCGGTAGGGAGTATGGACTAGATACACAAACACAGGCCAAATATGATATATATTAAGTATAGTGTACTGAAGTGTATTACGCTTCAAATGGGAGGAAAACATACTTCAGGATGAGGTGGTGGGGGTGGGCCAGGGGATCAAAGAAGACTTTCTATGAAAGCTGCCCTTGAAAGAGGCCTTAAAGGATAGGTTAAATTTTGACATTCTGAGTTATGAGGAGAAGCATTCAAAGCGAAAGGAAATCATAAGCAAAGGCAAGTAGGCAGGAAACTGTAAGGTGGATTAGTTTTAGCTGGAAAATAACTATTTTTAAATAATATTAAGTACCTCTGTATATCAAACTTTGTATTAAGCATTCACATGCATTATTTCACTTACCTGTTAAGGCAATTTTTATTATCTTCAATATTTAGATACTTAGAAAGATAAGTTATCTTGTCCAGAATTTTCACAGCTATTTAATCACAGGGTTGAGCTATAAAAACATGTATCAGTGACTCTGAAGGCCATGCTCTTTCTAAATGTTGAGAAATGAGAAATGCAACTAGATGTAAAGATTTGATTGACACCAGGGAGCTTTCTAAATGCCAAAGTGAAAAGTGTGCATTTCGAATTTAAAAAGACATAGGGAGGCATCAGAGGTTTCTGAGCAGGAAAATAACATGGATGAAGATTCTATTACCTAAGGAAATGCAGTAAAACATAATGTTTAAGAGCTTAGATTTCATAGCTAAACTGCCTTGTATTGAATTCCAGTCCTACCCCTTACTAGCTGTATGACTTTGCAGCAAGTTACCTAACCTCCTGCCCCTTGGTTTCCTCATCTGTAAATAGGGGTAATGATAGTACCTATCATAGAGTTGTAGGAACATAAATGTTAATATATAAAAGCAAGCCCAAGGTACTGGTACTTTAAGAAGACAGAGGAGCTTCAAACCCAATCTGGGGGATCAAGGGAAGTTCTCCAAAGGAAATAACAACTAAACTGAACCCTAAAATGAGTAGATGTTACAGGAATACTTTTAGGTAAAGACATGGTTATGATGTCTCCCAGAGAAAAGGAACAATTTTGAAAAAAGAACAGAGGAAAGAAGTATCATTGCATGTAAGGGGAAACTACAAACATTGCTGTTGTATAAGCTTTGAGGTTAGGAGCTAGGAGATCAGATGATAGAGGAAAGGAAAAAATCGGGAACAAATATTGAAGGCTCTGTCAAACTAAGGAGTTTATTGCATGAGGCAGGAGATAAGGAGGAGCCATGGAAAAAGATGAAGCAGGAATATGTGATTAGATTTGCAGATCATAAAATCATTCTGATAAGGGGATGGCAGAAATACTGTGGCTAGAACTTTCAAGTAACACCATTATAGGTATTTCAAAGAATAATTTGTTATGTAACTCAATTTGGGTTTTCAAAACAGGGAGAAAAGAAAATAATAACCTTATAAATGTTCATATGACCCTCACTTTGCTAGGTATAGATTCCAAGTAGACAGACATTCCTATCAGTGATGCAGATCTCTTTTCTGAATGACTTTATAAAGCTCAAGCTTGTTTCACATAAAAATGATAATCGACACATAAATTTTAACATAATAGGCCATATTTCAACAGAATCCATTTATATTACCCTTGCGCAAGGCATTATTTATGATGGTACAGGTACACCTAATCTTGATGTTGTGAAGGTGACCCACACATGCTGGGTGGGGACAGCAGCTGAGCCAGGGAAAGCATTTCCCCATCACCTCAAGTGCGTATTACAAGCTCAGGTTCACATGAAGGACAATTTGGACTGTGAAGAAACTAAATTGAGGACAATGAGAGTACTGAGCTAACAAATCCATTATCAAGGCCTAAATCCATCCTCAAAGGAAAACATAACCAAGGTGGGGGGGGAATAATATGAACTATAAAACTCTTTGGAGGTTGAGGGGGAAAAAATGAATATCACCATGGTGGAAATGAGCATCCCTCCTAGTAAAAGCAGTATGATCACCTATCTGATATTCAAAAGCTGAATTTTCAGTTGACACTCAGGTGTTTGCTGGAAGAACCAATGTTTCAGTGACAGGACAATAAGTTAGGAGCATAAAGTCAAAGACAAATAAGAGTCATTCATTAATTTATTCAGTAAACAATTATACAGCTCTTCCTATAAGCCAAGCACTGTGACAGAAGTTTTCACAATTTGCGTCTCATTTAATAGGAAAAGGTCCTATTACCCCTGTTTTGCAGATAATAAAACTGAGGCAAGTAGAGCTTAAGACTTGGTGGAAAGCCCGTATTTCCTTAAGCACCAAGTATTCCTTTACATATGGAATACATTTACAAATTCCTTTACAAACAGAATCAATTCAACATAACAACCTTTTAATGACTTTTGGAAGCATTTAAATTGTAAACATACATGGACTACTTTAAAAGGCAAATATACCATGAAAAATTGCTGCTACCTTTCTTACCAACCTAATGTTGAATCAAAAATTATTTTATACTTCCCTCTTCCTTTCCCAGCGATTTACCTATTTTGCTCGTGCATACTGGGTTATATTATTTGTTTATCCATTCATTAATTTCTTCTACAGGCATTTGCTTGGTACCTATCATATGCTAAGCTCAGTGCTATGGACTAGAATAAAATGGGGCATCTTCCTGCTCTCAAAAGACTCACAGTTTGCAAGGGAAGCCAGACAACCAAACAGATAATTAGCATACAAAGTTATAAGTGCTATGATGTACAGAGATTGGGAGAGGGAGGTGTGTGTAGCCTAGTCAAGTAACATGTATTAATCTGAAGGCCAATACATCTGAGAAAACCCAGGCTCTCCTAACTATAAAAATTTTGAGATCCAACACACTTCTCAAACAGGCTTGCATCATCCAGTCAGTCTTTTCATGGGTAGCTTGTCCTTATGTCCTATGACTTCATAATCCCAAGTCTCCCTTCCCTCACTCAACGAATATTTAATGAGAAACTATTGTGTGCCACATTGGGCAACAAGGTTACAAAGCTGAATAAAAGAAATGTTCTCAGCTCTCATGAGTTTGCAAACTGACAAAAAAAATCTGTCATAGCCTTTCAAAAGCTGTTAAGTTGTGTTACTCAATACCAGTAAACGACTTGACTTTTACACATCTTTGTTGTGTGACTTTGAACAAGTAATTTCACCTCACTAGTCTTTGTTTTCCTCATCTGTAAAATAAAAATAATATTTGTCTAATTCACTTCACAGCACTGTTTTCAAGATCATGTGACACAGTAAAGGCAAAAGCACCTTGAAAACTGTAAAGGGAAAATACAATAAATGTTATCATACTGATAATTAAGTAGAACCTCTAATTTAATTAAAAGTAAGAATAACAATATACATTAAAATGCAATCATATTACTTTCTAGTAGGTCAATAAATGACCATTTAGCACAGATTATTTGGAGGCTCACTTAAAGACACAGAAATAAATTATTCATGTTGATGTATGCAAGTGGATGCCTCTGAACTGTTCAAAGGCAGTCAGATCTCTGAAGGGCTATAAATAACCTTTCTTGCATAGAGGGTTATACCATTTGCTTTACAAATAAAAGCTTTCAGAGAATCTGCAAACATTGACCCAAATTATTTCAATCTTCATATTAGTTGAAATGATAATGAGTTTACATGATTTTGATTTTGGAGGATGACAGTGATATGTCTTAACATAAAGAAAACAGAATTTCTCATTGGAATACCAAACCTGAATCCTAGCTCTACAATTTGATGCTTATGATCTAGGGTGAGTCCCTTACATGACACAGCCTTCTAATCTCTAAAATATGGAAATAAGCATGGTTACATGACAAGTTCATTGTGAGAATTAAGTGACATAACACATCTGAAAGTGCTTTTCTTTTAGTGTATAGAGCAATTCAAAGATGTTGAATGATATTAATATCATAATTTTTAGTATATATGTTTAACTCTACTTCCTTATTAAATGATGCACAAAGGATGAGCTACTTTCCCTTTATACCTGAGTTCATCTGATTTAATAGGTAAAAAAAATTCAAGGCTAAAAACCATAAGTCCAAGAAATAGCATTAAGACTAGGAATTAGACAATGTTAATTATTTTACTGTTTGCATCACCAATGATTCTGAAACCTATGCAATTACTTTTTTTTTTTTGTACCTCAGGATACACTTTTTAAATTGACTTTATTGTGAAGATATTGGTTAATAGAATTACATAGGTCTCAGGTGTACAGTTCTATCATATATCATCTATATATTGTTTACCACCCCAAGACAAGTCTCCTTCACCACCATTTATTCTCACTTTACCCTATCTACCTCCCGTCACCACCCCCCTTTCCTGATATTCACACTCTATTTGATCACTGTAAAGGCATCAAAGATTTGATGTGGAAAGCAGCAACTCTGGACCTGAACCAGAATGTTTTTCCAGTTCCAAGCCAGATTAAACAGCCCAAAAGGAATTCATGAATCCAAATGAGACGATGAAAACCATATGAGTCTATGAAGCTGAGCAAGGCAAACACTAAGAGAATAAAAAGGCTAAGCAAGTGGTGAGGCCTAAAGAGTTGAATAGCAGATAGTTTCATAAGTTAGATTGTTTTGATTCTGTTTACATTTTAATCTAGTCCCTGTGTATGTTGGTGTGGGACAGTTAATAGAGGAGGGTAGAGGATGGGGTGTCAGGGGTATTTAAAAATATATCTGGAATTTAGACATATAAGGTTTTGCTCAGGCTCTAAGAACTTGAACAATGCTTAATCCATGTTGATAAAGGTGATCTAAAATTTGCAATTATGAAAAACAGTATGGAGATTCCTCAAAAAAGTTAAAAAATAGAACTACCCTTTTCAAAAAACCAACTCCCAGATTCTTGATCTTTTGAATTCTTTTTTCTTAGTCTCTTTTTTCTATGTCTTTTATTTATGCTCTGATCTTGATTATTTCTTTCCTTCTACTCACTCTGGGCTTTGTTTTTTGTTTTTCTACTGCTTTTAGATATAGGGTTAGGTTGTTTATTTGAGACTTTTCTATCTCTCCAGGTAGTCCTGGATTGCAATGAACTCCCTTTCAGGACTGCCTTTACTGTGTTCTATAGGTTTTGGGTTGTTGTGTGTTCATTTTCATTTTTTCCAGGTACTTTTTTATTTTCTTCCTTGATCTCATTGCTAACCCATTCATTATTAAGTATTATTTTATTTAGTCTCCATGTATTGGAATGTTTTTTAGGGTTTTTTTAAAGTTGAGGTTGATTTCTAATTTTAAGCCATTGTGATCAGAAAAGTATTTGATATGATTTCAATTATTTTGAATTTGTTAAGACTTATTTTGTGCCCTACCATGTGGTCTATCTTTGAGAATGTTCCATGTGCACTTGAGATGAATGTGTATTCTATTGCTTTGGGGAGAAATGCTCTGTCAATGTCAATTAAATCCATTTGATCTAGTGTGTCGTTTAAGTTAGCTGTTTCCCTGTTGATTTTTTTGTCTGGAAGATCTATGCATTGGTGACAGTGAGGTGTTAAAATACCCTACAATGACTGTGTTACTGCCAACCTCTTCCTTGAAGAGTTCCAAGATTTTGTTTATATACTTATGTGCTCCTATTTTGGTGGAATATATGTTTACAAGAATTATATCCTCTTATTGGATTGGTCCCTTTGGTATTATGTAGTAATCTTTTTGTTTCTTGTTATGGCCTTCATTTTGAAGTCTATTTTGCCAGATACAATATGGCTACCTCAGTTTTCTTCATTTCCATTTGCATTCCATTTGCATGGAATATTTTTTCCATTTCTTCACTTTCAGTTTGTGTAAATCTTTTGTTCTGAGATGGGTTTCTGTAGAGAGTAAATATATGGGTCATGTTTTCCTTTCCATTCAGCTACCCTGTGTCTTTGGATTGGAGCATTTAATCCGTTTACATTTAAGGTTATTATTGGTAGGTACTTATTCATTGCAATTTTTTCCCTGTGAATCTGTGTTCCTCTCTATGTTTCCTTTTCTTCTTAAAGCAGTCCCTTTAGCAACTCTTGCAATTCTAGTTTGGTGGGAATGTACTCCTTTAGCCTTTTTTTTGGTCTGGAAAGCTCTTTATTTCTCCTTCTATTTTAAATGGAAGCCTAGCTGGATAGAGTAGTCTCAGTGGTAGGTTCTTGATTTTCATTACTTGGAATACTTGATGCCAATCCCTTCTGGCCTGTAGTGTTTCTGTTGAGAAATCAGTTGACAGCCTTATCAGAGCTCCTTTGTAGGTATCTAACTGTTTCTCTCTTACTGCCTTTACGATTCTCTCTTTGTCATTAAAATTTGTCATTTCAATTGTGATGTGTCTCAATGCAGGTCTCTTTGGATTTACCTTTATTGGGAGTGTCTGTGCTTCCTGAACTTGTGTGACTTTTTTCCTTCACCAGCTTAGTAAAGTTTTTTGTCATTATTCCTTCAAACAAGTTTTTTATCCCATGCTCCCTTTCTTCTCCTGGTATAACAATATGTGAATATTGTTATATTTCATGTTGTTCCAAAGCTCCCTTAAACGATCCCAAAACTCCCTTAAACCATTCTGAGCAATTCCACTTCTGGGAATTTATCCAAAGAAATCTAAAACACTAATTTGAAAACATATATGTAACCTTATAATCACTGCAGCATTATTTACAATAGCCAAGATGTGGAAGCAACCTAAGTATCCATTGACAGATTAGATACAGAAGTGGTACACGTATACAATAAAATTACTCAATGCCAAAAAGGAATAAAATCTTGCCATTTGCAACAATGTGGATGGAACTAGAGGTCATTATTCTATGTGAATTAAGTCAGATAGAGAAAGATAAATACCATATGATATTATGCATATGTGGAATCTAAAAAAAACAAACGAACAAAATAGAAACAAACTCACAGATACAGAAAAGAAACTGATGGTTGCCAGATGGAAGGGTGTTTGGGGGCAAGATGAAAAAGGTGAAGGGATAAGTACAAATCAGCAGTTGTAAAATAGTCATGGGTTGTAAAGTGTAGCACAGGGAATAGAGTAAATTATATTGTAATAACTATGTATGGTATGTGGCGGTTACTAGGTTTATCAAGGTGATTACTTTGTAAGTTATATAAATATCTAATCACTATGCTATACAACTGAAACTAAAAATATTATATTGCAACTAATTGAAAAATAAAAATCTATTAATGGCATTCTACTAAAAATAGCAAATAAAGAAGGTTACAGTTTAGTAGGGAAGACAAGATACATGAATGAATAAATAAAGTTATTATAAATGCAACAATAAAAGGAAATTTAAAATACTGAGATTACACAAAAGAGGAAATCACTGTCTAAAGAGTTATTGGAAAGCCTTGGGTTCCAGTCAAGATGGTGGCATAGGTAAATGCAGTACTCCAATCCTCCCATAAACACATCAAAATTACAACTAAACTACAGAACAACAACCATTCCAAACTCCCTGAAATCTAACTGAACTAAGGATATTAAGAAGAACCCACATCAAGATTGGCTAAGAGTAGCAGGGAAGCAAAATTAGTTGATCCCACACCAAAATCTGGTGAATAAAAGTCAGGAGGGATACCTCTGCTGAGGGCTGAAGGGTTCCAGTCACACACTTGGCCACCCGGGCTAGGTTCCAGTACTGGGAAGAGAAGTTCCCATAACTTCTGGCTGTAAAAACCAGCTTGGATTGTTGCTGAGTGAGACAGACAGCTTCTGGAGTCCCAGGCAGTTCCTCTTAAAAGCCCACACACAGACTTACACAGACTCACTCACTCTGAGCTCCAGCACTGGGGCAGCAGCTTGAAAAGCACCAGGAACATACAGGGAAGAACTGAATTGTCTGGGGTTAAGACTAAATGGCCAAATAAAAGTCTATAGGCTTTGGGTTTAGTGAAACCTGATCTGACCCTGGCTCACAGACTTGCCACTGCATCATCCTGGGTAACTTACTCTTTTGTTTTCTTATATGTAAACTCAAGAAAATAATATCTACATTGAAAGATTTCTGTTAAAAATATAATTATTCATTTAACTGATATTTACTGAATTCCAACTATGTGCCAGTGGCAATTCTTGATGCTAGGAACATGGTTGTGAACAAGGGACAACATCCTGCTTCCTTGGAATTTATATTCTATTGGAAGATACGAAGGGGGACCACCAAAAATTAAATTTATTTATAAAAATGTGTATTTATTTTTACATGCTTAAACTTCAGTCACTTACAAAGTACTCTCCATTTGATGCAATACACACATTGAGACATTTTTTCCACTGCTCAAAACAGTTATGAACTCGTTGATTTTGATGCCTTTTAGTGCTTCTGCCATTTTTTTGTTTCACCTCTTCTACATTGGCAAAACTTTTCACTTTGAGGAGTTTTTCCATTCAGGGAAACAAACAAAAAAGTCACTTGGGGCAAGACCAGGTGAACAGGGGATAATGCCATTTTTGGTTAAAAAATGCTGAACACTCAGCACAGTGTGGGCAGGTGTGCTCATAAATCACCCATCATGAAATGGGCAAATGCTTTGAGAGAGTTTTCAAAAAACAATTCACTGAAGCCAAATGCAGCCTTTCACAACAATGGTAGCTAGTGCACTGATACAGATGGGTTCCTAGAATACTCGCGTAGTCAGGGAAGCCTGTACTGCAAGGCACCTGCCCTCCAGAAGATAATTCCTGGCATTTTGGGTCCCCACTCACAAAAACAGTAAAGAAACAAGAAAAATTTGATAGAGATATATGTTATACAAAGGATTAAAATAGAATGAGATGTTATACAAATGATTAAAATAGTGATATTATATTACATAACTGCTTTAGAGTAAGTGATCAGGAAAGGCTTTCAAAAAATATGACATTTACTGAGATAGTGACAAGAAGGAGTGATGAAAGTGAAGCACCTTTCCCAACAAAGGAAATGGCTAGTGCAAAAACCTTACAGTAGTGATGAACTTGGTAAACTTGATGAACTGAAAGACAGCTTTCTAGAATGGTGCCTGATTTTGAAGAGATAAGCAAGGTACAGATCCTTCAGGCATTTATTTTTTTTAAGATTTTATTTATTTATTTCTAGAGAGAGGGGAAGGGAGAGAAAAAGAGAGGGAGATACACATCAATGTGTGGTTGTCTCTCATGTGCCCCCTACTGGGGACCTAGCCCACAACCCAGGTATGTGCCCTGATTGGGAACTGAACCAGCAACCCTTTGGTTCACAAACAGACACTCAATCCACTGAGCCATACCAGCCAGGGCCCTTGCGGCATTTATAAGTTCAGTTTTACTCTAAATATAATGGGAAGTGTGAAGGGCACTTCTTAATGCTCTTCAGACCCTGATTTGATGCATTTTAAAAAAAACTAGCATACTAACTGGTTATGTAATCACCTCATTCATGGTAGCACTCACTCCCAAAACAGTGATTCTATTATAGAGTATCAAGTTGCATTGGATAATTACCAAATGGATCCCCTAAAGATTTATAGTGGATAAAATATTTCTTGAGGGCCAGCTATCTGCAGGGCAATGTACAATGTTCTAAAAGTAGGAATTGAAAATGATGCTCCAGAAGAATTGATGAAACAATGTACCTTCTTAGTCTTATAGTCTCTTACCCAAGCCAAGCTTTGCTCTCCTAAGAGATATGAAGAGAGACTATTGCCCTGACTGGAAGCACTGGACAATCTAGGTGAGTCCTGTGTCTCTTTATCAAAAAACTATGTCCTGTCAAGAAACCTAAACTATCTCGCAAAATAAATGGTTTAAATTCAAACCATACAGTTCAAGACAAAGAGGAAAGTGACTCAAAATGTTGGTTCCATTGATTATCCCAGCTTTTATGGGAAGAAGAGAATTTTCAGGTTTATGTATGTAATGTATCTTATGTATCTTATGTATTTTTACTTGTTAAATTATTTCTTCTTAAGTAAGGTAATTATTAATTAGGTTATCTTCCTTTAAAAAGATATTCTTTTTAAGCTGACAGTTTTATTTGCCTATTGATAATGGCTTTGCACTATCTTCAGGATAAAATCCAAATGGATGGTTTAGACAAAACCCTTCATGATCAGGGCCTGCCTTACTCTGAAGTCTCAGCTGCCACAATTACCAGCCACATAGTCATAATAAAATTATTGCTTGATATGTGCCATATGCTATTCTAAATGTTTTATGTGTTATATCTCATTTATTCCTAAACAACCCCTTAAAGCATGCTCTCTTCTTAGCATCTCCATTTTATGGATGAGAAAGTTGAGGCACCAAACATTAACTTTCTAGAACTAGTGAGTGGTTGAACTAGTATCAAATCTTTACAGTTTGACTCCAGAGTTTATGTTCTTAACCAATGGGCCCCGCCTCATGAAATTATTGTCTCCAGGAGGTGCCATCCCCCTTTCCCACTTCTGTGCTTCAAGTCAGGAAAAGACCTAAAGTGAGGCTTGTCAAATTCTTTGTCAAACAGCTCAAACGCCACTGCCTTTCTGAAGCACTGCCTAATCTCTTCAGACAGTATTAGTCATTCCAACCTTGGTATCTGTGTTGTCTTCTGCGTATCCTAGTGTAGCACTTGACAGTTTACTTTGTAAGTATTTGTTTACAGACATCTCTCCTAAAAGACTGTAAGCTGTTAAAAGACTGAGATCTCCTTTTAATCTTCACAGAACTTATATAGGTCCTGCCATAGAGCATTAACCAGAAAGGCACACTTCACATTGGCATTTAAGAATGATGACTGCACCCTCACTAACTATATCTCCAAGGAAAAGAGGTTCTGTGACTTAGATCAAAACAGGACCTCACTGTACTTGAACAACAATTAAAAAAATTAAATCAACTAGTATTCAAATACCAACTCCTCCATTCCAAATAAATAATAATAATAATAATAATAATAATAATAGAGTCATCATTGCCATTGTGTAATTTGTATATATTCATTAGCTTATCCTCTCAAAGAATTCATACTTTGTTGAGGGATAGGAGAAATGGGTGAAGGGGGTCAGAGGTACAAAATCCCAGTTACATAATAAATAAGTCGTGGTGATGTAATGTACAGCATGATGACTATAGTTAATAATTTGTATTGCATATTAAAAGTTAATAGAGTAAATCTTAAAATTTCTCATCACAAGAAGAAAAAAATTGAACTATGTAATATGGAGAATGTTCACTAGGCTTATTGTGATCATTTTGCAATGTATCCAAATACCAAATCATTATATTGTACACTTGAAACTAAGATAAGGTTATATGTCAATTAAACCTCCATTAAAAAAAATACAAAACAGGACCTCAGAACAAGGGCTACTCTCGTGAAAGAGAGAAAATGAGTTGCTTGGAGTGGAAGATCTGAGAGGGCCAGAGAATCTTTTCTTTTGGTAATGCAACTCCTTCTCTCTCTTGCATGCAGCAGAAATGACAAATAGGCCTTAAGTAGCCTCCAGTTTAGGCACCAAAAAATGGAGCCCACAGGAAGGGAGCATGAAGCCAAGCTCTCCTTTACTTTACCTAGATCTTAATGAAAAAGGAGAAAAGGAGCCCTCCCTGATCCCAGGAAGGAAGCCAGACAGAAATTAGTATGAACTTCACAAAAAGAAAGGGCATGCCATTGGCCCGGAGTCTCCCCCAGGAGGGACTCCACAGAAATCTAGTGTGGCTGAGTAGGTGGCTACATAAAGAATATCAGGCTCCTGGCTTCAGGATTAGCAACTGCTCAATAAATATCTATTGTGAACAAATGGACTCTTGATGCAAAGCAAGGTTGTGGTTTCACAGTGAAGGGAGATAACTTTGATCAAATAACAGTATCTTACTGAAAACTCAATGTTAAGCTATTTGAAAGATACATAGAGAACGAACTGAAAAACCTGGAGCATCTGGCCTTTGTGCTGCTGTTGTCCTTGATCTTACATTTGCACTTTGTGTATCTTGGAATGCTCACTTTAAAGATAGTTCACGTGAATAAAAGCAGAAATTTTTAAACTGTGACTAGAAAAATTCATTATAAGTATATAATACAAATCACCCTTAAGAAGACACAACAAAAAAGGAGCACCTAGTCATTTATGTTTACTGACCTTTGGGACTCTCCTCTTTTAGGACAAATACAAAAATAGATATGTGGGTACCAAAAATGCCAGTCTCCAGCAGCTTTTTATCCACTACAAAGCATCACATTTAAATGCATCATTAAAAAGATACCTCATCCCTAGTGACAAATCAATGTCTAGAAAGACAGTCAAATAAGTGTTCAGCAGAGGATGTCAAAGAGTTTGGATCATACAACATGACAGAGTCCTGTCCATGAACATCAATTACAATAAGGCAGAAGTTATTTTGTCTAAAAGAGAAATATTTATTCCCCATGTCTGACACTGTACATGATATCTAATTGATCAGAAATAGCATTTACTGTGTAATCCTGGAGCAACTTCTGAAAGGTAACAGCAATAGTGGAAGTACATTTTCTAAAACGAAGTCAGACAGCAGCCAAATATATTGAGAAAACAGATGTACTTTAATTTGACAAGAAAGCAAATATTAGATTAATGATATTATATTTGGAAATTATTTATCCTTTCTCTTATTTAAATAACATTGGTTAAGCAACAACTATGAGCCAGACCCCATGCTAAAAATAAAAACATACATAAATAAAACCTGTCCCTGATTGCCAGAAGCTTACAGGGTAGACATATTCTATGTCACTAACTATAACTCAGGCTTTTCCATCCTCAAAATGAAAAAGAATCCAAGTTCTAAGGAGGAACACTGTTCTTTTTCTCCATGGTAATTTCTCAAGAACCCTGGCCCTTGAGAAATTACAGTACCTACCAGGTGGCAGGTACTGTAGACCCACAGCCTGTAACTTAGCCCTGCCCACTCAACAAGCCCATGAGCATGAAGCAGGTGCATGAAGAGCCCTATCCATACCAGGAAGTGGGATATGGAATTAGGTTTAGAATCCTGAGCTCAGTGCTCAGTGTCTGAAAGCAGGTCCCAATTATTCATTCATTACTCAGCAAACATGAAATCAGTTGTCATTAGATGCTGGTTCCTTAACCTCTATTTACTTACAGCCTTCCTTCTACTGCCCTCTCAGCTGCTGAATTCATTCCATACCAGTATGCCAAGCTCTTAGTTTTCACTTCTGATACCAATAAGAATTTCTATAAGCCCTGGCTAGTGTGGCTCAGTTGGTTGGAGCATCTTCCCATAAACCAAAGGGTCACTGGTTCAATTCCCGGTCAGGGCACATGCCTGGGATGAGGGTTTGGTCCTAGCTGGGGTATGCACAAGAGACAACCAATCGATGTTTCCCTCCCTCCCCCTCTCTCTCTCCCTCCCTTCCCTTGTCTCTTAAAAAAAAAAAAATCCTATAAGAATGAAGCAATGCCTGAAGTCCGATCCCATTTGATGAAAACTGGTTGCAACTCTAATAATTTTGGTCAGCTCATCGTCCCAGGGGTATTTGCCACCGTTCCCTGTTCATCATCTGCTGGCTAGGATCCTTCTCATCTACAACTCTAGCCAGGATGAAGAGACCACTAACCATGAAATATGCAACTAGATTTGCTTCAACCTAGAAATACTTTAATACTCAATAAACAGAAAACACTTGGGATACATCTCTATATCCTGGTTATCAAGAATTAGACTTCTGGCTATCTGATGCAAAGAGGTGGACCTGTGGTAGCAAGTCTGCACTGGGTAATCCTAGCCCTCAGGTTCACAGCTGATTGACTGAATTAGACTAACCATATTCTCTTTATCAGGAAATTGAAATTAGGAGAGAAGGCTAGTCTCTGGGTGTGTAGCTCCTTACAAAGTAACTGATTTTAGATATGCTCAGGAAGTATCAGTGCTTGAGGCTTGATGGCCAATATGATGTGGGATTTTTGTGTGGTCAGCACATTCTATCATGGGGAAAAAGAGATAGAGAAGGCCTTTCGGGGCGGGGGTGGGGGGAGCGTGTAAAACAGGGAAGAATGACACCTGAATTAAGGAACAAAGAGTATTTAATAAGTTTCAAGATGCTTCATGAGGTGTAACTACACTTTTGTATCTTTTTTCTTTTGTCCATCAAATGCTTTTCTTTTTTATCATTTTTTAACTGTTATTCTATTACACTTGTCCCAATTTTTCCCTTTGTCCTCCTCCACCCATCCCAACCCCCGCTCCCACAGTCAATCCCACCCTGTTGTCCATGTCCGCTGGTCATCCATACATGTCCTTAGACTAGTTCCTTCCCCTTCTTTCCACCATTACCACCCCTCTGGTCACTGTCAGTCTGTTCCATGTTTCCATGTTTGTGGTTCTATTTTGTTAGTTTATTTTGCTCTATAAAGCAGGAAGAAAGAAGGAATTCCTACAGTTTGTGACAGCATGGATGGAACCGGAGAATATTATGCTAAGTGAAATAAGCCAGTTGGTGAAAGACAAATGCCATGTGATCTCACTTTTGTATCTTTTAATAAACTCTTTTTTAACATTAAACCAACTTTCAAGTTACTTTGGTTTCTATCACTTGCAAGGAAAGCATTCTAATTAATATAGCACCTCCATATAATTTAGCTCCACAAGCTTGCTAGTGTCTTTAGCTGTTCCAAGCTCCCTCTTCACTCCTTATGTCCAGCCTCTGAAGTACTAGCATATCTAAACCTGGCTCATTCATTAACTTACACTTTTGGAAACATTTACAGTACTATGTACTGAGTATTATGCTAGATAATAGATATAACTAAAATAATCCCTTCCCCTTCCCTCATATTGCTCACTTACCTAGAGGGGAGACAGATATGCAATTAATATACAGAATGTTTGGGGTCAAACATACAGCTGTGGGAGCACAAAACATTTAGGTGGCATCCAAAGATTTTACTGGTCAGGAAAAGATTCCGGAGTAATTGACATTTATAAGATGAGTAAAAGTTTGCTAGACAGATTTTAAAAGTTGGGAGAACACTGTTATTTCAAGGAGAGGAATGTATTGCACAAAACAAGGAAGTTAAAAATCTTATAGTTGGTAGATGGGGAACGAGTATTCTTTATGGTCAGAGCTTTGCATGTGTATGAATAAGGGGAAGGGAATAGTGGCAGGAGATGAAGGTAGAGAGATAGAAAATATCTATGTCATGAAAGCCTTGGATAGGAAGCACCAGAATTTGAATGTTATTTTGAATGCTATAGAGTTATAGAGTAATTACAGACTAAAAAGTTACAAAATCAAGTTGTTATTTTAGAAAGATTATTATGTCAACAATTTGGAGGATAAATTGCAAATTGCAGTGAGAGGCAGTAATGAGGTGGGAAAACTACAAACACAGGAAGCCTAGGAAGAAACCTAAGTCAGCCAGTTGAAAAGAAGTGAAAGCCTGAAATAAGATTGTAGCAGTGGGGTTGGAGAGTATGAAAGGTTTTTAAGAGATAATGAAAAATATAATTGTGGGACTTGATAAATATGTGGACATTGGAATGACATAAGGAAGAATCTAAAAACAAAAAACTCATGTTTCCATTCCATATTGGATGCTAGCCAGCTGGGAAGATGACAACCTGAGTAAGGCAGAGAACAAAGGCGAACGAACAAAAGTAGAGAAATAATGAGTTCAGTTTTAGACCAGTTGAGCTTGAAATGCATGTGCAATGTCCAAATGTACATATGTAATGGGCAAATATAAATAGGGGTATGGTTCCCAACAGAAAATTAGGGCTAGATATAAAGTTCTGCTGAAGTTCTGGCTGTGTATGAGGACATAAAATGAGAGTGCGTACTATCAGTAGAGCAGGTGGTGAAAGAAAAAGCCTTGAGGAACATTGGTATTTATGGAGCAACTAAAGGCATAGAAGCATAAAAGAAGCATAGTATGCTTTGGAAAACTACAAACCTAAGATGAATGAAATTAAGGTAAGGTAAGAGAGATACAAGATATGGGATTGGAGAGAAAGACAGGGTCAGGTGATAAAGGACCTTTATGTCATAATACTTGGCACACAGTAGGGCTCCCTAAGTATGTATTTACTGAATAAATAATAAGGGACTACTACTTGTTCCTGCATATAATAATATCTACTGAACATTTCTATGCAGGGATTTCACTTTATGGAACCTAAATCTTCATCATCCTTGGCATTATCATCATTCTTCCTCTCATTTGGATGGGATGTTAATTTTAAAAGAGTTTCCACAATTCTTTCATTCAGAACTTGCAAAAACTTCTTTATAGATGTAATGTTAAGGCTTAGAGGTGTGAAGTAGCTAGCTAAAAGCTACTAAGTACAAAAGAATCCTCAGATTCTCAATTTTCTGACATTCAGTTCAGTACTGATTTCTGTATACTACCACCACCTCTCTGAACTCCTAAAATCACATAGTACTTTTGTATTAATGAAACACTCACATGCATTATCCTATGTGATAATGTATGGATTCACACATGGATAGCATAGATATCTGGTCTGCACTGGACTGAGGCTTTCTGGGACTCAGGAATTTCAGTGCTAAAACTGAGGCAGTCCCAGACAAAGCTGGACAAGTAAATCACCCTACCATTTACTATCTTCCTGAAGAGAATAAACATAAAATAATTAAGAACATGAGCTCTGATATCAGACTGCCTAAGTTTAAATCCTGGGTCTACCTTATACTGGCAGAATGACTAGACAAGTTACACAAGTTTTTGGTACATCGGTTGTCACATCTAAAATAAAATAAAATAGAGTAAACAAAAACATCTAAATTTTGAAGAGTAAATAAAATAATATATGTAAATATCTGGCTAAATACCTAACACAGAGCACTCAATCAATGACTTTAAATTGCTCGCCTCACATGTGCTACTTCCTCTATTTCCACAGTCTGCCTCTAAACTACATATAGGCTAATATTTTTCATTTCCAATTCGGATATTATTAGAGAAATCTTGCATCTTTGGACAGTGACTCTACTGGGATGAAAAAACAAAGGGTCTCTGCCTCTAAATCTCTAAAAGTTTTTCTGCTTGGAGGCCCTGCTGCTGAGAGCAGTGGACTGGGCTGTTTACGTCTGGCTCACTTGTTTTGTGCCATTAAGTATGTCACTTTCTCTCTCTGGGTTTAAGTTTTTTCATCTGCAAGGCAAAGCAAAACAAAGCAAAGCAAAGAGATTTGACTAATGATCTCTAGGACCCCTTTTTACTTGGACATTCTATGATGTCCCCATTCCCTAGACTCTGCTAAAAGGGTAACAAAAGGAACCAACCCTACTCTAGCAACCCTTTTAAGTTCCAAAGCCCAGAGATGAAAGCATGAGAATAACCAAAGGATTTCTTGCAGAATAGTAACAAACCTAAAATGAGTGTGACTTTTTTCAAAAAAGAAATAATAACTATGATTCACTATATGCCTAATTAGTACCAGGCACATTCTCACTGCTTTACATATATCATATTTATACAATATTCTAATTCTCACAACAACCTGTGAGGTAGTTACTGTTATCCCCATTTTTCAAATAAGGAAACTGAGGTTCTGACAAGCTTTATAATCTATCAGAGTCACACACTTTTCACAAGACTGAGGTAGATCTTTACCCAGGTGTATATAATTCAAATGCTCCTGGTTTTCCTATGAGAGCACACTGCTATTGATGGTTATCTGTCTCTTCCCATAAGAGACTCTGACTTTTAGCATACAGGCAGCTGAGAAGACATATGCATGATTTCACAATTTCCTAAAACACAATCTACGCACATCCTCTAATGTTCCAATCCAACATTACAATGAAAGGAAAAGGTTGGAGAGTCTGACACAAATGACACCCCTTGTTATTACAAAATCTTTTATTACAAAATCATAGGCATGTAATTCTCTAAATAACAATATCACACTCAAGAGCACAATGTGACGTTTTAGGTGAAATGTTCAATTAAAACTGTAAGTTATTACACCCATATTATTACCCTACAAACCACATTCAAGCAAGACTTGCTTAGGCAGACCCTGTACACAGACTTCATTTCAGTAAATTCCACTAGACCACTTGTGATGGTAAAGCCAGTATATGTAGAATGAAATGTAGTCCTTTGCTATTTTCCTATCATTGTAGGAAAACCAGCATTTTCTTTTCAGTTTGGTCTCAGAGGTGAGAAATCCCTTTTCCTAATCTTTGTAACATTAAGCTCCGCCAGGGGAATTGTGTCTGGGAGCTAAGTAGACTATAAGCTCTATCAAGGCAGGCAGGACCATGTCTGCCTTGTTCAATACTAAATGATCAGTACTTAATACAATGCCTGGTACGTAAAACATTCTCAGGAAGTAAAGTTTTTATGTTATGCTGCAGCATAGTCTGGTTTATTCTGATGACTACACAGCCCTAAATCACATGGCCGAGAATCAAATTCAGGTCTTTGTGATAACAAAGCTTATACTCTTTTTCCTGTGTAAAAACTTCGCACAATTTGAATGTCTTGTTACTCAGAAATAATTACCTGCTTTTCCAACTTGTTATACTCTCATTAACCAAGTAAATACAAAATCAGGTGCCTTGCTTTTCCAAGATAGAGTTTAATTGCATGCCACCCCAATTGAGGACTATACCTTTGTGATACACTACAAAGCCAGAACAAGTTACTGGACCCTTTGACCAGGTCACTTCACCTTCAATTCAATTTAGTTTAATAAACTTTAATGATGCATAGAGAACCAAACTCATTATTTTCTGAGTACCGACTCTATGCCAGACATTGTCCTGCAAGCTTTGAGTAGATTACCTTAATTAACTTTCACTGTTGCCAAAGTCACATGACTTCCAAGTGATAGCACAGATATTCAAACCCAGGTCTATGTATTTTCAATCCTGTGTTCATTTCACTACTCCCTTTCCATGCCATTGAGTAGGACACTTATTGGACTCACATATCTCTTCATATAGTTATGAGTTCCAGGAATATCCATTGCAAATTTTCTGCCCTTTGGAGACAGTTCTCATATTTTCTGGAGGCTGTACCTACTATACTCTCTTCAAGCACTATTGTTCTTGGCATTCCACAACAAAGTTCTGCTAGTGTTCTCACTCCTACCTCCCAACTTGGTCCATGTATAGATCCTAGAAGTTATTATGGACCCATAAGTTGGCTTTCTCCCAAGTCAGTGGCTTCTGAGCCTCCCTGTTCTGCTCAGTGCTTCTCCCTCATCCTTCACACATACACTTGCAGTCAGGTAATGTATGTTCCTACTATCCTTCACTGTGTGTCCTGGGTTCTCACTATCCCATCTGACTCTGGCCCTTTGAACTCAGCATGCACATTTAAACTAGTCATGCTCCATGCCCTAACCAGTTTAAAAAGCAAGCCAGAGACATGAATGCTGAATCTTATTTATTATCTAAATTTTTTTATGCCCATTCAACTGGTGGCCCTTTTCCCAGTGGTTCTCAATCTCCTTGAATTTATCTCATTCTTGTGTTCATGTTTCTTTCTCAGCACTCCAGCTATACAGAAGCTTTAAACACTACATTGAGACCTGAATTAGATGACTACTAAGATCCCTTCCCACATAGAGATTTTAAGATTTTGGATTATAAAGCCAAGATTTTCTTAGTGCTGTAGTCTCCAATTTATTCTCCTGCCAACTTTGCTCTAACCCCTTCAACTCCCAAGGATTATCACTATCATAAATATCTCATCAGATTTCTACTTACATGCTGGCATATTGTCCAGATTTCTCTGGGGTTTTATATGATTCCTGAGACCATGCTTGCAGGCTTCAGCATCCATGCCTTCCCTCAGATGCTTGTCTGCTGAGTTTCTGACTCTGTTTTACCCTGACCTTTGAAATTTGAACATATTTCTGAACTCCTGACATTTAGCATGGCTCTTGACAACTGTGTCTCCTCAACCCTAGTCCTGCACAGCATGGAATTACACTGTGTGCTGGGCATAGAGTTGGAAATGAGTTGAAGTACAGAATTTACAGATCTTGGGATGTATGTCACCAAAGGGTAGGATCCAGGGTGTCTAAAGAAGGGTCATATTTCTATAGTGCAACTTCCTAAATTTAACCACATTCCTTGAGCATTCACTAAAACTGTAATAAACTGTAATAAACATTCCTTGAGCATTCACTAAAATTCACTTTTCTATTGCTGTATATCTGTTAATTCATTAAGTCTTTGCGATAGCCCTCTGAGGTAGGCATCATTACTATTTTACAAAAAAAAAGACCCACAGCACAGAAATCACATATGGGCACAGAACAAAAGTCAAAATGCCACAATATGGCTAAGATAATAATGTTCTTAATATAGAATTGAATGTATTTCTTCTAAATTGATTAGTTTGAAAAGTACTTTACAAAAAACTATAGATTTACATCTAGACATAAAAGAGTGTAATATCTGTAACTCCACAATGCACTTCTCCCTCAGGCTATAATGCCACCAAATCAGCTGATATGACCAATTGAGCCAGCAGCCTTTGCTGCTGCCTGCCCTACACAAAAACCAACTACTTGTTTAAGGAAGAAAACTTTCTTGAGAGAATAAGCCCTCAATCAAGTGTCTGCAAATAGCACATGACCCAAAAGGATAACATTCCTAAACAGAGGAGAGCTGGTCTTTGGTCAAGCAGGTGTGAGAGTTCCTTTTGTAGAGGAAGACCTTTCCAGACAGAGGAGAATCTTGCAAGGGTTTATGAAGCTGAACTCCCCCTGCGAGAATCTCCACCTAATCTGGCAAGATCTGACCTACTTTGTGCAAGTGTCAAATTTCAGTTTTCCAGGAACCAGAACCAGCAGATCACACCATGAAACTGATAGTACAGCTGATGGGTGGGAAAAAATGGTTATTTAAATGGAGAATCAGAAAAATCTTTACACACTGAGACAAAGATAAGACTATGTGTTTAAAATATTGCTAAAATTTGAAATAGACCAAGTTCTTTCTAGATACAACAGGAATTATGATACAGATATAATCCTTAATATTTGGGGATTGGATTATAAATCAACAGCTCAAGCACAATAATGAAAAACAGTTATACCTTTTTATCTACAAAATCCCCTGACCCAGGATCCCATGTAAAAATCATCCAATGCCAGATCTTGACTAAATTGTTCTTGTTTTTATTCTCTGTACTGATTTAGAGTAACTAGCAACATAAAAAATAAAGCAATTTGGAATGACTCAGACAGTTTAAGGATATGCCTTGCCTTTCTGGATATTGACACTTTTTATAAAACAAGAGTACAAGAAACATTGCATTACATGTATCAAACAAACAGTTCAATGAAAAAGAGTAGAAAATCCATAAACTAACTCAAGTGTACAAAAGAAATTCATACATAAAAAAGATAGCATTTGAAAGCTAATAGATTAGTTAATAATGGCTAAAAACATTTGGCTAACCATTTGTGGAAAAAATATGTCAGAACTCTACCTCATTCTATGTGCATTAATATAAATTACAGATACAGAAAAGAATAAAATTAAAATAATAAAAAGTACTATAAGAAAATTGCTTAGTATTGACTAATTTAACTAAAAATATTTTAAATATCAGCAGAAAAAAGTTAACAATTAAAAAGCAAAAAGACTAAGAAAAATATTTACAAAATATATAGCAAGTGATTGTATAACATTTACATGTTACCTTTTTTGCCTGCCATTGAATTTTGGTAGTAATTTCTTTTATTGATTTTTCTAACAACTTTTCATCCATTTCAATGTAATAATGTTTCATTCAGAAGAATACATTTTAGTAAATAACTTTTTAATTCTTTTTTATGCCTATAGCTAATTTTCCATTAATTACAATCTGTAAAATATTTATTTAGCTTTCATTATATCATTGTTCTATTATACTTTTAAGAGTGTTTCTATTGTTTGGATTCCTTAAACAACACAATTTGTAAATAATATTACCAGAAAATAACAATAACAAAAGAACATGAGTACCTAAGCAAAATGGAAGGAGTGGTTGTTGTGGGCATGTCTCAATAGGAAATTCTGCGCATCCCTTAGGTGCATGTTTCCACAAATTCTGTGTTGCTTGAGATAGTAGACATACCATAGCAGCAGAGAGCTGAAAGTTTTATGTGTGTATTATATATTTTTGTTAGGGTCAAAAATACTCTAAATTTTTGCATTCATTTTTTGTACCTGGAATAAAAATTAGTAAAATAAGCTTTTATCAAGCACAATACACAATAATTGTAACATTTTTTCTTCCTGAGAAAAAATGGAGTCTAAGAGATAATTACCATCAACATCAAAATGAGTGGAAATCATGAAAAGACAACTGACCAGGAGAATGTAAATTTGGACACGAAAATATTCAAACTCACCAGTACTTAAAGAACTGTAATTAAAGAAAACACAAAAGTACTGTTTTTTACCTAACAAAGTGGTAATGAAGCACAATAGTAATTAACACTGTTGTCCAGGGTTCAGAAAATGTTATTTTCATTCAATGTATGGTGAGTATAAATTGATACAAACATTTCTCGAAGGCAATTTGACAATGCATATTTTAAAAAGTCTTTTAAAGTACAAATCATTTGATCCAGCAATTGTACTTTTAGGGCTTTATTTTAGAGAAATAATTAAAGATGGGCACAAATACATTTATATGAGTATGCTCCAGCATATGTTGTTTATAGCAAAAAAATACTATGAAAGTACAAATAACCTGAACTAAATTTCAGGTAATGAGTACTTGCTTACAAAGTAATACCATATAGACAGCAAAAAACGAAGAAGCAAACAAAACAGTATAACCCAAGTTTTGTAAATCATCATCCCAAACTAAATCAGAAAGGATATTTACTGAAACTTTAACAATTATATATATATATATATGGATTAAAGAACTTGTGTATTTGCTTCTTTTTGTTTATCTGTATGTCTGATTTTTCTACATGTATTTAATTTCAAACATTATTTTTTACACCTTAAATGTACATATTTATTTGTCAATTATTTTTATATATAAGACACCATATCTAGGGACATATAATAACTATATATTATATCCCTAGTAGTTTATATACAATATTATATTATGTATAACTGTGTAAATATTACATATACTTTTTGTGGGTTTTTTATTGTTGTTCAAGTAATCAAACATCATTTTTAAGAGCACATTAATGGATGATAACCTAAGAAACATCAGGATATTCAGGTTTTGTTTTCATTAGTTTCTGAGCCAGCCTTCCACATAACATCTCAAATCTCCTCTCTGGTAATATTTTCTATATTAGTTCAACAACCTTCTGTTTGGCTTTACCCTGCAGTCTAGCAATATGCACCCTGCACTACTTCCTTGGTCTTTGACCCTTGCTTTGCTTCTTGAATTCTTCCTCCTGATTTCACAAGGAGAAAATCTACATAACAAAGTACACCTGGTATAGTTGTAGGAGCTCAGTATTTTATACACAACCTTTGCAATCAGTTTTGATTTTTCTGCCCTTGACTTTCTTTGGCAGTAGAGTTCAACAAAATAAAAATGAGTGAAAGCTGTGAGTGGCCAAAGAAGACTTGCAGGAAAGGGAACCACAGAATGTGGGCTGGGAAGGATAAGGTAGGGTTTAGAAAATTGGAGGATGGGGAGAAAGGATAAAAATATTTCAGGAGTGCAGAGCAGCATGAGCAGACAAGCACTATGTGAGGAGACAGCAAGTGAACCAGCCACTTGGAGTGGAGGATTTATACTGGGGGAAAGTGCTGGGAAATATGATTTTTAAAATTGAATGCAAACTTTGCCTGATTTGGAATTTGAACAGTGTTTAAACTTTGTTATGAGTTCTGAGACCAGAAGGGAAGAAAAACTAACAGAAAATAAAAGCAAGCCAAATATCAAGAAAAAGTAGACTGTTTAATTACAAGAAAAAAAATGCTTCTCAACTAAAGCCCAAACAACTTATGCAATTAAAAGCCCTTCTCAGACTGGTGTCAATTTACCTTCTCAAATTAATTGCCCTTTACTATCCCCATAAACTCCATTTACGTATTATCTTACAATTAGCCAATCTTCAAATATGTACTATCTTTACATTTTTCCATTCCTTTACATATTACACCCTCTGTTTGGATTGCCCTTTTCTTACTTTTCCAACAGGCAAATTCTATTTATTCTTCAAGGCTTACCTCAAATGTCAAGTCCTCTGTGAGGTACCGCCCTGTTCTTTCCGCACAAGAATAAGTTCTGTGCCTGTCTCTCCTAGAATCTATTCATTCAACTGTTTCAGAACTTGGCATTCCGTTATGGTTATGGTGGGTATGTTTGTTGAACCTTCCATTTAGATTAGTACCTCCTAAATAGCCAGGAAAATTATCATTTGTTCATTAGAGATAATCATTTGTGCATATCTGGTAGGTAATCAATAAATATTTGTTAAACATATAACCCAAAATTAGGAAAAGAACAGATACTAAATACAGGGTGGAGCAAAAGTAGGTTTGCAGCTGTTCATATGGAAAACAATACAATGATTAGTAAATAGTACAAAAATAAACTGTTTCATCTACTCACACCATAAACCAACCTTTTCCCATCCCTGTAGCAATTAAAATAAATTGTGTTATAGAAAAAACATATTTGAAAATAAAAGAATGAAGGGATTATAAATTTATCCCCATTTAATGAAACTTAATAAATGAAAAATAAATATACATTTTAATTATAATATCTTGTTTTCCTTAATTTTCTACTAACTTCTATGCTCCTAGAGTGGGCAGTATTATTTAATGTACAGTGATATTTAAGTGTCATTTTAATCATTCAACTAAATTTCTTTTAATGAACAAATGCCTTTGAAGTTCCTACCCTTGTAACATTAAGCTAAATCCAATCTTCATAATCAAAAAATTCCTTAGTATGCCTAATTAGATTGGCATTTTTATTATTAGAATTAAGCTACTAGTAAATAGGGTCCAAATTTATGATATAATAATTCTACTATATCAAAGTACAGAAGAAATAAGACTTAGAGAAACCACCAGGTAAATGATCCCATTTGTCTAAAGCTTGCTTTTGCTTCATATAAAATAAATGACAAATAAAGCAGGTATTAAAATGTAGTTTCTTTTTTAGTAAAATTGGAAAACAACTCACATATAAAAGTTTATGTAAGACCTGTATGTGACAATGCATGTGAAGTACCTGGCACTGTACTTGAATTACAACAGATGCTCAATAATCTACAGCTACTGTTATTACTTAAGAAACAAAGCTCAATCAACAGTTTTAGGAGATAGAAGCTCCTAAAGGGTTAGGGTTAGGGTTAGGGTTAACTGGCAATCCCAGGTAACAGGAAACTGCCCATATACAGCTAAGATTGCCTACCAGGTGCCATTGGCTGATGGAACAAGGAGAGAAGGTGGTCAACTGGCATGACTTATTTTGCTCCCAGAGCTTCACATGCTATTGTCTAAGCCCATCCCCTGGCCAGCACTGTCTCTCTCTAGTCTACACCTCTAATCCATGATTCTGAGCCCCTCTCTCCAAGACAATTCTGAACTATTCTCCTCCAGTAAACTTTCCAAAAGTAATTTCATCTGTCTTACCATTCTTGTGAATGATGGAAAGGGCAATAACCTTGAGGACAGACTGATGCGCTGACTGGCAGGGTCTAAATTTTAGTCCCTCTTCTAATCCTTATTAGCTCCTGCTCTACTCTTTCCCTTCTCAACCCTTTCTTATACTCTTTCATTTTGCTGTGGGTATAAGAAACAGGAAATTACATACTAGAAGAGAAAAAAGAGAATGTGTAATGATGTGGAAACAACATGTTTTAAGCATTTAGCTTTGGGTAAAATAAGGCAAACAGAGGAAAAGACATTAAGGCTTTTCAGCAATGTCTGACTCCACAAAGAGGAGCTAAAATTACTGTAAGGAAACTGATATAATACCAACCCTGCTCCGGAACATAATGGAGATTCCCTGATAACAGGCCATCTTGGCTAAAGCCAGAGCACAGGTAAGGGTTCATCCTGCAAAGAGGATGGGACTTCTGCTCTCCTCCAGGGTGTCACATGTGTGTATACTTAGTGTGTTATATATTGCCACAATACCTTCCTTGAATATCACAATTACTGATGTCCTAATGCCATAGTGAATGCCTTGCACAAGTGAAGCTGCTATGTGGTTAAATAAACCACACTTTTCTGTCCTTTGGTTTCCTCATCTTAAAGAAGTCTCTTCTTTAAGAGAATCCTAACATTACCATAGTAGAGCTAGAAAGACATGAGATTAGTCCAATTCCCCATGTTAGTGAGTGACTGAGCTTGGATTTGAACTCTGATTTCTGTGATTCCAAAACCATTTATGCTATATGAGTACCTTCCATGAAAGGTTGTTAAAAGAATTAAATAAGACATGTAAAATATTAGCATAGTTCTTGGCATATAATAAGCATTCCTCAAATGATTTTCATTATTGTTTTAAAGTTGCAAAGCTATGTTTATTGCCAAACAAAAACAAATAATATCTAAAACGTCAGAAAGGAAAAAGAACTTATAGAAAATTCAACTGTGAACACAAATCAAAGACAGATTAAATTGCAGATTCCCTATTTATATGCTTAATCTAATACAGCTCCTCTTAGGGTCATATAGCCAAGTCGTCATTGTTTGCTTATTAATTAAACATTTACTGAACTGTTAATGCAAAAGTTAATGTAACCTCCATCTTCCTACCTTAATTTTTTTGTTGCCAAAATAAGACAGCATATGAAGATTATGAAAACACAGAGGAATGGAAAAACACTTAGTATATACTCATAGAATAGCCAAAGGATGTTCAATAAATGTTTATTGACAGAATAAATGAATTGATCTCCTGTTACTCCCTCCTTTAATTAGGCCATTCATTCAGCCAGTAATGAGCCTGAATAGAGTTTCATTGGATTTAATCACAACGCAGATTATAGGATCGTGAATCAGACTTATGAGGTTTAGAGCCTACCTTAACCACTTACCAGTTGTGTAATTTTGGGTGAATCACCAACATTTCTACCTCTTAATATTATCGTCTCCTATAAATATGAGTTCCATCATCACATCCTATGTCATGCTGAAGTATCCTTAGATCACATTGAACTAGAACTCCCTATACTGTAGATGGGGAGAAAATTGCTCTTCTGCATTTCTTACAACAAATTTCACACACATAAAAAGAAAAACTCTATCTTTATAAAAGCAAATAGCTAATTAATAATAAAAGCTCAAGTCTCCAGGGTGGTCTATAGCAGGGCCCCCAACCCTCATGCCTCAGACTGGTACTGGGCCTGTTAGAAACCTGGCCGCACAGCAGAAGGTGAGCTTGAATGTAATGTGCTTGAATCATCCCAAAACCATCTCCCCATTCCCAGTCTGTGAAAAAACTGTCTTCCACAAAACTGATCCCTGGTGCCAAAAAGGTTGGGAACCGCTGGTCTACAGTATTTTCTGATTGATTTTTCTCTCAGTACCACACTCCCTACCAACACTTCCCTAGACTTCTAGAGCACTCTCCTCATACTCCAGCCCCACTGGAAGTGGAAGTAGATGGATAGGTACAACCACCTAATTTATTTCAGCCAAAATTCCTTGACTACACTATTTTACACTAAAAATGTTATCACTGCCAATAAATCCCTATTTATCTCAGAAAAAGTAATATAATCTGTACCAAGACTTTGACTTTTAATTTGAAAAGAAATCTTTTTTTTGTGGGTATGATTATTTTTGTATGATATTTGCTTGTTTAGAACCATCTTCCCATGATGTTTATAATTAAAAATTTTAATTTTCTTCCTACACAGTTTGAATGAAAAGGTAAATGTTGACTGTGTACAAAAAATTCTATTAAAAATACAAAATAAAATTGATACTAGCTTACAGCTTTTGGTTCTAACATGTCATTTGGAATCTGTAAACTTTTCCCATGTTTACTGTGTTACTATTGCTCTTTAAATCCTTGTATGCAGAGTTAATTATAATTGTATTCAGAATCAATTTTTTTCAGTAATGAACCTGCCCCTAACTGCAGTCACTTGCAACAGTTCAAACCAGTATTTTCCCATATCCTGTGCTTTATCTTAGGGCTATAGAGATGAAAAAAGCAACATATGGAATATGAGAAAATATTTGTAAATCACATTTCTGATAAAGGGTTAAAATCTAAAATATACAAGGAACTAATACAACTCAGTAGCAAAAAACAACCCATATAAAAAATGGCAAAGGACCTAAATAGACATTTTTCCAAAGAAGGCATACAAATGGCCAACAGGCACATGTGCATTGAATTACATATGCATTTACAAATACACCAGAGTCTCCCCTCACCTCTGTGCCTTTTTTCACCCAGTTCTTTCCATCTAGAAACTCTCATTCATTATCCACCTTTTCCTCTTCGCCTCCCTTCCTTCACTGGCTCATTTCATTCCTAGTCATCTTTAAAGCCTTAGTCAGAGACCATCTACTCTGAGTACCTCCCTACCCTCCCTAGTTTGTAGCAGGGGCCTTTTCTATGCTCCCAGTTGCTTACCTCTATTATTGGCCTCATCTTACCAAAGGGTAACTGACCATTTGTTTGTCTAACTCACACTCAAGACTACTAGCTCCTTCAGGGCAGGATTCATGTTTCATTCATCCCTGTATCACTTATACCTAGCAGTGTCTTTACACATATGCGTGGATCAATCTACCCATCCATAAATGTTTACTTGATCTAAACCAAGTATCTCCTGGCTATACCTCTATATTAAAAAGACTCTGTTCTTTGCCATTAATTACAAGGGGAGTGGAGAGCAAATATCTGAATTGAAAGTCTGCAACATGTTGCTAAACAGTTTCTTGGCAACCCAACAGGTATATATAATGAGAAAAATAGCACAAACACCAGATTTTAAAATATTAGTCCCCACAACAGAAACTTGTTGTTTGCAAACCTCAGCTCTGTCAGAGTTTCCTTCTGCTTCTGGCCCACAGCTTTGTGATCCAGCAAAGCAGTGATTTTTAAAAAATAATCAAATATAAAAGAAAATTTCTCAGGACAAAAAAAAAAATAGGAAGAATGTCGCTAAATCTTTGATCTGGCAATATTGTTTATCTTTTGAAAACCATTCAATGCTTCCCCTTGTGCACACACACACCCCCACCTGCCCCTCAAAGAATAAATAAACACTTGATGCTGTTCTATGTATCCTTACTCATTTCTCATCAGGCTCCACACCCCCTTTTATACCATAGAGTCCAGCTAAGCTGAACTAATGTTTGGTTCCCAAGCAAACCAAGCTTCTTTCAGAACATTATATCTTTCCTTGTAACCCCTCTTCAGTACAGAGTGCTTTTTCACCCCTTACCTAAGCCCAACAAAATCTTCCTTCCCCAAAGCAATGCTTCCCCTGGAGAATAATATACCAGTTCTACCTTTTGCCCATTGTTATACCTCCTTTGCAGTCTCTGTGATACTGCGGTATATCTGTTTGCAGACTTTGCAATCTCCACACAGCTCCTCAAAGGCAGAAACTGGGTCTATCTTATTCATTGTTGTACTCTCAGCACCCAGTCCACATCCCGGTATACAGCAGAAACCTGGAGAATGTTTGTAAATCAGTGAATCAACAAATCAATCACTCTGAAGACACTGTTCAAGGCCTAGGAGAAATCAGGAACGCTTTTCTGCCTAAGATCCAGTCAGAATCTAACCCTACTGTCACCCACATTCCGGAGACAGTACTCTAAAGTTACTCCTTAAACCAGACTCAAAGCTTTGATCAATACCTGCTCACTCATATCTCAAACTCAAACATTTTGAGTGATTCCCTTCTATGTAGCTGTATCTTTCTTAAGTTTAAAACTCAACAAGCAAATGTGAGTTAACTACCTCCATACTAGCTACTGGGGATTTAGCACTGAACAAAATACAACCTCTCTCCTCAAGGAGTGCCTAGATGAATGATACCATTAAATCATCACTAAAATAAACTGGTATTATAATCCCAGGACTCTGAGACGCATGGTAATTGATAAACTCAATGAAGACCACATGAGGTTTTGAGTCCAGGTTGTGATAAAAAACTATATGGTTCAACTATTTTATAAATATGGGTGAAATTAGGATGTCTTTAAGATGGTATTTGTCCAGGGCTGAAAGTACACCCTAGTTCAGCACTCAAAAATTCACTCCTTTCCAAGAGATCCTGGATAAAAGATGAATGAATACAAGAGACAATTACTAGCAATGGTGGGGAAGACAGTTTATCATTACCTGTGGCTTCAGTATTCAACCCAAAAACAGAGAAGTCCAATAAGCTGAGATGAACTAAAGGGGGTACTCTTTTTTTTCTAAATTTTGTTCAGCAAGATCCAAATCAAAGAATGATGTGAAGCCTACTCATTCCACTGTTCCCAACCCCTAAGCATTTCCAATCTTAATTATATGACTAAAGAAAAACTTAAACTATAATCAAGGCAGTACCACTGCACCCTGAACACCAAATGAAGCTTCCATTAAGACTACTAGGTTCTTCAATAAATATTATTCCCCTTTTCACTATATCATAGCTGCCTCAGTAGAATTATGTATGCCTGGAAGTTGCATAACTGATAAAACCATAAATTCATAAAGAACCAAATAACAAAGAATTCATTTCAGTAGTATCTTAGGACTTCAAATTGGCATTTGTGGGGAAAGCTCAAAAGTTGTATGCAAATTGCCAGAAACCTACATCAATGGGAAGAATAAAACATCAATTAAAATGGCAATTATGTAATGAAATATTATACACACTAATGGCAATTATGAAATGAAAAATTATATGAACTTGGAAAACGTAGCTATGTCTACACTTTTTAAATGCCAGCAACAATGCTAATTTCTTACTAAGACAAAGAAATGAACAGTATCAGCCCCAACCAATTTTGAGAATCCTCACTTAATATTGAGACTTGTTGACGAACATAAGAAAGCCTTATGTAGCACTGAATACATGTGTCTGCTTACATAGGAAACAGTCCACTCTTCCTTATTTTTCTTTTTCTTGTGACAACTGGATCCCATAAGATGCCCATTTTGACCCTTACTTGGCAGAGTCACTCCTAAAGTAAGGGATAATGGGTGTTTCTTTGTATATCTGCATGACCCTCACTGAGATGTGAAAGCTTTCCCCTTACAATATTCTTAAGCAGTCCATATGACTTCCTCATATGTCAAATTGAGGTAATTACTTGTTGTTAAATAGATATATAAAGGTATTAAGAGTTATATATCCTTTGACCCAGTAATTCAAATTCTGAGAAGCTACTGTTAAGGAGATAAGATGTTCATTATAATATTATTTATAGTAAAAAAATGGAAAGCAGGTCACAACACAACATCAGAAAAAATACATAAAAAAATGGCACATTCATAAATGGAATATAATTATTAAAGTAATGTTCACAAGAAGGATTTAAAAACATAGGAAAATTCAATCCTCACCTGAGGACATTTTTTTCATTGCTTTTAGAAAGAGGAAAGAGAGATTTATTAGAAAGAAACATTGATTGCTTGGCCTTCATTGGTTCCCTGACCAGGGATCAAACCCTCCGCATAGGTATGTGCCCTGATTGGAAATTGAATCCAAGACCTTTTGGTGTATGGGATGATGATGCTCCAACCAAATGAGCCAGACCAGCCAGGGCTAAAATCTAATATTTAATGAAAAAAGACTAATGCAGAATTATAGGCAGAGTGGAACGTACCAGTATAAAAGGATATGCAAAGAAAAGGAGAAAAAAAGGAGCCCAGTTCCCAGCACAAGGCAACTGCTTGTTCCATCAATTGTTCACTGCATAGAAAGGAGGAAGGGACAGAGTAAAAAAGACACTAAAAAGCCTGTAGGAGTTGTCTCTTGGTGGACAAATTAAGGGAGGCTGTTTTCTGTTTCTATTTCTTTGTAAGTCAGATTTTTTTACATTAAAAATACATAATCAAAATCAGTAAACAGAAAAATTAATATACTACAAAATATTAGTGTAATAAAGATAAACCTATCATTCTAATATCCTCATGAAACCTCAGTCTGTTTCAATATCTTCCCACAACTATAATTATCTCTCTATGAATTAGTGTTTCCATTAAAGGGATAAACGTTAAATAATTAATGAATTAAATTTAACTCTTAGAATAAAAGATATTCGTAAGACATCATCAACTGAGAATTAAATTAGAAATGAACACCACAAGGAACTCTGGAAACCCCCAGAAAATAATACAACATGCTTCTAATAATACATGGGTTAAACTATCAATTGCAAGGGATATTAGAAAGTATTTTAACTAAATAATAATGAAAATAGAACTTAAAAATTTATGGGATGGAACTTAAATACTGCCTATTTAAAGGGAAATTCATTTCAAGAGAAATTTATAGTTCTAAATGACTACATCAGAAAATAAGAATGGTCTTAAATCAATAACCTAAACTTCTGCATTAAAAAATCAGAAAAGAGCAAACTAAACTCTAAAGGAAGTACAGAAATTAGTGGCAGGGAGTAGGTGGAGTCAAGTAGGAAACAAAACAAATAAAAGAAACAATAGAGAAAAATCAATGAAACCAAAGGATGATTCTTTGAGAAGGTCAACAAAATTGACAAATGTTTAATAAGACTGACAAAGGGGGGAATAAAAGGGAGAAGACACAAATTATTAAAATGAGAACAAAAAAGGTACATCAGTATTAAACATACAAAAATTTAAAAAATTATAGATGATATTATAAAAATATTTTCATCAACAAACTTAAAACTTAAATGAAATTGATAAATTCCTTTAAAAATACATTAACTGAAGAATAGAAACTCTAAATAAACCTATATTTAAAAAATAAATAATTAGAAATATTTCCAAAGAAAATCCCAGACCCAGACAAATTCTTACCCAATCTATAAAGAGATAATAATTAATCCTTCACAAACTCTTTAATTAAATAGAGGAGGGAACACTTCAATTTGTTCTGAGGTCAGCATCACCACAATACAAAAACTAGGCAAAGACATCACAAGAAAAGAAAGCTACAGTCCAATACTCTTCTTGAAAATCGGAAGAAATCTTAAGCAAAATATTAACAAACCCAATTCAACAGCCTATAAAAAGAACTATACCCAATGATTAACTGGGATTTACCCCAGGTATTCAAGGCTGGTTAACAATTTAAAAATCGATTAAAATAATACACCCTATTAATGAATAAAAATTAAAAATCACATGATTATCTAGATATACCCAGAGAACTTTTGACAAAATCTACCACACATTAGCTATCAAAAACTAGAAACTGAAGGAGAGTTTCTCAACCTGAGAAAGGGCATCTACAAAAAAATTCCCAGCTCACATCATGTTCATGGTCAAACAGTAAAAGCTTTCCTTCTAAGATCAGGATCAAGGAAAGATATATTCGTTACAATTTCTATTCCATTCTAGCCAGAGAAATGAAGTAAAATAAACAGATTGGTTAGTTGGGTATATTATTATGTATCATATATATTATTCAATAAAAATAAAACAATAAAAATAAATTTAACAAAAGAAATGGAAGACTTGTTCTCTGAAACCTACCAACATGCAATGTCTGTACATTGGAAGACCCAATACTATTAGGATGGCACTTTTCTCCAAATTGACCTATAGATTTGACAAAACCCTTACCAAAAACCTAGCAAGCATTTTGCAGAAAATGAAAAGCTGATCTTAACATTTATATGGAAACACAGAGAACTTAGAAGAGCCAAAACAATTTCAAAAGAATAAATGTTGTGTAACTACCTGATTTCAAAACTTAATGCCATAGTAATCAATACTATGGTATATTAGACAAGGATAGGCATATAAATCATTGAAACAGGATTGAGAGTTCCAAAATAAAACCATACATGTCAAATCAATTCATTTTTAGCAAATGTGCCAAAAAAACTCAATAGTGAAAATATAATCTTTTTTGACAAATGTTACTGGAACAAATAGTTATCTGCACACAGAAAAAAAATATTCTTAGATGCTAATCTAATGTCACACACAGTTCACTCCAAGTGGATCAAAGACCAACATATAAGAGCTAAAACTATAAACTCCTAGAAGAAAACATGAGACACCCTTTACACTAGCCTTGGGTTACCAAAGAATTCTTAGATATGATATCAAAGCACAATCCATAAAAGAAAAAACTGACAAAATCAAAACTTTTGCACTTCAAAAGGTAACCTTACAAAAATGAGAAGATAAACCCAACATTGGGAGAATATAATTGCAAATCACATATCTGATAATGAACTTATATCCAGAATATATAAAGAATTATTTCAACTCAATAATAAGTCAAATTTATTTAAAACTGGACAAAATATTTCCATAAGTATTTTACCAAAGAAGATATACAGATGGCTAATAAGGATATGAAAAGGTGTGTCAAATCATAAAAATTAAGGTAATGCAAATTAAAACCACAATAAAAATCAATGTGTTTGATGGAAATGCTTCTTAAGAAGTAAAATACAAATTAACCATAAGACTTGGGGGCATAATTCATAATAGCCAAAACCTCAAAACAATCCAATGTCCATCAACTGGTGAATGGATAAATGAAATGTGGTACATGCCCATACAATGCAATACCATTCAGAAACAAAATGCAATTAATTACTGATATATGATACAATGTGAATAAACCTTGAAACATTATACTAAGCGAAAGAAGCCAGATGCAAAAGATTATATATTATATCATCCCACTTATATGAAATATCCAGAAAAAGGACATTTATAAAGACAGAAAGCAAATTTACAACTCCCTAGGAATGGGCATGGGAATGTTGATTAACTGAAATTGAGTACAAGGAAACCTTTGGGTGGTAGAACTGTTCTAAAACTGAATTGTGGTGATGGGTGCCTACTTCTGTTTGTTTATTCTTTTTTAAATTATAGAATTAAACATTTTAAATAGAAAAATTTTATATCTTAGAAATGTGCCCCAATAAGAAATTTTAAAACCCTTAAAAAAGGATAATTAACTGAAATTTGATTAGAGTAGGTCTAAAATTCACATCCACACATAGTAGGTGGAAGCAATGTTTGTAACAAATGAAGTTGTGTGATAGAAGCAGTCCCCACTGGCCGGAAGGAAGATTTTGTCACAAATTTTATGTAGAATGCCAGTTTACTGTGACAATAAGAAGTTGCCTGACTTTCAGTATGTTTTATTATTGTTTTAGGATTCTCTTTAGAAAAATGCATCCCCTTATTGACTGAAACAAGGCAGACTAGACTGCTCAGCCCCCTTCTTAGTATACTTGCTGGAAATATGACTAAATACTTAGAAGAAACTGCTGATATTCTATCATTTTTTACTTACAAAAAGAGCAGTTTCATCAAGTTGAATCTAATGTAATCTTTATGGAGGGAAATCTGACAACACTTATCACAATTAATAATCGACCTATCCTTTAATTTAATCATAGAAAAATTATGATGTTATCCTGCAGACATTAGTTCTTGCTCAAGTGTAAAATCCCTTTTGTATAAGCATATTCTTATAACATTCTTTATAATGGGAAACACTAAACACAACTAAAATGTCCATATATAAAGAGCTTGTTAAATAAATAATAACACATTCCTATAATGAACTTTTATAATATTTGCACTTATGCAATATTATAAAAATAAATCAGAACTAATTTATTTACATATTGTGGTAGAGAAGTATAGAAGTTGAGAGCAAAGGCTCTAAAGCCAAACTGTCACTACTTGAATCCAGCTCTGCTCCTTACTTATGAGAGCTACATAATTTCTATGTTCCTGTTTCCTCATCTGCAAAAGGAGAATAAGATAATATATATCTCAAAAATAGCTCTGATAATTAAATGATTTTTTTACATGTATAGACCTTCAGAAAATATGTGGCACATCGTAAGTATTGTATAAATAAATGTTAGTTATTCTCTACAAAATGGATTGTTAGGTAAAAAAAAAAGCACAAGGGTGTGAAATGAGATGTATAGCATTACAATAAAGATTAATGTTTCAAAAACAACATATAAATGTATATACTTGCATATGAATATAATATATCTGAAAAGATATCTAAGAAACTAGTATCATTGGTTGCCTCCAGAGAGGGGAACCAGATAGCCAGAGGACAGGACACATACCATTTCACACCTTCTTCCTATTGTTCAATGTGCTTTCTTTAAAATATTAAATGATATCTGTATTTTTAAAGTATCTATAGTAGAGTAGTTTAAAACATTGTTTAAAGCTATATTTTCTCAACCTATTTATCTCCACCTTTTTTTTCACAACACCTAAAAATCATCTGAAGTTCCAAAAGAACACCATTTTAAAGCAACACTGCAGGCTACAGAGAGTCATTGAAATTTGCAGAAGTGAATGACATATTCAGAGCTAAGGTTTGGGGCCTTTTTCCTTTTTTAAATAGGACTCTCTTTTGGGCATGACAGGTGACTTCTTTTACTGGACATCCAAGTCTGAAAAACAATTATATCATATCATGAGTGAGCAAGAGAAAACATATTTTACAATCATGCTTTGAGAATAAAACCAAATACATAAATACAGCTTTTGTCAGGAACAAAATTTTATGGTTTCACTTATTCTGTAAATATGTCACAATCCTAGCAGGATTACAAAGTGATGTTTTCCTTCTCCAAAGCCACCTATTTTTATCAGAGCCGCTCAGCCTAGGGGACTTAAAACTAGATTCTCATTTCCCAGTCATATAGTCTCTCTCTCAGTGTCGGTCCTCCCAGGATCTCTCATTCCCACCCCTCCTCTCCACACTCAGACTGCCATTCTAGCTTGTATGCATCCTCATTGTACCAGCAAGACAGCTGCCAACCACAAAAAAGATGAGAATTTTGGCCAAAATCCCACAGGAGACAAATAAGTGGTGGAGCCAGAATTGTCCCCAAGCAGTCTGCCCTGAGGAGCTTATGACCTTACTTGCTACAGTGCACTGTTGAACATTGATGTCTCCCCCTTCACATGTCACATCACACTTCAGCTTTATGACCTTCAAGGATCTTCCAAGATGAAAAGTTTAACCCTTTTAGAGTAACACATTATGTTAATGAGAAGGTACCTATTTTCTCTTTAGTTAAAAATTTCAAACTCTTTTTTAAAGATTTTATGTATTTATTTTTTAGAGAGGGGAAGGGAGGGAGAAAGAGAGGGAGAGAAACATCAGTGTGTGGTTGCATCTCCCACACCCACCACTGGTGACCTGGCCTGCAACCAAGGCATGTGCCCTGACTGGGAATTGAACAGTTCCCTTTGGTTCGCAGCCCATGCTCAATCCACTGAGCTACACCAGCCAGGGCAAGTTTTGAACTCTTAGATAACCTGCTAGATATTTCAGTATTTACAATGAAAGTGGCGGGAAATGTGCTGGTCCCAAAGTCAGTGTTCCCTATACAGTTTATATTACACCAAATGTTAACAAGAGTTTGGGCAAAAATCGGCATCTGTGATAGAATATATTGTGGGAATATTGGATTAAGTAGTGCTAGCCCATTTTCATTACTACCAGACTTCTCAAAACCTAAAAAATGCTCATATTCATTGTGACTCTCCCAAACGACAGAGTATAAAGTACTTCTCATAATCATTATTATCTCTCAGACTAGTGTTCTTTATCAAGCAATTTAGGAAATAATTCCCTAACAAAACAATGACAGCTTTCAAAAATGGAGAACAAGTGTGCATATTAAAGCGCATATACTCCTGCTCTTCCTAGTAACCTAGACTTAAGTAATTATTTATCAAGTATTTATTAGGTACAAATTACTACTCTGTACACTTAATGCCACTAGAGCTATGGCATGCATACCAGCCTATTTGTGGCACCAATATTTGTCTGAATAATACTGAGTCAATCAACTAAGAATTACTTATGAAGCTCTTCATCCCAGGCACTATGCTAAGCATTAAGGATACACTAAACAAAACTAATATTATTTCTGCCTCAAATAGTTTACAACCTGGCAAAAAATGTGTGTGTGTGTGTGTGTGTATTCAATGAATAATTTCAATTAGTGATATGATTACAAGGGTGAAAGTGCTGCAAAGGAAAAGTACAGGATGAAATGAAAACATAATATGGGGTCCTTACTTAATTTGGAAGATAAGAAGTTCTCTGAAGAACAGTCATCTCAAGCTGATACTTGATGAATCAGTTGAAATTTGCCAGGAAAAGAAAAGAAAAAAAGATAAGCAGACAAAATAACATTTTGGAGCACCTAGTGAAAGGAGAACGTATGGGACACTCAACTTGAATAAATGCAATACAACCAAGAGACATAGAGGAAAAGGAAAAGGAATGTCACATGCTGTGTGAATCCAGCCCGCTCCCTTTGGGATAATTATGCCAGGTGCTACAACGAAGGCAAAAATACAAGAGGGTGGCATCACCTATCTTCAAGAAGCTTGGAGGCGATTGTAAAAGTCCAGATGAAAGAGAAAGGAAAGAACTTTTACACAGTCCATAACAAGGATTAGGTTTTGTGCCATGTGCTTCAAATACATTTACTCATTTAATTCTTACAATGACCCTTTAATGGTGGAATCATTATATTGCTCTCCTCATAAATGAGGACATAGAGGATCAGAAAGATTAGAAAAATGACTTTTCCAAGATTATGTAGCTAGACAGTGGCAGACGCAAAAAATTTGACTTCTAAACCCTTGCTCATAGCAGCTACTTCCTGAGTGAGCTAAAGGTAAAGAGAACAGGAATCTAGGTGGGAAGCAGTGGGAAAGGAGAGGAGGGACAAAAGTAAGACATTGGAGATGGTCTGCCCCCTGAGGATCCATCTGTAGGAAATGAAGGGTCTGTTCTGATCCCTATAGAAACATGTTCTGGGGGGGAAAAAAAAAAAACAAAGAACAAACAAAAAACACGTGACTCACAAAATGAAAACAGTCTTTCTAGCAAGGAGTTGCCTCACTGGAACATCCTTTAAGGTACATGGGAATTCAAATTTAAAGAATGGTAGCTGGTAGGGGTTGGGGTGCAGGTGCAGGAAATCAGGAGATATAAGTCAAAGGGTACAAACTTTTAGTTATAAGATGAATGAGATTGGAGGATTTCATGTGCAGTATTGTGACTATGGTTAATAATACATATTGTACACTTGAAATTTGCTAAGAAAGTAGATCTTAAGTGATCTCACCAAAAAAATTTAAAAAGGTACCTAAGTGATATAATGGACATGTTCATTAACTTGATTATAATAATTTCACAGTGTATACACATACCAAATCATCATGTTGTACACTTTAAATATATATAATTTTACTATTCAATTATGCTCTAAGACCTGGGGGAAGAAACAGGTGACATTACCACTACGTAATCCAGATGCTGGCTGAGGCATGCCTACCTCTTTGAGATCTAGGAAAAAAGGACAAAATTCCACCCAGACCCTGTGCCCCATTTCAGACTATCTAAATCCACATGTCTCTGAATTCTCAGAGACCTGGGTTTTCAAGGTGCCCTCATATTTGAAGGGCTGGGTCAATACATGCTACTTCTATCTAGTCCTGTCAATCAGAGTGTAAAATTCATCCCCTTTGCCACTTTTCTCCCTTACACACAAACATACACTTCATTTCTACAAACTATTTCATGGGTTTGTCCAACAATACAAACTACCAGGGAAATGCTAGAATGGGGCATGTCAGGTAGTGCACAACTTCCTTCATTGTACTTGCTCGACCAGCTATCCCTCCTACAGTGCCCTCACTTTTCACTTTTATTCCCTTTTACCCTTTGAAGCAAAAGAGCAAATTTGTCATCTCTGCTCAGGTATAATATATTACCCTTGGAGTGTCACTATTCATCCCACAAAGTTTACCAAGTAATATCTTCCAAACAAATACAAAGCTCCAATGAAAGTAGTTAAGGTAAGATTTTTACCTTAAAATTACTATTTTTACAATCTAAATTATATCTCTATTATCTGTTGAGCAAAGATTTTGTGCCAAGCACTGTGCCAAATACTTTAAAAGCATTTAATCTTTACAGAAGTACTATGACAAAACTACTATTTACCTCTAGCTTACCTATTATAAGTTGTAGATTAAAATCATTAAATAACTTGCACAAGGTCACAAAGCTAGGGACTAGTGAAGCCTGCATTTTTGTCCAGGATGTCCTGGAGGCACTTTCTCCACCAGCATACTCTGCTTCTCTGTCTTATAGACAGACTCAAATAGTGAGAGGATAGACAAGGGCATAAAATCAGGTACTAACATTCTACCAAAGTAGGAGAATAAGCTAAATTTCTAGGTAGGACAAGCAGTTTTCCAAAAATCTTTTGTTCAGTTCTTAGGTTGGAATGATTGATCTCCTGTGTGACAGTTTCCTAAATTGCATGTCACCAAGTTAAAATGTATAGTTTGATGGGTCCACAGAATAGGGGGTTGTGGGGGAGGGGAGAAGAAAAACCATTCAAAGAAGCACAAAATTTAATTAAGGAAAACATTAGATCAATTAAGACTAAATGGTGGTATAAAACATTAAGGTAAAATATGTATTAGTGTGACATTTGCATTTTTATGAAGTATGAATCACAAAGAAGTAATATATGCAGCTAAATTTCAGTTAACTCCCTTTTAAAAGTCTTGTTACCATGGCAATGCCAAGAATGAATTTTCACAGGATGTGAGATATGGATTTTTTGATTTCTTAAAAGCAGTTTAAATAAAAACTACCAACAGCATGCATGGCCTTTGCTCATTTCTCTTATGTGACCAAGGGCCACTGAAAATAAGATGCACTAGACACCTATTACAAAACTTATACAGAAGAAAAAAATACTAAAAGATGAACTAGATTTCCCTGTTCTATTTCTTTTATTTTTTAGTCTCTGATATATTTTAATAGGTTTATTCAGACAGCAATGTCAAGGAAAACATTCCAATTGCGAGAGAAACAACGGAGACTATTGTTTTGTCCTTTTCTATAACCCTACCTCTGCTGTGGTTCAATTAGGAAGTTTTTAATAGCAGCTGCTCTCATTACTGAGATCAGTTAAAGTTCCACTATAAAGGCTATCTTTCACACCAGCAGCTAAATGGTTCACCTTCTGAATTCCAAATCTAAGAAAAGTTGCCCTAGTCTCTAATGAGTAATAGGGGATTGAGGTTTCTAGGCTACAAAAATCCTGTTGTGGCGAAAAAGGCAGAAACCTAACTCCGAAATCAATACCGTATTACTCTCTCCATAGGCAAGAGCTGCTGGGTCAAGGGAATCATGAAAAATTCATAGTGGAGGTGGCCAAGTCATCCATAAGATAGAGAAAATGATCCTATATCTAAAGATCCCCTGAGCAGTCAAAAGCACTTTATAGATTTTGCTGTGGCTAAGTACTGGTGTGCTTCATCTGAATGCCTTAATGTTACTGCAATCCTATTTTTGACAGTCAATGAGGATGTTCTGATCTATATTTACATGGTTCTATTTATGATAATTCTTATCCTCTTAACAGTGCTAGGATAACAGTAGTCACAGGGATATACCCTCAAGCTGCCTGAGTCTTACAGATTGGCCTTGACTGCACCTGTCCTGGTTCAGTCTTTGCTCCCCACACTTCTCAAGGGAACAAATGTTTGAATGTTAGATTCCTTACAAAGGCATGTAATTCTCATAACAGCCCTGCATATTAAGTATTACTATTACTATTACTATTATTCAGGAAATAAAACTCAAAGAGGTAAAATGAGATATTCTAGATTACACAAAAAGTAAGAACATGAATCAGGATTCTAGCCCAGGTATTTCTCATAAAAGCCCCACCCCTTACCAATAATTCAGAAAGCAAGTTTCCTTACCCTGCAGGGCCTTAATATGCTTTAAAAAAAAAAAAAAAAGATTTTGTTTATTTATTTTTAGAAAGAGGAGAACAGAGGGAGAGAAACATTGATGTGAGAGTGAAACATCTATAGGCCCAGGCATATGCCCTGACCAGGAATCAAACCAGCAACCTTTTGCTCTGCAGGATGATGCTCAACCAACTGAGTCACACTGGTCAGGGCCTTAATATACTTCCTATATTACTTCATGCAAAAAGGTTTAATTACAACTAGTAAACCCACTACATCCATGGCTTCATAGCAGATAAGACTCTGTGCAGGCCCAGGTGAGGGCTTTGTCTCTGGCCCTTGTAATCCATTTTACACACTCTCTTACTCTCATCTCTGTTTTCCACCAGCTACCTATATGGCAAATGCAAAATTCCTTAGCCTAACATCTTACTCATACTTCAAAATGCAGTTCAAATTATTCTCTATGATATTCATAAAAATAGATCAAGATTATAATGAACTTTCCATAATATGCCAAAGACTCCCATGTCTTTGACAGCCATTATGCCCTGAGATAGGCTGAAGAACTGCAATGTTCTTGCTGCCTGGCAGCCCCGACTCCCCCCAGTCTGATACCCAACAACCAGCTTTATTTTGCTAAATTATTGATCTGTTTCTCAGTGACTACTATCTAGGATAAAGTCAAAGCATCTCAGCCCCAATTCAAGCCTCAGTTTTCCTTTACACTTTTTTATTTCAAAGAATTTTATTATTGTTTTAATAGGTATTTTTGAAGCAGTTTTACATTCACAGCAAAATTGAGAGGAAAGAACAGAGATTTCCATATAAACCCAGCCCTCACAAACACAGGCCCCCCCCCCATTACCAATATCCCCCCATCAGAGTGGTGTTCTACATGCTATAAGTTTGGACAAATGTATAATGACAAGTATCCACCATTATAGTATCATACAGAGTATTTTCACTGTCCTAAAATCATTTATGCTCTTCCTATTCATCCCTCCCCCCACCCAACAGCCAGTGACAACTGATCTTTTCTAGAATGTCATATAGTTGGAGTCATATAGTATGCAGACTTTTTAGATTGACTTCTCTTACTTTGTAAAATGCACTTAAGTTTCCTCCATTAAATTTTGTAATGGATTAATAGCTCATTTCTTTTTACTACTGAATCATATTCCATTGTCTAGATGTATCACACTTTATAAATTCCCCTACTGAACAACATCTTGGTCACTTCCAATTTGGGATAATTATAAACAAAAATGCTACAAATATCTGAATGCAGGCTTTCTTTTGTCATACATTTTTCACTCATTTGGGAACACATAAAGAAGTGTGATTGCAGGATTCTATGCTAAAGCACATCCTAGAAAACCAGGAAATGGGATTCAAAAGTGGCCATACCACTTTGCATTTCCTCCATCAATGAAAGAGAGTTCCTCTTGTTCTAGATATTCACGAGGATTTGGGGTTGTTAGTGTTCTGGACATTGGCTATTTTAATAGAGGTATAATAGAATTTCATATTTGTGCTAATTTATATTTCTCTGGTGGCATATGATGTGGAGCATCTTTTCAGATGCTTATTTGACATCTGTATATCTTCTTTGGTGAGGTGCCAGTTCAGGTCCTTCATCCATTATTTAATTGGGTTGTTTGTTTTCTTTTTTTTAATTTTATTTTAATTATTTTTCAAGTACAGTTTTCTCCCTTTTACTCCCATTCCAGCCTGCCCACCCATCCCTCCCCACTTCCCTCCCAGGGTTGTTTGTTTTCTTATTGTTGAGTTTTAAGAGCTCTTTGTATATTTTAGATAACATTCTTCATCAGATATGTCTTTTGAAAATATTTTCTTGCAAATTGTATCTCTTTTCATTCTCTTGACAGACACTTTCACAGAGAAATATTTCATTTTAATGAAGTCCATACAGCTTATTGATTCTTTCTTTTCCTCAATGAATTGTGCCTTTAGTGTTATATCTAAAAAGTCATCCCCAAACCCAAGGTCATCTAGATTTTCTCCTATGTTATCTTTTAGAAGTTTTATGATTTTGCATTTTATATTTAGGCCTGTGATCCATTTAAATTTTTGCAAAAGGTGGAAATTCTGTGTCTAGATTCATTTTTTTTTTACTTAGATATGCATTATTCCACCATCATGTGTTGAAGAGACTATCTTTGCTCTACGTTGACTGTATTTGTGAGTCAATTTCTAAAATTTATTTTTTCATTTGTATAGTTGTTTATTCTTTTACCAATACCACATTATCTCAATTATTGTAGCTTTATAGTAAATCTTTATATTTTACTCCTCACCCAAGAATATGTTCATTAATTTCAAAGAGAGGGGAAGGGGGAGAGAGAAAGAGACACCAATGTGAAAGAGAAACATTGATCGGCCACCCCCATACATGCTCCAATTGGGAATCAAACCAGTAACCCAGATAGATATGTGCCCTGAGAACTGAACCCACAATCCTCTGGTACATGGAAAGACCTTCCAACCAACTGAGTCACCCAGCCAGGGTATTTTATAGTAAAGCTTGAAGTTGGATGGTATCAGTTTCCCAACTTTGTTCTTCTTTAATATTGTGTTGGCTATTTTGTCTTTTGCCTCACTGTATAAATTTTGGAATCAGTTTGTTGATATCTGAAAAATAACTTGTTGGCATTTTGATTGGGATTGCACAGAATCTGCAGATCAAGTGGAAATAACTAGCACCCTAACACCATCGAGCCTTCTTGACCATGACTATGGAATCTCTCTCCATTTATTTAGTTTTAGTTTTATTTATTTATTCAGAGTATTAGTTTTCATCATATAGATCTTGTATATTTTTTTTAGATTTACATTTAAGTATTTAATTTTTTTAGAGTGCTAATGTGAGTAGTATATTTTTAACTTCAAATTCTACTTCTTTATTGCTGGTATTCTTTTATATTTTTATTTCCTATTTCCCACTGTGTTCTGAAAACAGTTTAAAAAATCTTTTCTTTATTTGTTCCAGACAGTTAAGACACCTAGTCCCCCAATTGAGTCCTGTGCATTCATGGCATATCTTTGCAAGCACCATTCTCTTCACCTGGGTTCTTCTGCCCTTGGTCCTCCAAGTATTCTTCAAAACTTTGATGGAGGCTTGCCTATTCTACAAGGCATTTTCTAGTGTTTTCTGCCTTTGGTAGTCACTCTTCCTCCTATAAGTCTCCCATATCACTTTCAGCCCTTAATTATACTCTGTCTTCAATACACTCTGCTTCTCAGAGTGTCCTTAGTTTATACCTAGATGGCAATCACCTGAAAGCTAAGATTAGCTGAGTCTCACTCATCTCTAAGGTACAGAAGTGCCAGAAACTCTGTCAGGTCTGTATATATTCATATATCATTTAGTTTGACTTCTTCAGCCCAGGGGATTTTTCCCTTTTTAAACTCTCTTGGCACTTTGGGAATTTAGCATGATTTTTTATTGTTGTGTATTAGCATCTTGAACAAAAAACCAGTTTAACCAACACTCTCTATAAACAGTCTTTATGGGAACCATTAAGTCACTATGATTCAATTACATGAGAGAAGGGAGACTACCCACACTCAAATATTTTAAAAAATATCTGAGTTAGATTTATGCATTTGTCAAATGCTTTTTATATGACAGGTTCAGTTAGGCAGTGAAGTAGATACAAATATGAGAAAAGTATCCCTAAAGAATCCCTATCTTTCAAAAGATATATGGAGGCTTGTTCTTAAAAATAATACTAGCATCTTTTCATATGTCTCTGGGCCTCTGTATGTCCTCATCAGAGAAGTGTCTGTTCAGGTCCTTTGCCCATTTTTTAATTGGGTTGTTTGCCTTCCTGGAGTGGACTTGTGTGAGATCTTCATATATTGGGGGGATCAAGCCCTGGCCCAAGGTATCATTGGCAACTATGTTTTCCCATACAGTTGGTTCTATTTTCACTTTAATGCTGTTTTCTTTAGCCATGCAGAAGCTTTTTATTTTGATGAGATCCCATTTGTTTATTCTTTCCTTTATGACCCTTGCTCTAGGGCACATATCGGTGAAAATATTGCTGCGTGGAATGTCTGAGATTTTCCTGCCTATGTTTTCCTCTAGGACTTTTATGGTGCCCTAGACTAGCCATTAGAGAGATGCAAATTAAAACCACAATGAGATGCCACCTCATACCAGTCAGAATGGCCATCATAAACAAAGCAACAAACAAGTGTTGGACAGGATGTAGAGAAAAGGGGACCCTAGTGCATTGTTGGTAGGAATGCAGACTGGTGCAGCCACTGTGGAAAACAGTATGGAATTTCCTCAGAAAACTGAAAAATGGAACTGCCTTTTGACCTGGCAATGCCACTGCTGGGATTATATCCTAAGAGCCCTGAAACACCAATCCAAAAGAACCCATGCATCCCAACATCCACAGCAGCACAATTTACAATAGCCAAGTGCCAGAAGCAATCTAAGTGCCCATCAATAAATGAATGGATCAAAAAAACTATGGTACATTTACATGATGGAATGCTATGCAGCAGAAAGAATGAACTGTTACCCTTCAAGAGAGCATAGATGGAACTGGAGAGCATTATACTAAGTGAGATAAGCCAGGTGGTGAAAGATAAATACCATGTGATCTTGCCTTTAAGTGGAATCTAATGAGAAAAACAAACAAGCAAGTAAAATATAACCAGAGACATTGAAATTAAGAACAAACTGACAGTAACCAAAGGGGAGATGGGAGGGGAGAATGGGGAGAAAGGGGGAAGGGTTTTCAAGAACAACTATAAAAGACACAAGGACAAAACCAAGTGAGGGTGGGGTCAGGGGAGGGAGGTTGGGATGGCTGCAGTGGCAGGGGGAGTGGTTGGAGAAAAATGCAGACAACTGTACTTGAACAACGGTAAAATTTAAAAAATAAAAATAAATCAATAAATCACTAGTTAATGAAAGAAAAGGGGAGGATCAGACATGAATATAGATATGGAATTTGGGAGGGCATTATCCATTCTAATGCACTGCCTATATTCTTGAATACAGAAATTTTTAATGAAAAATTCTTCTCTCACTAGGTATTTTCCCATCATATTCTGAACTTTTTGTTTTAATTATATAAAAGGAATGAATTAGAAAGTCACTGGCACCAGAAATTCCTCATCCAAGACACACCTTTTTATAAGCACTTCGTGATCTCTGTAAGGTGGCGGGGAGGGGGAATGAGCCCTAGAGAGTCTAGAGAGGTTATTAGGCAAGCCCCAAACTCCACGGAGAAAAGGTTGCATTGTTGCCAGACTCATCTAGGCCTCAACCTGCTGTGGTACGCTGACAAGCTTAATCCTACAAATTGTCTTAAAATACCCAGTCAATGGCACCATCACAGCAGAAAGCATTATGGATCTTAAAGGGAACCAAACCAAAAGAACAAAGGAGATTTTTCACACTGGGCCCTCTAAGATGCTGTGCCTTTTGACATCTGTTTGTCAATGGCCTGGCTGAATTCCAAATCCGATGATTATACTATTCATCATTAAATGCATCTAGTGGCCTGAACAAGAACTCAAAAATAGGATTCTTTTGTGTATCTTCTAATAATAATGATAATAATAATGGTAATAATAATCAAAAGTCCTATTTATTGAAAACCTACAATGTGTTATGTTTTTTATATATATTATCACAGCTAATTATCACAAGAACTCTACAAAGTAGGCGACTCTTAGCACACACACAAGCACCTCTACCACATGCACCATTTTACAAATGAGGAATCTAAATTTTAAAGGGCAAGTTAAACAGTAACTTGCCCAAGTCACACAGCTAGTACATGGCAGAACCAAGATTTGAGCCCAGGCCTGGGTAGCATTAATGTTGCTGTCATGTCTGCTATACTACTTAACTGCTCGTGAAGTGTTCCTATACGGCCTGCTGTTATAATAGGTCCATGTGTAATCAGGGCTACATACACATTCAAGAATAAGAACCATGCACAAGACTCAAGGAAGAATAAACATTATTTCCTACACCAAAAGTCTGTATCAGATCCAAAAATCAATTCTGAAAGAAATTAAGCATAAATATGTTGGCTTCCTTTCTATGTTTCTCTGTTACCATCATTTTTAAGTTTTTATCGTTATGTTTTCTGGAGAAAAGTAGTCAATGAGAAAAGATAAAAATTATTTAAAAAACAATGAAGAGAGATTGGACAAGAATAAAAGTAACAGCCAACTCATCATAAAGGAAATAGGAAAAGAAAAAAGGTAGAGATAGATGACTTACCAGTTACTTAAAATTATATGAATTCAGTAGATACAAAGCAAAGGATAATATGTTCAAGAACCAAAACAAGTCCATGATGGTATAACAGAAATGAAGAGGACTGAAATCTGAAGACCTGAATTTGAGTCATGATGTACAATTATTTCACTCTATGACCTAGTTAATTAATCGCTCTGTGCCTCAGTTATGAGGATTAAATAGCAAAAGTAAATTTTAATAAATTCTAAAAATACACAATTTTCAGTTATTTTTAGTATTTCCCTATGGCCCATTGCCCTGCAAAACTCAGAGTAGATTCAGAAAAGCAAGATATTTAGTATGAAACAAGAAAACAGATTCAAAGCAACATGCAAATTAATATACAGTATTAGAAAATAAAAAAGTAAAATAGGATGTTGGTTAAAAAGCAATGAAAAAAGAAAAAAACTAACATTTATTGAGATGTTACTTAGTGCCAGGAACATTAAAATCAATCTTTTTTTAATGTGAAAAATCAAGATTTTATCATACAATTATATTTCTTGCTTAGCATTTAAATATAGTGAAATTGACTTGGCTGCCAATCCTCAGGGCCCAGGGAAAATTTTGTAAAGGTACAGTTAATTAAGAAGTTAGCTGTACTATGCTTTTATCACTTTAATCTCTCTCTGAAGATACAGGCTTGGGTCCTTAGATACCCAATTCAATTATCCAAATTATACAAAATTCCAAGTATGAAATAAATCTAACTTTCCTCAATACTATTAAATTTTAAATTTAAGATGCCCATCTTTATTTTTTAACTTTATTTTTATTGTTGACACTATTACAAATGTCCCCTCTCCCCCTTTCCCCGTCTCCATCCAGCCCCCTCCCCACTTCTTCTGGCCATCACCATGCTGTTGCTGTGTGACTTTGGGTAAATTCTTACGTTTGAATTTTAGTTTCCTTCTCTGTAGAATAAAGGGGAATAACAGCACTGTTGCCTTTCTCCCATGAAGGCTGACAGCTACCTGAGGCTCTCTGGGCATGAAGGATCATGGAGAGAAAGTGGTTACCAAAACATGGAAAATGTAAATATGGCTTTAAGATAAGAAGAGTAAATATTCCAAACTTATTCTCCTCCCGCCTTGTGATTTGTTCCAGTGTCTCTCATTGGCATTCAACTACCAGCCAGAGTATAAAGAAGTATGATGCTTAACTTCACAAAGGTAAAGACTTTTTTTTTAGTTGTTGTTCAAGTACAGTTGTCCCCATTTTCCCCCCATTGCTCTCCCCTGCCCAGTCCAACCCCTACTCCCAAAGACAGTTCCCATCCCACTGTCCTTTTCCATATGTCCTTTGTACATATTCCTTGATTTGGCCCTTCCCCTTATTTCCCCCATTACCCTCCACCCCACTCCCATTTGTTCACTGTCAGTTTGTTTTTTATTTCCATGTCTCCGGTTCTTTTTTGCTCATTTGTTTGTTTTGTTGATACAGGCCTCTGGTGTGAAAAAATAAAGAGTGAATCTGAAGCAACAGATAAAAAATATCCAGAACACTAGTGAAATGGTCCAATGGATTTTTAGATACCAGCCATATTTTTAGCTATTATCAAAGACTATCAGTACAGAATACAATACTTTAACTGAGACAAATAAATCTGGATAAGGAGTAAATATGGGACATTAAGTAGAAAGAGAAAGTATGCTTCACCTCTGAAATCCAGATTTTGATCCTGCTTTTGATCCAATTTCCCAGTAAATACTTTTTAAAATACAATTATATTGGACCATCTAAATTGTTCAATGTAATGATCAGTTTACCAATTACTTTGCAATATTTTGTAAATTATTTTTCATTACTACTAAATGAAGAAAGATGTCAAAAGAAGCATTATTCCTTAGAAGGTAAAAGACCTTATAAAGTTAAAGTGCTGTGCAAAATAAGATTTTATAGTTTGGCAAACTCACTTCAATTTTCTGAACACCTTTGAAAATCATGCAAATATATGGTATCTCTTTATATGCTCTGTGTGTGTGTGTTGCAGATGGCGATTAAATCATTCATTCAACATTTAGTGGTTTAGCTCTGGGCCAGGTAATGGTGAGATAAATATATTCAAAATATAGTCTCTGTAAGAATCACATGTTGTTTTACCTTGTTCTCATAAGTAAAATACTCGTGTAGAAAAAGAACTAAAGTTCATTTCTGTTATTTTCACGATGTGTACTACTTGAAGACAATCATATCATAGACAGTTTTTATTGAATAAGTGAAAAATAAATATTAGAATCATAATAGGTGATAAATGGAAAATACTGTCATGTTCTTTAAGGCTTCTTCCCTTCATTCATGCACTTTTTTTCTACTGAGAACACTTTTTTTTTGCTATCATCTTGATTAATGCCACTTATGTTATTACATAATCTTTGTAGTAAAGTGTATATTACATATAGAGAAATTACAAATTACAAATGCATATTTTGATAATATTTTTTTAGAAACCAGTACATCCTCAGAACAACAAACAGAAAATCCCCAACACTCACAAGCCCCTTTTCAAGCCCTACACACATTCCAAGAGTAATCAGATCCTAATTTTTATACTATAGGTTATTTTTGTCTGCTTTTAACTTTACATAAATGGAATAATATGGTATGTACTCTTTGGCATTTGTATCCATTCTCTTGTCATTATTTTTGTGAGATTCTCCATGTTGTTGCATGTAGTTATAGTTCACTCATTCTCAGTCCTGTATAATATTCCAAGATATAGGTATAACTACAACCCAATTTATGAATTCTACTATTTATAGTCAATTGAATAGACCCTGAAGTTTGATTGTTACAAATCGTGCTACTAGGGATATTTTTATGTGTCTTTTTGGAGAATGTCTTTTCATTTCCGGGACTGAAAAACTGGTATTATTTATTAGAGCAAAAGGTATATGAATATTAGGCCTAGTAGTATTTTTATAGTATTTTTCAACAAGTGTTTGACCAATTTACACTCCCACCAACAGTATACAGAGTTCCAGTCCAGATCATTTTTAAAGATTCAGATTAAGCTTAGTTATTTCCTTTTGGAAGTATTTCCTGATCACCCCAGTCCATTAGTTAACTTTCACTTGTACTGCTACACTGTACACCTGATTTTTCATACCTCTTTTATATAACTGATTTATATTATTTTTTCTGTGTTCACCTCCATTATATAAGTTCCCTAAGGGCAGAAAGTATATCTTATTCATATTTAGCTCTCCTAATAGGGTTTCATACAGAATGAGCACTCAGAGAATATTTGTTGAATGAAGGAATGCATTACACTATTTAATCTTACTTGTTCTTTATATAAGAAAATTGAAATCTAGAAAAGTTAAATGCCTTGTAAGAAGCCACCCCATATATGAGTAGCATAGTGGCATAGCTTGAGTTAGAGTCCAGGTCTCATGACTCCTAAACTATTGCTCTTTCCACTACATTATGCTGCTTCCCTTAAAAATCTTATTCTCACAATAAGCCTATAAGAAAGTTTCACTGCACTTCTCTCTTTCAAATGAGAATGCAAAAGAAGCAGTATAAACCACCTGACAGCTGATGATAAGGTTATGAAACTTGTCTATATGCTGAGACATAAAACCCAGTTAGAAAAGAAGCTATACTTTGAGACAAACAGCTATGCAAGGGACAAAATAGTTTGGCATGAAAGAGCTCTGGGGAAAAAACTCAGATCCATAAATCCATATATTCCAAAATGTTAGTGATGGGCTCAATTTATAAACTCCATAAAATGCTCTGAATTATTGGATGGTGCAGTATCTGATTTTAAGGGATTATACAGAGACATGAAGAGATGAGACAGCTGCCAGATACATCCTGACAGTTTGTAGTTATGACCCAATGTTAGAGAAATCTGCCAAATATTATTCTAGTAGAGAGATTTATGTTGAATTTTATAAAGCATCAAAGCAAATACACTGAGGAAGAAATGGAAAAACAGAGTCAGGCATAGCAAAATGAACACAGAGGATCAGCACAATTTGAAAAGAAAGGCCACTTAGATCATTTGGCTTCTCTCTGGGACAATCTAGGCCACTTTTTTAAGTTATTTAAATTATTTAGATCAAACCAATTTTAATCAATACATCCTTTTTAGTGCTGCCTATGTGCAAAGCACTAGGTAGATACAAAGAAATGCAGCTATTTTTATCACATTTTTCTGATCTCAGATCTTCAATGGAACTTCATTAGCATGAAAAGAAAAGCTCCCCCTCTACTTGAGTGCTCAACGAATTGACTTCAGCCTATTCCCCATCATTTAATAGTCTATTATCTCTCCAAAAGTAAACCCTTAGAATTGGTTTACATACTCCTTGATATCCTATTTCACTGCCTTTGATCCTGCTCATTCTTCACACCAGTTCACTTGCTCTTATCAAGTTTTGACCCCATCATTCCACTTAAACTACTTTTCCCAAGATTCTGGATATCTTCCACATTGCTAAATCCTACAATCCATTCGCAGTCCTCAATATAGTAGCATTCGGCACAGAAGATCACTCTGTTCACCTTAAAACATTGTCTTCATTTGGTTTGATCATACCATATTGACTTGGTTTTTCTCTGGCTTCAGTGGCTGCCTACTCCTTCTCAAGAATAAAAACAGAAGCATGGACACATGGAACAGACTAACAGCTGTCAGAACAGGAGGAGAGGGGAGACTGAATGAAGGAAGGTGAAGGGATTAGCCGAAGAACATATACACATAACCCATGGACACAGACAACAGTATGGTGATAACTAGAGGGAAGGTGGGTGGCGGAGGCAGCCAAAGGTGGGGGAGGCAGGGGAATGGGGACATCTGTAATAGTTTTAACAATAAAAATAAAGAAAAAAATCTCATCTCCTTGATTTCTAAATATCTTCTACCCCAAGTTCAGTTCTTGAATCGTTTCTCTTTTCAAATTACACTAATTCCTGTGGTAATATCCTCAATCAGATGCATGGCTTTAAATACCATCTGTGTACATTGATGGCTCTCTAATTTATAACATAGCTTAGACCTTTCCTTGAACTTGACTCATTTATCCAACTGCATATTCAACATCTCTACTTGGCTATCTAGTAAGTATCTCAAACTAAACATGCCCAAATCAGGCTCCTTGGTCTTTCCTCTTCACCTTGTTCTTTCCAGAGTCTTTTCCATCTTAATATCAACTTCATTCTACCAGATGTTCAAATCAAAAACTTTGAAGACCTCCTTGATTCTTCTTATTCTCTCACATTCCAAATACAATTTATCAGCAACTTATTGATTATGGTTCCAAACAGTCCCAGAATCTATTTGTGTTCATAACTCTATTGTGTGTACCCTGGTCCAAACAACCATAATCTCTTGTCAGGACTATTTCAATTACATCTTAACTGTTTTCTTTGCTTCTTTATTTCCTCCCATAAAGTCTATTCACTACTACATAGAAGCCAATTCATGCCAATTGGGTTGTACCAATCCAGTGTTCATGAACCTCTAATATTTTTCCCACCTCACTCATTATAAGCCCTTATATTGGCCCAAAAGATTTAACATGATCTTGACCCCATCTTTGCTTTCCTAAAAAATGTCAGTCTTGCCTTCACAAAAGATGTTTGCATTTGTGTCTTCTGATTTATATGTCCATCCTCTGGATATCTGTGTAACTATATCCAGTGAAGTTCATCTCCTTCAGATTTTTGCTCAAATTCCATCTCCTCAGTGGTATCTTTTATGAATACTTAAAAATTGTAACCCTCTCATAACTGTACTCCCTAATCCTCACCCCTGACTTTTTTCTCCATATGATATGTTTAATTTATTTACATATACACTGTCCTCTCCTCCCACTGAAGTACAAAATCCTTGAGGCAAAATTCAGTCTTGTGTAACTCTATGCTTTATGTTCTTTTAACAATCCTAACTGCCTAAAGTGTGCTGTCATCATATTTCCATATCTACATGTATGAATCATATCTTTTTTATTCATTATATTCATTTACTTATTCATTCATTCTTTCATTGTGTTTTTCTTTTTAAATTTATTTCTCAATTATAATTGACATTCAATATTACATTACTTTCAGGTGTACAGCATTATAGTTAGACATTCATATAACTTAGAAGTGATCACCACAATGAGGCTTGTACCCCCCTCACAATATACATCCACATAATATTATTGACTATACTTCCTATGCTGCATTTTATATCCACACAACTATTTAATAACTGCCAATTTGTACTTCTTTATAACCCTGTCCCCCATCACCCCTTCTGTATAGCAAACAGCAATGTGGTCTCTATAAGTTTACTCCTGTTTTGTTTACCTATTTTGTTTTCTAGAGTCCACATATGTGTGAAATCATGTGCTATTTGTCTTTCTCTGTTTGACTTACATAATACCCTCTATTTTCATCCATGTTGTCGCAAATGGTAAAATTTCATTCTTTTTTATGGCCAAATAGTATTCTGTTGTATATATGTACCACTTACTCAATTTTCAATTGTCTTTCAATAAACATTTAGGTTGTTTCCATACCTTGGCTATTGTAAATAATACTGCAGTGAACATAAGGGTGCATAGATCTATTAGAATTAGAGTTTTAGTTTTTGTTTGATACATACCCAGAAGTGGGATTGCTAGGTCATGTGACAGTTCTAATTTTAATTTTGGGGGAAATGTCCATTCTGTTTTCCATACTGGTTGCATCAATTTGCAATCCCACCAACAATGCATGAGGGTTCTTTTTCCTTGAGATCCTTACCAACACTTGTTTGTTGATTTATTAGTGACAGCCACTCTGACAGGTATGAGCTGATAACTCACTGTGGTTTTAATTTAAATTTCTCTGATGATTGTAACATTGAGCAGCTTTTCATATGTCTATTAGCCATTTGTATGAGGAGGGGCAAAAAGAAAACTGAATTATCTTCTGCAGGGCAGGCCACTTATACTATAGACTTATCCGGCTAGTTGATCATTCTAGAAACCCATCTGTATCAGTGTACCACTGGCATAGTTGTGAGAGGCTGAATTCAGCTTCAGTGATTTTTTTTTTAAGACTCTTTCAACACATTTGCCCATTTCATGATGGGTAATTTATGAGTGCACCTACACACGCCATGCTGAGTGTTCAGCAGTTTTTGACCAAAAAACGTCAAGATCTTTGCACCCCACCCAACCTATTCACCTGATCTTGCCCTGAGTCACTTTTTTTTTAACTTCCTTGGATGAAAAACGTCCTCAAGGGGAAACATTTTGCCCATGTGAAAGAGGGGAAACAAAAAATGGCAGAAGCACTGTAAGGCATCAAAATCAGCAAGTTCAAAAACTGTTTTGAGCAGTGAAAAAAAATATCTCGATAGGTGTATTGCCTCAAATGGAGAGTACTTTGAAGGTGACTTAAGTTTGAATATGTTAAAAATAAATACACAATTTTTATAAATAAATTCCAGGTTTTGGGGGCTCTCTTGTATGTCTTCATTGGAGAAATGTCTACACAGGTGCTCTGCCCATTTTTAAATTAGATTTTTTTATGTTAGGTTGTATGTGTTAAGTAAAGGCAACACTGCATTTTTTTAAAAAGTTGTGTGAGTTATATATTTTGAATATTATCCCTTAGTGGGTGTATCGTTGGTGAATATTTTCTCAAATTCAGTTGGTCATCCTTTCATTTTGTTAATGTTTTGTTTTACTGTGTAAAAAGCTTCTTAGTATGAGGTTGTCCCATTTGTTTTTTTTTTCTTTCGTTTGCCATTTCCAAGGAAACATATCTAGGAAAATATTAGTAAAAGCAACGTCAAAGAGTTTACTGCCTGTGTTGTCTCTACAAGTTTTGTGGTTGTAGGTCATACAATAAGTCTTTAATCCATTTTGAGTTCATTAATCTATATGCCTCTCCCATGCCCGTACCATACTGTTTTGATTACTATAGCTGTGTAGTGTAGCTTACTATCAGGGAGTATGATCCCTTCAACTATGTTCTTTTTCAGGATTGTTTTGGCTGTTAAAGGCCTTTTGAGGTTCCCTTACCATCTTCATTATTATCATCATCGCCACTATCATTTTTAACACTCAGTAAATATATGCCAAATATTTCTTCTGCAAAGTAAAGTAATTCCCCTTTATAAGGTTATTGTACTAAATAAAATCTTTGGAAGAATTTAGCACAGTTCCTGGCATACAACAATTGCTTTAAAGTATTAGTTCATATTATTTCTTTTTAAAAAATATATTTTATTGATTATGCCATTATAGTTGTCCCATTCCCCCCCCCCCTTATTCCACTCCTCCCTGCACACCTCTCCCACCCACATTCCCCACCTTTTCAGTTCACGTCCATGGGTCGTACATATAAGTTCTTTGGCTTCTACATTTCCTATGCTATTCTTGACCCTAAAATAAAGTTGGAGCTAACAAGGATCTCAAGAGGCAAGCCAATGGGTCCCCTGCTGCAACAGAATTTACCAGTTGTCTATCAAGTATCTCTTTCTCCTTAGTAAAATTTTGTTTTGGGTAACACTGTACTTGGCTAAAATATAAAACAAATCAATTTTTCAGCTAGCAGTAGGCAATCAAATGTAAGAAGTTACTAGGTCAAATTTCTAGATAAAATCGCTTTAAATACAAGTGACTCTGTTGGAATGTGTACCTTTTACATTCTTTCTCCTTCTTGCTGCCTAAAATTGGAAATAATGGCTGCACCTGCTGGAGCCACCTTTAAACCATGAAGTGACCCTTTAAAATAGAAGCCAAGAGCTATGGATGATAGAGCACAAAATTAGAAGGAGCTAGGATCTCCGATGATATTATGAAGTAACAATAGCAGACCTGAATTGTATGCCTTCAGACATTTTTTAATATAAGAGAACAAGAAATCATTACATTGTCAAACAATCATTATCTTTGTTTTCCGTTATATGTAGACTGGCATAACCTTAATAATGTACTTGCCTTCAATAATGGCATAACAGAGATGAGACTTTTCCCTGCTAGTTTATACCCCACAGAAGGAAATCCACAATAACCGTAGTGCTGTGGTACCATCTCCTGGGGTCACAAAAAAGGACCTGGGGTCACAGAAAAGGAGGGCCTGATAGATTTCCTTAGGTACAAACATTTTCCCTATAAGGCTAGGCCCATTAAGTCAATATCAGTAACATCTGACACCAAATTCATTCTGTTTACTTCATCAACTGTTTAACTCCTTTCCCTAAGCTATTGTACTATAGCTGTCATCATCTAAGCCATATCATTTAATGTTTTATTTTAAAATATTTTCTGTTCTTCCCCAGTTCTTACTTACATTCATTTTAGCTTAAATAAATTGTAAAATTCAGTGGGGTAAGGGAATCAGAAAGACTTAGGTATTAACTCTAATTTTGGATGTACTAACTGTGTAACTTTGTTTTTTAGTTTATAAAATAAAATGCCACCTATCAAGGCAGATGTGGAAGTTAAATTAGAAAATATATGCAATGAATATAAAACACTTAGCACAGTGGCTGGCACACAGTAAGCATTTATTAAATGTCCTCTCCCACTTTCTGTTAAATCCAGAATTTCAAAAGATGAAAGAATTATTGAAAAGTTGTTCCTCTTCCCTAGACTATTTAGACTGAAGACATAGCTCATTTACCTAGCTCTGAAAGTAAAGCAATTTTTGGCAGATGCTCATCTCCTTGTTGGCTTAAAGGAGCATACTGCAGGAGGCCTGGGGAGGCTCCCAAAGGAGCTTGTCAAAATTTTCTGAACATGTTCGGGTATTAGATTTCTACTATTGGAACCCCAAAGAGTACAAATAATTTTATCCAAAGACTTAGAAAGCTAAATAGTTCATTACAAACATGACTCTGGAGGGCTGAGCTTTCAGAAGAAGAAAATTTATGTCTTCTATTTCATTGCCTCAAGACTACAGCAAGACTAGGACAATCTTAGAAGAAATGACTCACAGTGGTCCCATAACACCCTGCTTTTTGAAACAGGGCATTTGGCTGGACAACTCACAGTTCCATGATCACTGCAGGGGAATCTTAAGGACCAGGCAGAAAAAGAGGTAATTATTTAAGACAGTACCAGAGCATGAATAGAATGTCAGGAGAGAACAGAAACTTTCTAAGCCAAGGAACTAATACATTCTCCTCTTCTCAAAGTGTTCATCCAGAGGATAACAGAAAACACCTACCAGCCACAGTGATATACTATAACAACAGAGTAGGACTGCCATTTATCAAATACTTTCTACATTACAGACATCAACAAAGCACAATATATGCATTATATCATTCAATTCACACTGCAATTCCATATAACAAGCATAATTTGCATTTTGCAGCTGAAGTCAAAATGGATGCAAAGTCATGCCCAAGGTCACACTATTACTCATATAATTAAAGATATCAGAGCCAGTACTAACACATGTCTATATCACTAGTTGTGTTATTTCCACAATACCAGGTTGAAAAAGCAATCATGATATGATCACCACATATCTAAATAAAGAAAGAACTCTAAACATTTTTGGAAGATAATACAGCTTTAGCATGGACTCAGAATAGCAGAAAGTGCTTCCATATATGTTCTATAATGTCAGTATTAAGTGTTCAGTCATGAGTCTTTACTGAGGACCTATGTGGTTGTATTAGTTTGAGTCTGAGAAGAAAACACCAAAGTGGGATTAGACATGCAAGAGATTTCTTGAGGAAAATGCCTGTGGATAATAAAAAGGAAGAATAAGAACTAGATGTAGAGAGCCTTTAGACTGCAATGCAGGTCTGACATCTCTGAAAGGAGAGAAGGAAGGAAGGAGGATTAGGCAGCAAGAATCTGAAACTGCAGCACAGTTCTAAGAAATGCATGAATGCTAGGAGCCTGCTATGTTCAGTCACTGGATGGTAGCAGTCTTGCAGAAAGTAAGACCACAGTATGAACACAGTGTGGATCAAAGAGGTGGCAGATGGGGCTTTCAATAAACAATATACTTGTATGGTAGAATATATGACTTGCATCGTTCCTTAGTTATCACAATACAACTGCTGGGCCTCACAGATCTATTTCTCCATACAGGTTCATGGAACAACTCCTTTATGGTCCTCACGAAGAATAAACTTACAACAAGAAGGTTAGTAAGATGAACTACTTTTGTTACCACTATAGTTGGGTCCTTGACTGGCATACATTCCCTCCTTCCTCCACTATCAAAATTCCCCTCATTCTAAATTCTTTAAACATTACTTCAGGAGACTGTGCCATCTTACCTGGTAATAAGACTTGAACCTTCATTCCTGAAAGATCTGAGCCCTTAGCATTCATACCTTTCTCCCATGGGAGTTGCTGCACTTGATACTCCATTAAATGGTCTAACGGAGTTATCATGAGGTACCCAAAGTAATCACTGGAGTTCCACAGATTTTTCTCCTGGCCCCAACTGTATAAAAGCTACTCTAATTCATCTTATGGATCAGGGCCAATTACCCTTGCCTGAATGATGTAAACAAAAAATGGTCTCTGTAAACAAAAAATGCAAAGTGGGCCCCAGCCAGGTAGCTCAGTTGGTTAGAGCATCATCACAATATGCCAAGGTTGCAGGTTCAATCCTTGGTCAGGGTGCACACAAGAATCAACCAATGAATGCATAAATAAGTGAAACATCAGAAATTGATGTTTTTTTACCTCTCTCTTCCTTCCTCCCTCTCTCTCTTATAAAAAAATTAAAAGGAAGGAAGGTAGGAAAGAAGGAAGAAGAGAAAGAGAGAGAGAAATGCAACGTGTCCCAGTGATAGCCATACCTATATCCCCTGACAAGAGTGCACCTCCTTTACTGAGACAGGATTTCCAACCAGCAGAACCCAGAGATATAAGGACAGAAACAAACTTGCTGGTAGGTCACAGGGAATAATGATATATAGTACCACTCCTACTTGTACCCTTTGGTTCCTGGACACATATATTCTCTCCATTGGGAAAAGAGCACCATAAGAGGTACTTATCAAGAGGTGCGAGTAGCATGTTTACCTGAATAATGGTACCCCATCTTTCCCTTCCTTTCATAGTGTTGCCTCCAATCTGGTTTTTCAGCTACTCTTTTAGAAGGTTATTCTAGTGTTCCTGAAGCCTGATGCTTCTAAATGGAATGGTATATTACATAATTAGTGAATCCAATGATAATTGTGGGGATGATCCTTTACTGTAAAGTGGGTACCCTCTTCAAATAGTATGTTTTGTAGGATTCCATAGATATGAATCAGGCTGCATAATGGTATTGTGGGCAAGAAAGGCAAACTCATATCTAGAGAAGGTATCTAGAGAATGAACTGTCAGCTCTTCCTGATTGGAAGAGGCCCAAATGTGGCTGAATTGTCCCTAAATGATTGGTTGGGCTTCTTGAGGAATAGTGCCATACTGGGGACTCAGCATTGATCTCTGTTTCTCAAAGACTGGACATTCAAAGGCAGCAAAGGGCATTCAAAGGCAGCAGTAACTAGGTCAGCTTTGGTAAGTGGGAGTCCAGACTGTTGAGGCAATATATAGCTCCCAGTGGTCACTCCATTCATGTGACAATCATGACAGTTTCAGAATATCTGGTAACAAAGGCTGGCATATGTCAATTGGTTAAGTCATTTTATCTACTGGGTTAATTATAGTTAGTATCTCTTCTATGGTAGATGTTTCCTGGAGCGCATTAATAGATTCAAAATTTTTCGTAAATAGATTTACTAAACAAACCCATCACTCAGAAGTGCTACAACCCTATAAGCTCTGTAAAGCCTAGCAACAGTCAACAGAAACTGCTATTGCTCATAGGCCAGTTTAGAAATTGCCAGCACTGGAAGCAGCAGGCATTGGGATCAGGGCTGCAAGGCAAAAGGCTACTATTTGTTGGTCTTACTTATAACCATGCTTGAAGGATGGTGATGTATGAAATACTTGTAAATAAAGGCATCTTCCAAAGCATACATCAGTGTAGCTAAGACATTCCGAGTATATTCATTCCCATTTGTCCAACCACATGCCTCTACCCCAGACATCCTTGTCTTGAATCTTTGATTCTTTCTCCTTTCAAGCTCCTGATAAATTGGCAAGACATCAGTTATTTCCCAGGAGTCTCTCTATATTCTCCCCTCAGGACACTTCTCCTCCCATTCAAAGTGAATAGTCAGGTACACTGCTGGCAGTCCTACTCATTTGGGATGAGTTTCCCTCTGCCTTTTAGAGTCACTTTGTATATGACTATAATGTAGTTGGCATGCATTCTTGGTTTTCAGCCACATACTGAAGTAATCAGTCTAGGCCTTTTCTTCCTCTTTCAGCTAGTCATATGAGTTCACTCATGAGGCTATAGCTGAGAGCTAAAGAACAGGAGCTGGTACAACTGTGGTGGGTGAAACAGAAGTTCAACCTACCTTATTATAAAGTTACTTAGGACTTCTGGTCCTGCTCAAACTCAATCCCAGATGTTCCATTTCCATCTTATGACAGGCCTGCCCAACATTATAACTTAGTGGGTCCAACAGAACCCAGCATATAATCAAGAATTCTAGATGTTTGACAACTTGGCCCCTCATTATAAGGTATTCCATCTCTATCTGAGACCAGTAACATGTCAGGAACTATTTCTCCAAGGACACATAACTCTCTGCTATGGATGGTACAGCCTTGATTTAAAATTCGGTCTAGGAAATGATTCTCCCTCTAGGGCTCAACATATTACACCTTTTTCAAACAATGACACCTCTAACATGAAATAGTCTTCCAAATTATATGACTCAAGAGGCAGCAGTACTTGCACCATAGGCTGGACCTGCTGTAGGCCCCACTAATAAAGCTGGAAACATTATGTGTAAACCAGTATAAGTACCAGAACAATTATTCTAGGTATGGAATGTGTTTTCTCCAGAATCCAAAGAGGCCCACCAAGTGTAGTGTTTCTTTGTGATAGAAAGTAAAATATGCAGCTACTTGCCTTTACTTTAGATGAATACCGTGGTATACCCCTGACCACTGGACTTCTAAAAACTACATTGAAGTGAAAGGTCTCTGAATTTTCTTAAGGTCATCTCCTACCCTCATGTGCACACCTGTCTTACTCAGCCCCCAGGATGATTAAGATTTGGTTGGCTCACCTCTTGTTCACTCTGTCTGATCAGCATGATGTCACTGACATAATGGATTAATGTTCTGTTCCAGGTAGTCCAAATCCCTTCAGATTATATTATGACAGAGAATGATGGAAGAGACATTGTGCAAAACTGAGAGTACATTTGGATATTGGTTTCCATTCTATGTAAAAGCAAACTTCTTATGATCCTCTTTTCTAATTGAAATACAAAAGAAATTATTTGCCAAAGCAATGACTGCATACTTTGTACCTGCATTAATCTTTTCTAGCAATGATACTACATTACACTCAGCAGCTGCAGTTGGAGAAACTATTTGATTGAGTTTTTAGCAGTCTACATTCATTTAAAGAGATCCATCTGGTTTTTTCAAGAGCCAAATTGAAAAATAAAATTGAGCTATGATGGAGACTACCATCTTGCATCCTTTAGAAGAAGGTCAATAAATTACAACCTGCAGATCAAATACAGATAGCTGTCTGATTTTATAAATAAAGCTTTATTAGAAGACAATGATTCCTATTCATTTATGTATTGCCTGTGGGTACTTAGACAATACAATGGCAGAACTGAATGCTGTAACATAGATAGAATGGCTCACAAAGCCTAAAATGTTTGCTTTCTGGTAGTTTATTTTTTAAAAGTTTCCTGACTCCTGCTTTATAACTTTAATGGTTGTATTAATCTCTGCCATTCCCTCTATCTGACCCCTAGGATTTGATTTTACTTTATATTTACAATTTGGCTGAGGATATGGTCAGTTGAAATGGTTTCCACTTGGTATTCCCCAAGCCAATTAGAAGAAACAGAAGATCACTCCGTATTTATCTGTTACATAGAAAAAAAGCATAAACCTAAAAGCAAACCACCACCACCAACAAAAGAAATCAAAAGGAAGTATCAGTAGTCTTGACTGTGTGAAGCTGGAGGAACCTAACTATACAAACACAATCTTAGTTTGCCAAGGAATCCAAAGAAAAAATGTTAATACCAGTAATACATAATGAAAAAGGGTAAATTGACAAGGAAAATGGACAAAAGATGTCCAGGGTGGGCAAAAGTAGGTTAAATTACCAGCCATCATTACCTAAAATATAAATTATAAGAAAGGATATGAAATAATAACAATAAGAAGAAAAATAATACAAATAATATAATAATTGGTAAATACATAATAATACAAGTCTAAACTCTGTTTTTAGCACACTCAGAACAGTAAACCTATTTTTGCCCATTCCTGTATTTAGAGAAGAAAAAAATAGTGACCAGCATGCATATCAAAAAAATAGTTCTATATTCTTCAATCATCAAAGGTATTCAAAGTAAAATATTGAAATAATATTGTTCAAGTATCCAAATTAGCATTCTTCTAATGATGAGTAATACTGATAAGACAGGCACTCTAACACAGTTAGTTTTCATTTAAATTGGTTCTTGAACCAATACTTCAAAAAACGGAGTATGGACTCTCAAGTGCCTGAGTAATATGTATGATCCCAATGTTCCAACAGCCCATTTTCTTGTAGTCTGCCCCTTTCCTTAGTTAACCTGTTTAACTGAGTGGTTGTGACCATGAATCAGTCCCAACTTCGATTTTTAAAAAATCTAAAACAAGTAATATATTTCTAGTAATATATAAAAAAAAAAAGTTAGAAGAATATTCTCCAAACTGTTGATAGTGTTTCTAAGAAATAGGAATATAAGGTAAGTTTACTTTCCATATCATAAACTTTCTATAATGACTAATTATGATTTTTTATTATTTCTAAAGTAAAAATAACATATAGTGAATCTAATCTTCATTTATTTCCTAATCTATTCAACACACACACACCGAGAAAATACTACTATGTGCCAGGCCCTGTGCTGGGCAGGACAGAGCAGGCAGTTAGGGACAAAGTGAATGCCACTTGAGGTCCAGCGTCACACCCAAAGCCTGGATTCCAAGGTCGAGTAAGTTCTAGGACTACAGTTCAGAGTTTTCGTCAACACAAAATACCCTACTTGTCACACTCGGGATCCTAAAACAAATCAGTCATACAGACTGTATCAGAGAAGTGTGTCCTGTACAGCAGTGCCCATCTCTTCAGCTGAGATTCAGAATGGAACCTCCACCCTCTGAAGAGGTCTGACCAACTGACAAGTTACCAGAATAAAAACTAGAAACCAAAAACTACCACACATAAGGCCGGTAACATACACTGAATGACAGACAGGCAGCTATGCGAATGCTTTCTAATAGCTGCCCTACTATCAAAATGGGAGAAGACATAAACTTGGAAAGGGAGAACAGCAGTTTGGAAAATAATGATAGCAAACAGTAATTGTGTACATGGCACTATTCTACATGACATATAGTAAATCCTAATAACAATCTAATAGGGGAGTTATTATTTTATTTCAGAAATGGGGAACACAAAATATTTGTGGATTTTCCCAAGGCTACATAGCTAACAAGTGGTAGAACTAGGATCCAAATCCACGAAGCCTGATTCTTGCTCCAGGAAGTTCTATTTATTCATTTATACAAAAGACATTATTGTGAACCTGCCAAATGCCAGGAACTGGGGTAGATACTAAGATACACACATTAACAAGAGAGCTTCTGCCTTCACAGAGTAACAGAAAAGAAGGGCAGATGAATAAAACAACATGGTAAATGCTAAAACAGCAGAATTGGCTTAGAGTTGTGAGCAATTTCGCTGTGGAAGATCAAGTGAGTTTTCACCAATAGCATTTGAGTTGAACTTTGAAGAGTAAACAGAATGAAGGCAATTTGAAAATGGTGGGGAAAGCCATTTGAGGCAGCAAATACAATATGAGCAAAGATATGGAAGTACATGTATGCATGAAATACACCATGAAAACATGTCAGTTTTGCATTATTGCAGAATGGAGTCCATGAGGAAAAGCAGCAGAAGAAAGGAAGACCAGTCAATATTTCTCCGGCAACATTAATGGAGCTAATGCCATTGAAATAACCATCCTGTCGAGCCTTGTTTTTTGAGGGTCTCACAAAAGCACACACGAAGTTATAGTCATTTGTTTCAATCCCTCAGCAAGCTATATTTTTAGCAAAACAGCAGAATGAAACTTCACTCATTAGATAACTCACTTCAAGGTAGCTTTAGGTAAGATCCAGGTGTTATTCTTGGAATAGAGCACTGTTGCCAAGGTGATAGAAATTTCAACAATGAAATAAATATAACTGCAATAAACATGTTCTGAGAAGGCAGCACCAACTGCAAGTCCCTCTATAAAAGAAACTCAGGGCAGTTGAGACTGTTGAACAGTCTCTTTACAGTAAGCTGGAGCTCTCACACCACAGCAGAGAGGGTACAAGATCTTCAGATCTCCCTGCCTCAGAAATTTGCTTGACTTGAGAGTCCTGCTTAGCAGTTTAGTATGCAGTTCTTACTGCTGTACCTCCTATCCTGCTTACTACAATGTCCTTTTTTTTTTATGTAGCAGAAACTTAAAACAATTGACATTCTAAAGACGGAAAAGCATCCTGCTCCAGCAAAGGATCATACAATATCATGTTCTACTATATGGTCTCCTTCCATGAATTTACTCCAGGGATTCGCCTATTGCCCCAAGGAAAATCTCCAAAGAAGGCTTAGGAGGGATGTGTTTTTATAATGGAAGAGAAGATTAAAACCTTTATATTCACCGTTTACATATAACTTCATTTTTCTAGAAAATTTTTCATACACTCTTCCCTTTTTCTGAGAGGAAGATATATAATCTTTGTTATAATCCAGTGCCTGTTGGCAGGGCATAACAACAACAGCACTGTTTTGCATTTTCTATGGTGCTTTAGATTGTCAAGTTCCTTTGCATATATCACCTTATGTAATCTTTATATCAATCCTGTGATATAGGCAGTATTTTATTATAAACATTATTTCATGGATGATGAAAATGAGTCACAGAGGATAAGTAACTAATCTAGGTTCACAAAATTAGTTAAATGCCAGAACCAAGCCTTGAATCTACTTGGCCTAAAGACTTCAAGTCCAATGTTCTTTCTACAAATCTACAATCTACCTTCCATTACACAATATTTAGTTATAACAAGTGAAAAAACTAGGATATTATTTGTGATGTGGAGTCTGTAAGGCCTTTGTCAAGTCATGTAACATTACATAGTTCGTTTAGCAATAAAAGAGGTGTAATAACAATAGTATGCTAATAAATTTCCAATCTATTCCCATCTCCATCTCCATCATACATTCCTGTGGAAGGAGTGCAAATGCAGATGATGTAAAAACTACACTATTTGGCTTCAAATCACATTAAATGATTGCTTCAACATCATACACAATTAGAAGTTATCTTTAACTATGGTTAATATTAAAACCTAGTGAAACATAATAAAAATTAAGTGCTTAATAATCATATAATCCACTCCTTGTTTCAGGTCTGATTTGCAGTGTGATTCTAACACTGAAGGGGTAACCTAGGACAAGTAACAAGCCTTTTGCACTTGTTCCCTCACATAGCAAAGAAGATGTATTCTAGCACTTTATATGATAATTAAATATGTAGCATGCTTTAAAGCTCTTTGGACAATCCTTGAGGTACTACTCAATAAATTATATTAATTTTGCTTTATTTTAGTGGTTGTTGGTATTGCTATTGTTTATCATATAAATAATTTCCTCTTAAATGCCAGTAAAAAAATAATTCCAGAGATCACCGGATAGTAAATTGGACTAAGGCTAAAATAAATGAGATATATTTAAGTGAAAGCAATTATTGAAACGAGCATTAATATCTTCATATTTTATTTTTCACTTTTAGAATGTTATTTTGTGCAACCACTGTATTAGCCTTGGATCACCACGGATCCATATTGTAAATAATTCAGTGGTCTACATGGCCATTCTCAAACTTTATCACCACAAAATGAAATAACACATCTGTAAATGTGAGGATGCCAAAATTAGAAAATGAAACCTTATCACATGAGCCCAAAGCCCTTCTATCTCATGTTTCTGACTGTGATGGAACCTAAATGTCTATCACTGCACTTATTCTTTCTGCTTAGATGCTTCTATGCTGTATTAGTACATTTCTACCATAGATGCATTTTAAATGATAAACAAGATGAGCACAAATTATCTTTCCTTGCTTACTTTATTTTAGAGACTTTGTGTAACAGCAGTTATATGGTCAGATGAGTAGCAATTAAATTGGGCTTTTGTTCTCTATGCTGAAAAATATTAAAAGAGAGTCCCTTTTTTTACTGTTTTACAATTTCTTGCTTCTTATCTGGACACTGCCTAATAAGCACGTAACATTTAACTTTCCACTGATGCTATTGCTGTTGTTTTTGATAATGTTATTTTGTATTTAACCTATAAATTGTTACCATTTTTGATTACCTGTTAGGTGCCAGTGCACTGAGTCAGATGCTTTACATTCACTATTTAATTTAATACTGACAGATATCCTACATAATATATGCTATTATTGCAGCTTTTCAGAAATTAAGTAACATTTCTGAAGCCGCATTGCTACTGTAGTGGCGTGCTGAACTCAAGACCCTTTATTTCTAAATTTTATGCATTTTTGTATATATGTTATATTATATGCTTGCATATGAATTACTAAAATTTTTTAAAGAAAAATCGAGAGGAGCAATTGGAGTATGATTTGCCTTAAAATATGGCTTCCAGCAATGATTTAACCATATTAGTATAAATATATGAATATATCTTAGAGAAAACAAAACTTTTAACTTTGAAGAGTGGGGAAGACATCTTTTTCCAGACAGAAGAGGGACTGGGTTTTATTTTCTTGCCTGAAAGAAATATAAAAAGACAAAAATATATGAAACAACAGTTTTAAAGACATTGGAAGTCAGGCAACAAAGGACAGGGATCTGAATAAACAAGGAGCAAATGAAATAAACAGACCCTACAGTTGTCCCACGCTATAGCTTGGAGTTTCCAGGATACAACATAAGAAGGGGGACCCAGGAAGCTTCCAGTAGTCTCCTTAAATTGAAAGAAAGCTAGAAGCTCAGGAAAGCCAAGATAGTTAAAGTTCATAGGCAGAGTGCTAGGCAGAAGAGAGCTGCATGGAAAGAGAGTTTTGAGTATCTGCAGATGGTTTGTTTCTCTTGCATTTTCACCTGAATACTAACCAGTATGCACACGTGTGGGAACTCCCCAGAAGGGACAAACAAAAGGATTAGAAGGAATAAAATTTGGTGTCTTCACAGGGCAAGGAACAATTTCTGTCCTTATAAGCCTAAGCACAAAATCCTATAATTCATGGGGTATTGGATAGAATGTTTGAAGGACTTTTATTTCAACAGTGAGAACGAACTCAAGAATAAATGCTGCTGATAAAACTTAATGAAGTTTATAAGAAAGATTGGAAAGATCAAATGTCTATTTTCAAGTAACTGTGTCCCAGAACAAAGTTTAAAAATATTCATATAAATGCAAAAACATCCAGCATCCAAAAAGATGGAATTTAAAATGTCTGGCATTTCAAAATAAAAAATGTTAGGAATACAAAGAAGCAAGAAAATATAACACAATGAGGAGAGAGAAATCAGTTGGTCAAAATTGACTTAGAAATAATGCAGATGATAAAAACAATGCATAAATATAATAAAAGCTAACTATTCCAGGTGCTCAAGAAACTAGAGGAAAGATTATGCACACTAAGATGGTATATAAGATTTAAAAAAGCAACTAAGACTATTAAAAATGAAAACAACAATATCTGAGATTTTTTAAAAGTACACTAGATAGGATTAAGGCAGATTATACAATGCAGTTGGAAAGATTAGTGGTCTTAAACAATTAGCAAGGGCAAAACTCCAAATTACACACACAGTGAAAAAAAGACTGAATAAAAAGGAATAGAGTATAAGTGTACTATGGAACAACTTTAAGTGGTCTAATACACAGAACACACAAGCTAATAGAGTCCACAAAGGAAATGGAAGGGACACAGAAAAAATACTTAAAGAAATATTGGCTGAAAATTATACAATTGTGATAAAACAATAAATCTCAAATCTAAGAAGTTCAACAAACTCCAACCACAAGAAACATGAAAACCCTGTATCACAAATATCAATATCATAATCAAGTTGTTTAAAAGGAATTATAAAGAAAACCCTTAAAATTAGCCAATGGGAAAAAAGATACACCATGTACATAATAACATATATGAAAGAAAACTTATTGAAAATAATACAAGACATTTACATAATGGAATACTACTTGGCCATAAAAAAGAAGAAAAATTGCCTTTGCAGCAGCATAGATGAACGTGGAGAATATTATGCTAACTGAAATAAGCCAATCAGAGAAAGACAAGTACCATATGATTTCACTCATGTGAAATCTAATGAACAAGCTAAACTATCAAGCAAAACAGAGACAGACTCATAGATGGAGAACAGATGACAGCTAGTTGGGGATGGGAGGTTAGGGGGCTGAGGTATTAAGCAAAAAGGAAAAAAGGACTCACGGACATGGACAACAGTATGGGGATTGGTGGGGGGAGGGAGGTATAAGGAGAATAAATGGTAATGGAAAAATATAATAAAGATAAAAACTGAGAAAAAATAGAAAAAAACAATAAAATTAAATCAATAAATAATAAAAGAAAGACTTGAACAATATCAACCAACTTGACCCAATTGACATTTGTATACTACTCCATTCAACAAAACTAGAATCTACATTCTTTTACAAAGCACATTGACATAAACCAAAGTAAACCATATACCGCACCACAAAACCAGTCTCAACAAACTTCAGAGACACGAAATCAAAAACATGTTATCTGATAATATGGAATTTAACTAGAAATCACTAACAGAAATACATGTAGAAAATGTTTAAATATTTGCAATGTAAATAACACATTTCTAAAAAGCACATGGGACAAGTAACAATTCACAAGTAGAATTAGCATTCTGAACTGAACAAAAAAGGGAAAAACAATATGTCAAAATTTATGTCACTAAACATGTTTTGTATTTGCAAATTTTATTTTATTGTTGCTTATGTAGTGGATTTCACATTGCAGTAAATCTGTAAGTAAAAGAAAAAAATACAATGTAACACGATAGAATTCTCCAAAACAAAAGCAAAAATTTGCAATATCAATTGAAAAAAAGAAATACTATGGCAAATACTGTGGATAAAATATTTTTTGAACACATATAATCTTAGAGTTATAATTAAACATTCTAAAATATCTACTTAAATTTTATAAATGGTTATAGGAAAAATAGCTTGAATCTTTTTTAAAAGAGTTTATTTATTTATTTTTAGAGAGAGAGGAAGGGAAGGAGAAAGAGAGGTAGTGAAACATCAATGTGTGGTTGGCTCCTGCACACCACCCACCAGGGACCTGACCCACAACCCAGGTATGTGTCCTGACTGGGAATCGAACTGGCGACCCTTTAGTTCACAGGCCCTCACTCAAGCCTCTGAGCCACACCAGCTAGGGCAGCTTGAATCTTTTATAGTACTAAATACCTATGTTAGGCACAAAATGTTTCAAATCAATAATTTCAGCTTATATCACAAGAACTAGAAAAAAAAGACAAAAATAAACTCAATGGAAACAGAAGAAAATAATAAAGATCAGAGATGAAAAAATAAAATAGAAAACAAAAAAAGAAATAGAGATAAATCAATGAAATACAAACCTGGTTCTCTGAAAAGATATGGTCAGAATGATCAGTTAAAAATTACCAATATCCGGTATAAAAGATGACAACATACACTGTAAAGTCAAAAAGATATTGTTATGAAAACTTCATGCCAATAAGTTTGACGACTTGGAAGAAATAAATAAATTCCTTTTAAAATACTATCGAAGCTCACTAAAAAGTAATCTGAACGGCACTATGTGTATTAAAGAAAATAGATTTTTATTTAAAAACTTCCCCACAAAAAAAACACTCTAGGTCCTTCTGGTTTCATTGCTGAATTTTTCTATATATTTAAGGAATAATGATATCAAACCTACTGAATTACCTTTAAAAATGAACTAATGAAGCCCTGGCCAGAGGACTCACTCAGCTGGAGAATCAACTCATACACCAAAAGCCTGGGGGTTCAATTCCCAGTCAGGGCACATACCTAGGTTATGGGTTCAATCCCCAGCCGGGGTGAATATGGGTGGCAACCAATCGCTGTTTCTCTATCCCTTTCTCTCATCTCTCCCTTCCTCCCTCCCCACCCCGTTCTCTCTAAAATCAATAAACACATATCCACAGGCGACAAAAAAAAAGTAATGAAGATGTGCACCAAACTTCAGAGAAGAATAAATGAGCACAGCAAAAACGTCAACAAAAAGACAGAAAAAAATAAGGAAGTACCAGATAGTTAAAAACACAGAGCTGAAGAATACAATAACTGAACTGAAAAATACACTATAGGGGTTCAACCCCAGGCTATATAAAACAGAAGAAAGAATCAGTGAAGGTGAAGATAAGACAGTGGAACTCATCCAAGCAGAGCAACAAAAAGAAAAAAGAATAAATAAAAAGGAAGTTGGCTTAAGGGACTTTTGGGACAATATTAAGTGGACTAACATTTCATACTGTAAATGTCTTTGAAAAAGAAGTGAGAGAGAAAAAGTCAGAAAACTTATTTGAAGAAATAGTGGCTAAAAAGTATACTCACCTTGTGTTGATGGAAAAGGGGTTCAATGGAAAATAACCTCACAGGATGACCTGATCCTAAATTCCTAAATGAGCAGGTTAAGGTGTGTAGTTATACCTCAAGAATATAAATTATTTAGTAAAAATTTTATCTTTGTCTTAACCAAGCCCCGTCCAGTTTTTTCTGTACATCTAAAGTTAACACACCTTTGAAATGCCTCTTTTTAGAAGCAAAACCACCCTTAAGATATACATAACTTGTTAACTATGCTGAAATCGAATTCCCAACTTGCCTTCTCCCATCATCATATAATCTTTCTTATTTTTCCTCCTTAATTCAAAGTGCATAAAAGAAGCTGCAAGCTGCCATTCTGAGAAGCATTGTTCTCAGCCTGTTAAAATATTGCTTCTAGGCATATTCTTTGTGTAGCTCAAATAAATTTTTATTAAAATTCTCTACAGGTCTGGACATTCTGACATCAACAACAGGCGAGGAAACAGACAACAAGGTCCAGGAAGCCTAGAGAATTCCAAATAAGAGGAAACAAGGAGACCTAGACCAAGACACATTTAATTAAAATGTCAGAATTTAAGACAAGGAGATAACCTTAAAAGCAGCAAGAGAAAAACAACTTGTTAACTATAAGGGACTCCCTCATGAGACTATCAGATAATTGTTCAGCAGAAATTTTGCAGGCTATAAGGAAGCAGCATAATATATTCAAAGTACTAAAATTTAAAGTTCTAAATATACAAAATATAAATATTTTGCCTCTTTTACCAGGCAAAATTCTTCAGAATTGAAGGAGAGATAAAGACTTTTCCAGACATGCAGAAGATAAGGAAGTCAATCACCATTAAAGCAGCTTTACAAGTGTTAAAGGGACTTCTTTAAGCTAAAAAGAAAGGGTACTAATTAATAACAAGAAAACATATGACAGTATATGTTTTCCAATATCACTGGTAAAGGTAAATACATAATAAAGACAGTAGATTAATAACTTATAAAATTAATATAAGGGTTAAAAGACAAAATTAGTAAAAATAACAATAATTAGTTAACAAATATACAACATATATATGTAAATGTGATATCAAAACAAAACATGGATAGAAAGACTAAAATGTAGAGCTTTAGGATGTGTTTAAACTTAAGATGTAATCAACTTAAAATAGACTGATATAAACAAAGGTTGTTATATATACAAATAATACAGTGAATGTGAAAGCACTTTACAAACTATATATTCAGAGATTACTAAGGAAGCATTCTATTCTCCTTGGCATATACAAGTTTATCCTGAAAATACATGAGAATGAATGTAGGGAAAAAGATAAGTACATATATTTTTAAGGAAATAACAATATGGAATGTAATTTTGTAGGCCTAGTAGAAAAAAATTATCATTCAGGAAATCTATGTAAAAGTTTTGCAGTGTTTTTCAACTCAACAGTAGTAAAAAATAACTAAAAAACACTCAGCAAAGTGGGAGCATACCTCAACATAATAAAGGTCATATATGAGACACCTACAGCCAATATCATACTCAACAGAAAAAACTAAAAGCTTTGCCTCTAAGATCAGGAACAAGACAAGGATGTCCGCTTTCACCACTTCTGTTCAACATAGCATTGGAAATCCTAGCCACAGCAATCAGACAAAAAAAGAAATAAAAGGCATCCAAATTGAAAAGGAGGAAGTAAAACTGTCACTGTTTGCAGATTACATGATAGTGTACATAGAAAACCCTAAAGACTCCAGCAAAAAAGTACTAGACCTAGTAAGTGAATTTGGCAAAACAGTGGGATACAAAGTCAATATTCAGAAATCAAAGGCATTTTTTTACACCAACAACAAAATATCAGAAACAGAAATCAAGAAAAAAATCATATTTAATATAGCAACAATAAAAATAAAGTACCTAAGAATAAACCTTATCAAGGAGGTAAAAGACCTGTAGTCAGAAAACTAAACAACACTGAAGAAAGGGAACCAACCATATGGGAAAACATATTTGCCAATGATACCTTGGACTAGAGTTTGATCTCCAAAATATATATAAAGAATTCACACAACTCCACTCCAGGAAGACAAACAACCCAATTAAAACATGGGCAAAGGACCTGAACAGAACATACAGGGAGCCCAGAGACATGCATCACTAGCCATCAGAGAGATACAAATTAAAACCACAATGAGAGACCACTTCACACTGGTCAGAATGGCCATATAACAAAATCGACAAACAAGAAGTGCTGGTGTGGTTGTGGAGAAAAGGGAACCCTAATACACTATTGGTGAGAATGCAGGCTGGTGCAGCCGCTGTGGAAAACAGTATGGAATTTCCTCAAAAAACTAAAAGTGGAACAGCCTTTTGACCCAGCAACTCCACTGCCAGGATTATGTTCTAAGAACCGTGAAACACCAGTTCAAAAGAACCTATGCACCCCAATGTTCATAGCACACAATTATAATAGCCAAGTGTTGGAAGCAACCTGAGTGTGCATCAGTAAATGAGTGGATCAAAAAACTACAGTACATTTACACAATGGAATACTACACAGCAGAAAGAAAGAAGGAGCTCCTAACCTTCATGACAGCATGGATGGAACTGGAGAGCACTATGCTAAGTGAAATAAGCCAGGTGGTAAAAGATAAATACCATATGATCTCACCTATATTGGAATCTAATCAACAACAACAACAACAACAACAAAAAAGCAAAGCAAGCAAAATATAACTAAAGACATTGATATAAAGAACAAACTGACAGTAACCAGAAGGGAAGGGGGAGGGAAGAAAGGGGAAGGGTCGTCAAGAATCATGTTTAAAGGACACATGGACAAAGCCAAAAGGGGTAAGATTGAGGGTGGGAGGTGGGGATGGGGGAGATGGGGGAAGTGTTGTGGGGAAATGGAGACAACTGTACTTGAACAACAATAAAAAATAAAAATAAATAAATAAATAACTCCATTCCAATTTAGTCATAACCAAGTTGAAATATAAATAAAAGTAACGATGCCTTAAATTTTGTATGCATGAAAGCACTTTCAAATCTATTGGTTTATTTCTGTAACTCTGGAAGATATCATTGAGATTAACTAAAAGGGAAGAGTGAAGAGACCATAAGAACAAAGATATGGAAGACCAAAAGATGTGAAATGTAGTTTTGCTCTGCCTTTTACAATCTATGCAGCCTGAAGCAAATTAGTTAAGTTTTCTAAACATGTTTCCTTATCTGTTAAATAGGAATAAAGTTGGTAATCAATGTATTGTGAAGATGCAATGACATAATTTATAATAAGCACACTGTAAATCAAAACCTATTTTAGAGATTCAATATGTTGTAGTGGTTATCATCATCATTAGCTTATATAACTCAGTAAGTTAAAGCCCCAAGTAGTTATAAAAAAAGGATAGAAGATACATCAGCACCAACCATCCCAAGATAGCCCTGAGTTTTGACACAATTATAATTTTGTTCAAAGTCACATAATTAGTACATAGAAAAAATAGAATTGTAATTTATATTCTTTAACTCTTTGTCCAGAATTATATTCATAAAAAATTATGTAGCATTGTATTCTTTCTTTATCAAAGAGAACTACAAAATATTTCATTGTTACCTAAGAAATGGTTTAATTTTAGCTCCTATGAAATAATGTTAACTAACACAGGTTGTTATTTACTGAAAAGTATCCATGCAAGTTGACTTTATATTGGAATGTTCATCTTGGAAACAAAAATGTCGTTGAAGTAGAAGTAATTGTCAAGTCAATCTCTGGCTTGCTTATTATTGCAGAAATAAATTGAACTCTGCTACAGCTTTTTGGCATGTAATTCTGATACTAATAGGTTCACATCCATTTCTCTTTCCTCTACATGCTAACAGGAAGCATTTTGTAACAGTACGTCAGGAATCTACCAGTAACTGCCTAATGTTTCCCTTAAAAAGAAAGCTACTGTCTATAATCACATCACCATTTTTCAACAGATTACTGTCATGAGGGACAGAGCCCACTCCTGCATTGATTAGAAAGAAGCACAATTATCAGTCCCCATGTTACAAGAACACCCATATCTGAACCTTAGTCTTGCCACAACAGTAACAAAGATATTATTTCCCTAACTCCCCAAAAGGAGAGGAGGAAGGCAGAGATGATTTTGTTAAACAGAGCTGGATTTTTTTCTTCAGATATGGAAAAGTTAGGGCTTTAGGTAATTATAATTGTGTCAAAACTCAAGACTACATTGTGATGGTTGGTATTGATATATCATCCATCCTCTCTTTAACAAGCAATGCTGGGCTAAGTTCCCTCATTTGCACTAAGAAACTATGATCAAGGCAAGGGAGATACAAATATTAAATAAGGTGTTGTCTTTGCTTTCAAGTAGCTCTCATTCTAACCTAACAGACAGATATGCAATGATCTTTACAACCTAGTATGCTGAGAGGATAGGCACACAGCTGAAAGATGAATAAAAAACAATCAGGTAAATGAGGATGGAAGCCTTGAATACACACAGGGAGAGCTGAAAGAGCAAAGGCAATAGCAGAATTGAAAAATGGCACAGTCAGAAAAGTAAAGCTGTTACAGTATGATTAACATTTAGTGGAACAAGGACAATTGAGGATAGAAAGGTACAGAGAAGCCAACTCATGAAGGATTCTGCCTGTTATTTTGTGGGATTTGGGCTTTATCCTCAGGGCTGATTAGAAGCTGGAAAGTGGCATGATCAAATGTGTGCTGAAAAACTTTTCACCTCATATGATGAATAGAAGTTCAAATGGCAATGTGTGGGCTAATCCACATGACCACTGGCTTACAAACCAAAAATGGAAAGCACAGTATTGTCTTTCTATATTAACATTCATTGGAAAGAAATCAGCTTTTTCTTTCATTTGAATGTTCTTAGTAAGTGTTCTCAGCAAATCCATGTACTTCAGAAATCACAATGATAGACAGGGAAATGGAGAGTACAGGAAACAGTTATCTTCCACATACCAGGTACTGTCTTGGGTATTTTGAATATGTTATTTAATCTTCCCAGTGAGGTTTCTTGTTACATCCAACTTAAAGATTGGTAAACTGAGATCTGGAGGAAATAAATTGCCCACAAATACACAGCTAATGAAGTAAATATGCACAATGGAATATTACTCACCCATTAAAAAGAATAAAAATTTTTACAAAGAAAAATGAAATCCTGCCATTTGCAACGACATTATTATACTAAGTAAAATAAGTCGGACAGAGCAAGACAAATACTATATGATTTCATTTATATGTGGAATCTAAATAGAAAAACAAAATATATGAATGAACCAAACTGAAACAAATTTATACATACAGAGAACAAATTCATGATTGTCAGATGAGAGGCAGGTTGGGGGGAAAGGTATTAAAAAGTACAAATTCCCAGTTATAAAAACAGGCACAGGGATGGAAAGGACAGCATAGGGAATATAGTCAATAATATTGTAATAACTATGGATGGTGTCAGATGGATACTGGACTTATTGGGGTAATTACTTTGTAACTTATATAAATGTTTAATCACTACATTGTACATCTGAAACTAATGTAATATTATATGTCAAATGTAATTTAAAATTTTAAATTATTTTTCTTAATCTAAACCTGGGACTGGCAATATCCAAAGGTCTTTATCTTATCACTATACCACTCTACCTTCCTAGAAAAAGGTGAGAGAGAGGAGTACAAGATAAGGAAGAGGCTACAGGGCATTGTGAAATACATGAGTATACAGGTGCCAGTACAGCTCTTTTTTATAGCAACTATTTGCATGTAAATGCTGTGGAGGGGATTTCTGGATATGGCATCATGAAGAGGTAAATACATCTTCTCCACCAAAAAACAAGTACAGAACTGGACAAAGTTGTCCAAAACAACCATTCAGGTGTCTGGAAGCTGAGCAAAGGCCAACAGCAGGATCAGAAGTATTTATTATTGAAAAAAATGTTAGAGCTATGGTTAAAAATAACAAGTCTTCAGCCTTCTTGCTTGGGGTTACTCCCATCTCACTCCCCAGCTTCACAAATAAGAACTATAATTTTACCAATGTGGGCCTGACTACAAAATCCAGCAGCTTTACTACCAGAGAGGCAGACATGATTTTAGACACAGGTACAAAAGCCCATACCTTTGTCAGTTAAAAGTAGTGAACTTGGTAGAAAACAAACAGGGAAAGCCTATGGCTTTGCTGTTCTATCTGAGGTTGCAGTTCCAACTGGGGCTATGATGGAACAGTTAGACATTTAAAAAGATCCTGGAAATGAAAAGGCCATAGGAGAGCTCAAACAATCTTGCCACATGGTGCTCCTTGGCTCACTGGGAAACTATGAGCATGAAATTGGGAGACCTGAGAGAGGCTGTCAAAAAGTAAAAGCTTAGGCAGACTTGAGAACTACCTACAACTCTGAATGGGCTCCCCAACCCTCACAGCACCCACTGGCAAGAGGCTGAAAGCCTTAAGGGCTTGAGGAATTTGAGCACAACTGCTGTGCAAATCACTGGCTGACAACAAAGCAATGCAGACACAAAGGTAACTTATAGGCTAAATAATGAAAATATGATACAGCCAAAGCAGTCATTAAAGTGAAATGTATAACATTAAATGCTTTATTAATCAACTCTATGAAGGAAACCCTTTCACAATCAAATCAACATGTTGTATGTACACTGTAAATGTCTTACAATTGTGTCAATTATACCTCAATAAAGTTGAGGAAAATGCTTTATCAGAAAGGAAGAAATCTAAAATCAACAAACTAACCTTCTTCAAGAAGCTAGCAAAAGATATCAAATCAATTACAAAGTAAACAGAATATAGGAAATAATAAAGATCAGACTGCAAAATAAACAATATAAAACAGAAAAACTATAGAAAAGCGATAAAACTAAAATTTGACTCTGAAAAGATCAAGAAAATTGATAAAGCTTTAGCTAGGAACTAAGGAAGAAGAAAAAAGAAAGATATACATTTCCAAAATCAGTAATGGAAGCTGGAACATCGCTACTGATGCTACAGAATTTAAAGATTATACAACAAAAAGTTCATTCGCTACTCTAGTTCATGTAGTTCATGTAGATAGTTTTACCACTCATTTCTGTAGGATTCCCATGTCCTCTGACCCAGCCTGTGGGTTCTGAAGTATCATTTTCCTAAACATAGCACAAAAGAATTAGAATAACTCATGCCTTATGTATCATTCTAACTGTAATTTCTTTTTCTTTTTTCTTTTGCTATTTTTTATCATTATTCAAGCGCTGTTGTCTCCATTTGCCCCCCACCACTTTCCCCCACCCTACCCACCCCTACCTCCCACCCACAATCCTACCCCCCTTTAGTTTTGTCCATGGGTCCTTTATACATGTTCATTGATGATCCTTTCCCTTCTTTCCCCCATTATTTCCCTCCCCCCTCCCCTCTGGTTACTGTCCATTTGTTCTTAATTTCAATGTCTCTGCTAATATTTTGTTTGCTTGTTTGTTTTGTTGATTAGGTTTCACTTATGGGTGAGATCATATGTTATTTGTCTTTCACCAAGTGGCTTATTTCACTTAGCATAATGCTCTCCAGTTCCATCCATGCTGTCACAAAGAATAGGAGCTCCTTCTTTCTTTCTGCTATGTGGTATTCCATTGTGTAAATGTACCACAGTTTTTTTATCCACCCACTTACTGAACAGACTGATTAACATCTGACAAAATTGGAGCAGTAATAAAAAATCTCCCATCACACAAAAGCCCTGGACAGATGGTTTCATGGGAGAATTTTACAAAACACTTAAGGAGGAGCTAACCCCTATGCTGCTCAGACTACTCCAAAAAATTCAAGAAGAGGGAAGACTCCAAAACTCTTTTTATGAGGTCAGCATCATCCTAATCCCCAAACCAAAGACACAACAAAGAAAGAAAATTACAGGCCAATATCTCTGATGAACATAGACACTAAAATTCTCAACAAAGTACTGGCAAACCACATCCAACAATACATCAAAAATATCATATACCATGATCAAATGGGATTCATCCCAGGGATGCTATTTACTGTTAATTTAGAATTTCACCTTCTTAATTATATACAGGCATAGTTCATTAATTCCAAGGTCCCTATATATATTTTGGATTTACAAAGAAAGGAAGGGAGGGAGGGAGGGAGAGAGGGAGGAGCAAAAGTATCAGGTCTCAGGGTTCAGGCAAAAATTCAGGCAGAAAGGCACTGGATAGAGAAGAAGACCAACCTGAGAAAGAAATATGGTTACCCCCAAAAGATCTGAGTCTTGATGTCAGAAAGAAGTCAGTACCAGGATGTTACTATAGGAACAGTTAAATACATTCATTTAATCAACATATCCATTTTTTAAAGGCAGACATCATATCATGTGTTGAAGAAACCAAGATAATAATAGTAATACATAATAACAGTAATAATAATAACAGCTAAATGTTATTGATGCCTATTATATCCCAATATTAGCTCACTAAATCCTCACAATATACTTAATTTTCTAGAAATATAAATAAGAAATGATCAAGTCTCAGTCCCCAATATAAAATAGCTAAAAATCCAGGAGAGAAAGTGCCAGACAGACCATCAATTACATCATGTGGTAACCATGATGTGTTAGCATCAGCAATAAAAGCTAAAAGGAGCACAGGTTGGAAGTAAGCAGAAGCTTCTCAGAAGAGAATAGATTTTATCTATATCTAAAAGGATTCGTTAACCAGGCAGACTGAGAATCAAAGAAAAGTCATTCAGATGGAGAGACAAGATAAATAATAAATGCATGATCAGGAATAAATTGGACTTCCAGCCAAGAGGGAGGCATAGGTAGATATCCTTCACCTCTTCACACAACCAAAAGAAGGATAATGACCATTTAAAAAAAAAAAAAAAAAACTAGAACTGCCAGAAAATCAAACTGTATAGAAGTCCAACAACCAAGGAGTTACAGAAGGAACACTCATCCAGACTAGTAGGAGGGGCTGAGATGGGCAGCTGGGGCAGAGAGGACAGGAAACCAGGAGGCAGCTGGCAAACTGGGCAGTCCTACAATTGTGTGCATATAAAAACCAGGAAGAATAACTGGGAAGTGAGCAATCCCAGCCCAGGATAGATTGTGCAACCCAGGGTCCCAGTGCTGGAAAATTAAAACCTCATATCTTCTGGCTGTCAAAACCTGTAGGGGTTGCGGAAGCAGAAGAAACTGTCCATCTCTCAGGAGAGTCCATTTGAGGAGCCCATGGGGTCCTAGAATATATACAAGCCCACCTACCCAGGAATCAGTACCAGGGCAGCATCTGGAAGGGCACGATTCACTTGTGGGAAGCTGGCAAAGTGTCTGAAAGCAGGGCAAGAGCCAAGCACGCAGCATTGTTCCCTCTTTGACCACCCCCCCATATACAGTGCCACAATGTGGCAAAGTGGGTTGCTCCACCCTGGTGAATACCTAAGGCTCCTCCCCTTACAATGTAATAGGTAAGCTGAGACAAAGAAACACAGCCCAAATGAAACAAAAGATCAAAACTTCGGAAAAAGAACTAAGCGATGAGGAGATAACCAACCTATCAGATGCAGGAGTTCCAAACACTGGTAATCAGGATGCTCAGAGAAATGATTGAGTATAGACACAAAATAAAGGAAGAAGTGAAGGCTATACAAAGTGAACTAAAAAATATATAGAAGTAACCAATAGTGAAGGGAAGGAAACCAGGACTCAAATCAATGATTTGGAACAAACAGAAGAAATAAACATTCAATCAGAACAGAATGAAGAAACAAGAATCACCTCCCCACCCCCCAAAAAATGAGGAGAGTCTTAAGAACCTCTAGGACAACTGTAAAGGTACCAACATCTGAATCAGAGGGGTGCCAGAAGGAGAAGAGGAAGGGCAAGAAGTTGAAAACTTTTTTGAAAAAAATAATGAAAGAAAACTTCCCAATCTGTCAAAGGAAATAAACATACAAGTCCAGGAAGCTCAGAGAGTCCCAAAGAAGTTGGACCCAAAGAGGGCTACAGCAAGACAAATCAAAATTAAAATGCCAATGATTTAAGATAAAGAGATAATCTTAAAAACAGCAAGAGGAAAAAAGAGAGTTACCTACAAAAGAATGCTCATAAGAGTATCAGCTGATTTCTCAAAAGAAACCTTGCAGGCAAGAAGAAACTGGCAAGAAATATTCAAAGTCATGAAAAGCAAGGATCTATATCCAAAATTACTCTATCCAGCAAAACTATCATTTAGAATGGAAGGGCAGATAAAGTGCTTCCCAGACAATGTCAAGTTAAAGAAGCTCATCACCACCAAACCCTTATATGAAATGTTAAAGGGACTTACCTAAGACAAAGAAGAAGATCAAAACTAGGAACAGTAAAATAATAGCAAACTCACAACTATCAACAACTGAACCTAAAAATAATAAAAACAAACTAATGAAACAACTAGAACAGGAACAGAATCATAGAAATGGAGATCACATGGAGGGTTATCAGTGGGGAGAGGGAAGGGGGAGAATAGGGGAAAAAGTATAGGGAATAAGAAGCATAATTGGTAGGTACAAACTAGACAGGGGGAGGTTAAGAATAGTATAGAGAATAGAGAAGCCAAAGAACTTGTATGTATGACCCATGGACATGAACTAAGGGGTGGGGATGGTGGAGGGAATGGGGGTACTGGGCAGAGGGGGACAAAGGAGAGAAAAAATGGGACAACTGTAATAGCATAATCAATAAAATATGCTTTGAAAAAAGAATAAATTGCAAGTTTCTAGTTTAAGTAAACAAGTAGGCAGTGGTCAATAAACCAAGAAAACACTGGAAAAAGTATACAGATTTTGGAAAGTACAGACTTTTGTTCAGTATCCATGTGGAAGTGTTTAGAAAGCATCTGAAAAGATGGATGAGAATAAAACTAGAGCTCAAGATCAAAGAGTCATCAGCATTTAGTTTGTGACACCAAAGAATGCTATAAGCAAGCTAGCTGAAATCCAAAGATAACCATAAATAGGTAGGGAGGGAGGGAGGGAGGGAGGGAGTTAGGTAGATAGATAGATCGATGAACAGATCCAGTTCCGGGCAGTTTAGGTCATTCCAGACTCTTAGGGAAGAATAATAATAATTATTCTGACATGTCATCTGGTTAGACAACAAAGTTTGCTCCATACATTCAGCAAATCAAAACCTCTAAGAGCTTTAGGGCCTTTTCCTCATGATTTTACTGCTTTTGTTCTGCCAAAGCAAGGCTTAGACTATCCATGAAACTTTGCATAAAATTTAAATATCAATCCCTTATTCTTTTGGCAGTGGATCAGCCAAACAACACATAGTTTTAAGACTCATCCAGCCTAAGATGTTCTGTTTCTAGTATCCAGTTTCATTTGCATAAAGATCTTTTTCATTCTTTACATCAGTGTTTTATTTATATTGCAACAGCAATATTTATAAGTTTATGTCACAGTAAGTTTCCAGTCTAAATTTGGGCCTTTTTTAATTGTTCAGCAGTTAAGAACCACAAACAAAGAGTAAGAAAAAAATCCAGCACAATTCCTCAACATGAAACTCTTATGAGAACTTTCCATATAAGCAAGTAACCATGTTATATCAAATCATATAATGTTGACACTGAAGCACAATGAGGGGTGAAATATGACTACCCTACTCTACAACCCAATTTATGATCTTAAAAATACTAAGATATGTTCTGCTTCATATAAACTGGCACCATTATATGATTTGATGTTATTTTTTACCACTTATGTCACTATTAAATTGAAGCTTTTGGCTATCATATTCAGTTTATAATACTTATTTCACTATGGAGTTTTTCCTATTTAAGAATGGCTTTAGAACCAGATCAAGTACTATCTTCTCTGTGTCATATTCTCCTATCTGTTCCTTGACCCTCTAACCCAGCTAAAGTGATAACCTTTCATAATAACTTAACCTGAATCTCTAGTACTAAATTATTTTATTATTTATTTAAATTATTTATTATTTTATACATTGACTTACAGTTTTTTGTGTACTTGATTCATCCTCATTGCTAGAGGATAAGTCAAAAAAGAGTTGCCTTACATAAATGCTTGGTTCAAAGTGAATTACCAAAATGGTTTTTGAATAATTGAAACTATTCTCCTTAACCATATACCCATTTTCTAGTCAGCCGTTCAGTTATGTGTTTTTCCAATAAAGAACATTGCAACAATATTCCATGGTGATTACAGAATCACTTGAGCTCTAGTGTATAAGTTAAGATTTAGATAGTGAATGTTACTACCTTAGAGTCCAAAATAATAATTTAGGTTAGTAATAAGGTTTATTCTCCTTATAAACCTTATCACTAAACAAAATTAATATTTTGTATGTTTATTTGCTTATCAGTACATGTTTCACTGACTAAAATGTAAGCTCTAGGAAACACAGGGAAATCTTTTTTGCCATTTTAGGTCTTCAGTGCCTAGCACAGTGCCTGGCATAAATAGGTTCTTAATACTTCTTGATTAGATTTGCCCAGGTCTTTGCTACATGCTCATTTAATTTCAAATAAAATGTAATTATTTTATGATTTAAACAACAATGCTTTTTTTTAAACTACTAGTTTTTTTATTAAGATTTATTTATTTATTTATTTATTTATTTATTTATTTATTTTTAGAGAGGGAAGGGAGGGAGAAAGAGAGAGAGAAACATCAATGTGCGGTTGCTGGGGGCCATGGCCTACAACCCAGGCATGTGCCCTGACTGGGAATCGAACCTGCGATGCTTTGGTAAACAACAATGCTTTTAAGTAATATTATTAGACTCAGAGAGGTTAAGAAACTGACAGTCAATAATTAGTAAGAGGTTATTAACCTTGAATTTAAATTCAGGACTGTTGGATTCCACTCTCCCTTATATGCTGCAACCACCCAATCTAAGCACTCATTACATATGCAGATAAATTCGGTAATAGGAAGTAACTCAGCTTCATTGCTCCCCCAAAATAGTTCTTTTTTTTCCAATGAATCAGTTAATGCCAATGACATGCAGGAGTAAGTTAAATAACCTGAAAAAAACATGGCTATTTACTCAGACATATTTTTTAAATATGACACAAAAACTATTGTTCAGACATAAACACTATATTTTATAGATTAACTTTTTACTTTCCAGAGGAAAAGGAGAAAGAATAAAAAGGAAAGGAAAATGCTTGCACATTTGATTGCATTTACCCAGTGCATTATAAACTAGTATTTTCACTTCATGACACACATTTAACAAGGTAAGATTGCCAAATGTTGAAGAGAAAGTTCCTAAATTATATTAAAATCACTTTATTTTAGATGCTGCAAATTAAGAATTATTTTTAGAATTTTGTTTTAATCATATCTTTCTACTGAAATGTGGGGTATCAACTCCAAATGTAATTTTTCCATGCTCTTATAATATAATTCAGTAGAGCAATAGAATCATTGAGATGAACATAATCTTGGTATATAATTGAATTTGATACACTAATTTTTGAAAGTGAAAGTTGTTTGCCAAAAGTCTATATATGGGACATTATGAGACAGGCACTAGCAAGGCTCCCAAGTTATTTGCATTGTGGGAGACAAAAATAAGAAAAGAAAAGGAAGCTATATTTAAAATGAAAATCAGAGCAGACCATAGTAAAGGGGCAAAAGAACTAGCATGGAAATCAATAGGCCTCGGATGTAAGCTGAGTTCTACCATAAATTAGACATAAGACTTTGAGTTATTCATTTCATCTTTCTGAAACTTAGGTTTTCATATATTAAAGAAAACATACAATGTTTGGTAGATGAAGAATGTAAAGACATTCTAGAGAGCATGGAATATCCATTCTAGAAACATGGGTATAGAAACTAAAAGGCAAAAAGAACATGGTATAGAAGAGTGTTAAGTTGTCAAAGGTAGCTGCACTTCTGACTAGCTAGTTACTTACCTTCAATGAGTTGTTTTCTTACCTAATAATACTGACTTCACATCTTTACTATATAGAATAAAATAATTAAATACGATGCAGTAAAGTCCTCTTTGCAACTATATATATTTTAGTTAAAGAGAATAACTACATATTTTTAGTTACCTGAGAATATAATCTTTGGGTAATAGTAAAAGTACAAATCTTGAATATAAGGAAATAACAATTAAGATTATTTTCAACTCTGAAATTTTGTGACTCTATACTATGCTTAACCTGCGGGTGCATTCGACAAAATTTAACATCCATTCATTCTAAAAACTATTAGCAAATTAGAAGTGGAAGGGAATGTCTTCAATTAATAAAGAACATCTATATTAAAAAAAACTACTGGTAACATCATACTTCATGGTGAAAGACTAGATGTATTCTCCTAACATTGGGAATAGGTAAGCATGTCCATTCTCACTACTACTATTTAACATTATACTAGAGGTAATTGCTGATGGAATAAGACAAGGAAAAACAGGCATATAGATATATATGATCTCTATTCCTAGATAACATAATTTCCTATGTGGAAAATCCCAAATAGACAAATAAGTTACTAGAAGTAATGAGTAAGCTTAGCAAGGGTGCAGAATATATTGGTAGAATATATACTAGCAATGAAGAATCAACAATTAAATTTTTAAATAATTTCATTTACAATAGCACCCAAAACAAAAGACTTAGGCAAAAATGTAACAAAATATATGAGATCTGTATGTTGAAAAAAAGTATAAAAAAAAGTGGTGAAGGTAACCAAATAAGACAGAGAAATGGGGAGAGCCACATAGTTCATGACTGGAAAAACAATATCCTTAAGATGTTAATATGTTCCCTAGTGCACTGTTGGTGGGACTGCAGACTGGTACAACCACTATGGAAAGCAGTATGGAACTTCCTCAGAAAACTAAAAATGGATCTGCCTTTTGACCCTGTGATTCCACTGCTGGGACTCTATCCTAAGAACACTAAAACGCCAATCCAAAAGAACCTATGCAGCCCAATGTTCATAGCAGCACAATTTACAATAGCTAGATGCTGGAAGCAACCGAGATGCCCATCAGTAAATGAATGGATCAAAAAACTATGGTACATTTACACAATGGAATTCTATGCAGCAGAAAGAAAGAAGGAGCTCCTACCCTTTGCAACAGCGTGGATGGAGCTGGAAAGCATTATGCTAAGCGAAACCAGCCGGGCAGTGAAAGACAAATACCATATGATCTCACCTTTAACAGGAACCTAAACAACAAAACAAAGAAACAAGCAAAATACAACCAAATACACTGAAATAGAGGACAGGCTGACAGTGACCACAGGGGAGAGTAGAGGGAATTTCAGGGGACATTGGGAAGGGTTCAGGGGAACAAACTTAAAGGACACACGGTCAAAAACTAGGGGGAGGGTGGTAATGGGAGGGAAGTGGGGAGGGGTGGGAGGGGGGTGGACTGGGAGTAAAAAGGAGAAAACTGTATTTGAACAATGATTAAAATAAAATTTTTTTAAAAAGATGTTAATATGTCAAATTTTCCTAAACATCTAAAGATTCAAAACAATTCCAATCAAAATCCCAGCAGGATGTTTTTATAGAACTCAATTAGCTTGATATCAGGTATTGTGATCCCTCCTACTTTGTTCTTCTTTCTCAAAATTGCCACATTTACACAATGGAATACTACACAGCAGAAAGAAAGAAGGAGCTCCTACCCTTCAAAAGAGCATGGATGGATCTGGAGAGCATTATGCTGAGTAAAATAAGCCAGATGGTGAAACACAAATACCATATGATCTCACCTATATGTGGAACCTAATCAACAAAACAAACAAGTAAGCAAAATACAACCAGAGGCATTGAAATAAAGAACAAACTGACAGTAACCACAGAGGAGGAGGGAGAGGGATAATAGGGGATAACAGGGAAAGGGCCATCAAGGAACATGTATAAAGGGCACACGGACAAAGCCAAGGAGGGTAGGTTTGAGGGTAGGAGGTGGGAAAGGGTGGGGCATGGGGGCACCATGGGGTGAAAATAGAGACAAATGTACTTGAACAACAATAAAAAAAAGAAACATTGAAAAAAATTTAAAAATAAAGTATATTTTATTGATTATGCTAAAAAAAGAACTCAAAAATTTATTTTAAAATTTACATGTAAAAGCAAAGAAGCTAGAATAACCACAAATATTTTTTAAAAGAGTAACAAGTTGAAATGGTTAAACCATCTGACATCAAGACTTACTATAAAGCTATAGAAATCACAGCGGTGTGGAATTGGAAAAAGAAGGATCATATAGATCAGTGAAACAGAATAGAGTCTAGAAATACATCCACACATACATGGTCAATTGATTTTAAACAAAAATGCAAAAACTCAATAGAGAAAAAGCAGTCTTGTCAGCAGATAATAATGAAATAATTAAACATGCATATGTAAAAATAAAAACACCACCAAAAACAGTCTGAATTCATCATTCACATCATATAAATATCTATTCAAAATAAACCATAAACCTAAACCTAAATTCCAAAACATAAAACTTTTAAAAGATAACATAGAAGAACATTTTGTGACCTTGAGTTAGACAGGTATTTCTTAAAATTATCAAAAGCATGATCCATAAAAGAAAAAATATTGATAAATTTACTTTACAAAAATTATAAACTCATTCTGTGAAAAATACTTTTAAAGTGATAAAAAGATCAACTGAAGTCTAGGAAAAAATTGTTGCAAAATGACTTATATCCAGAATATATAAGAAACTCTCAAAACTTAGTAATAACAAAACAAACAATCCCATTTAAAACACAAACAATTTTGAACAGATACTTCATCAAAAAATATATACAGATGGTAAATAAACACATAAAAAGATTTCCAAAGCCATTAGTCATTAGGGAAGTGAAAATTAAAATCACAATGAAATTCAATTGCATAACTATAAGAATGTCTACGATTTAAAAATATTGACAATATCAAGTGCTGACAAGGATGTGCAATAACAAGGGTTCTCATGTATTGCTGATGGAAATGCAAATTAATACAGCCACTCTGGAAAAGAGTTTGGCAGTTAATCATGAAGTTAAACATACACTTAGAGCATAAGACCAAGCAATCTTGCTCCCAAGTATTTACCCAAATGAAGTGATAACTTATATTCACAAAAATAGAATATGTATAGCTGCTTAATCCATAATTGCCAAAAACTGGAAATATCTGCAAAACCCTTTAACTGAATAAAGAAACTGTGGTAGCATTTGCCACTTTCTAGAAATATCTTATCTTTGTCTTTACTCCCATTTATTATCTTTCTTCTCATAATAGGGCATAAGCTTCCCCTGAAAAGGTGGATCTTGTCTGTTTTATTGTATGTTGAATCCTTAGTACATAGAACAGTGTCTGGCATATCATAGGTACACAATAAATTTTTGTTTAATATTATAAAACATTTGGAGGGTTTTCTATGTGTCAGATAAAATTTCAATAGTTTTATATACACTGTATCAGTTTAGACAAATGAGATATAGAAAGCATAAAACATATTACCCAAGGTCACACAAAAAATAGCTGAAGTATTACTGAACAGGAGCCCTAGCAGTCTAACTAAACCTTGAGCTTACTTCAAATGAGGAAATGTTGGAAGGGCATTACAGGAAAGAGAAAAATGCAGGAATGTGTGAAACAACATGGTCTCTACAGGAAACTACAAGAAGGCCATTAAGTACTTTTGGCAAGATAGACTAAATAGGGCCAGATAATGCTTTTACTCTAAAACAATAGGGAACTATTTAAGAGGTTTAGCAGTGGAATGGCAAGGTCAAATTTGCAGTGTACATAGTAGAATACTCCAGCTCCAGTGTGAATAATGGAATTAAATAACACAAAACTCTGGACAAAACTGTATGTTGGAAGACAACTGCTATATTCCAAGAAACATAAATAATAGATTAAACTTGAATGACTGTAGCAGATATAGAAAGACACATAAATTCAGGAAATGATTTTAGAGGTGGTAAAATCAGAAGGCAAATTTGATTTTGTCATCCATAAAATTAAAATAACAATAGCACCAACCTCTCAGAGTTGTGAAATTTAATATAAAGCATTTAGCAAGTACTAGAACAGTGTAAGTGATCAATAAATGATAGATACATTAATAGCATGATAATGATCATTATTACTATTTTAGATATGGATCCACAAGGGAGGAGTCCAAGATAACTCCCATGCTTTCAGTTTGAGTGAGTGCATTTATAGTAGTAATATTTACTGGAATATGGAGTAGAGAGAAGAGATTGATTTAGAGGATAAGATAAGGAGCTCACTTTTTTAAATGATGAGTTTGAGATATCCATGGAGCATTTAGTAGTAATGTCTAAAAGGCAATTAAATTCAGGAGCTTTTTTTCTAATTAAATATTTTCAAATATAGATAGAATTGGGAATACAGAAAAGACATATAAGATGTAATGATATAAGAATCACCACGAGTACTAATGCTTTTAAGGAGTTCATATGATAGGAGAAGCCCACAAAGGAAAATCAGAAGAAATAAGCAAGAAGATACAAAGGGAATCAAAAGAGAGGGACATTAGAAAGCCAAAGTAACAGAAGTTCCAACAGTGAACTGTTAAAAGTATCAAATGAAAGACAAATTAAGATAATGGGTATATGTTTGTTGGATTTAGCAATATGGAAATTATTCATGTTTATTACAATGAAAAATACCTATTTAATAAATTCTACAAAATAGAATGCCAGCTAAGTTTACATTTGAATGCTATCATTTAAAAAGTATGATAATAGTATCTGGCATAACTAATACAATAAACAAATACACTAACATAAACACAAATGCATTGATATATATATAATGTTTATTGATATATATGTTATATTATATATAATTGATATATGTAATGTTATATATAATTGATATATATAATGTTATATATATATATATAATGTTTATGAATACCATATACAAACAAATAATTCCAGGTATAGTTCTTAGACTTACTACCAATTTCCAGAAATTCAACTTTATCTCTGTAAAAGATTTATAATGAAAAACATAGAAAAACTTAAAAGAATGAAAATTTGTTCACATTGGCAGAATTTACACTAATATTGATACAATATAGTTGACATGTAAATTCTTTAAGTTTTCCATACATTTTATATAATGAAGAATACCTTCTGTTCTGAATTTTTCCTTGAACAAAAGATTCTGGCTCCATTAGTCAGCTATATAGTTAACTTAAGGTGTATCTTACATAGACCACCCTAAAGTAAATAAATGGGCAATTAACCTCATTCAACAAATAAAGTTACTTTAATAATAAAAATATGTACCTGTGTTGCAGGCACTGTTTAGGTGTTTTGTAAAAATATATTATCAACCTTCAAAACAATACCTCAAGGCAAGTAGTATTAAACCAAATTTAAAGAATAACTGAAGTTTAGCAGAGTTATGTAACTTATTCAAGGACATAAAACTAGCAAGTAACACAACAAAGATCCTGATGCCGGAGCTCATGCTTTTCCCTACTATTTTAATATGATCACTACCCTTGAACAATAAGAAGCAAGAAATGTTTTTTACATGGCAGTATACTTGAGAGCAACTTCTCTCCTCCTCCTTCACCCCAACCAAACTTTTTGAGAATAATTCTATTTGCTTTATGATTTAGTTTTCTGTGAGTTGCCTGTTTCTATCTTTGGCTTACTTTATTTCATTTCTTTCTCTTTTTTTGGTAAGAGTTCTACATATTCTGGATAACAATCTTATACCTGTAATATATTACACAAATTTCTTTTCCCAGGACAGTCTATATCTTTCACCTTTAGGCCTTTTGTCAAATAGACCTTATTTTTATGAACACAAAAGTATTGATTTATTTCTTTATGATTTTGCTTTTCTGTACCTTGCACAGGAAATTCAATTCTATTTCTAAAGCCAATATAATATTTTATATTTAATTTTATCTTCATCATTTAAATATGTAATTTTATTTCCTATTTAAGTTTTTTATTATCCTGTAAGGTTTTTGAAGTAGTTGAGTATGAATATTGTTTGCCATACAACTCTAGTGATTGCTACAGTTTTATAATGTAGCCTATCTTAGATATTGGGTCCCTTATATAAATAGCCTTGTTTCTGAGTTCATGCCATTCATTTAGACCAGTGATTTTCAACTGGTGTGCCACAAGAATTTTTCAAATGTGCTGGCGAGGATGTGGAGAAAAGGAAACCCTAGTGCACTCTTAGGGGAATGCAGACTGGTACAGCCACTGTGGAAAACAGTATGGAGTTTCCTCAAAAAATTAAAAATTTTTTAATTTTGTTCTGCCTTTTGACCCAGCTATCCCACTTCTGCCTTTTGACCCAGCTATCCCACTTCTGGGTATATATCTTAAGAATTCCAAAATACCAATTTGAAAAAATATATGCACTCCAATGTTCATAGCAAAGTTATTTGCAATAGTCAAGATCTGGTAACAGCTCAAGTGCCCATCAGTAGATGAGTAGATAAAAAAAGGCTATGGTACACATTTACACAATGTAATACCTTGCAGCAATAAAAAAGAAGAAATTCTTACCTTTTGCAGCAGCATGGATGGATCTGGAGAGTATTATGCTAACTAAAATAAACCAGTCAGTGAAAGACAAATACCATATGATCTCACTTATATATGGAAGCTAATAAAAAAAATAATTAAACAAAATAGAAACAGTGGCATGGATACACAGAACAGACTGACAGATGTTGGGGGCGGGGGTGGGGACTGGGTAGAAGAGGGTGAAAGGACATGTATGCATAACCCATGGACACTGACAACAGCGTGGTGATGACCTGAGGGAAGGTGGGGCAAGGGCAGGACGGAGATGACAAAGTGGGGAAGAGAGGGGAATAGGGACATTTGTAACAGTATAAACAATAAAAATAAAGTTTTAAAAAAGAATTTTTAAAACATATTACACCTGACTATTTACTCAGGGGCACTGACCTGAGCATCTTTTCCCTTAGATTGTTAAATAAAAAATGACAACAGTCAACACAATATACATCCAGTGTGACTGAATCAAAATCATACCTATTTTTTGGTCATATTGGCAAAAAAATATGTTCGGGTATGCCACAGAATTTTAGTAATTAGTTTGTATGAACCATGAGATGAAAAAGATTGTAAGTCTCTAGTTTAGACTATTTGTCCATTCTTATGTCAGTGCCATTCTATTTTAATCACTTTTGCTTTAAATAAAAATTGTAAGCTGAAATAGTCTACAAGTTCCCATTAAAAAATAGTGCAAGTTTCCATTAAAAAAATTCCCATTCATTATTATTCTTCAAAGCAGGCCTGTCTATTTTTGGCGCTTTGTTTTCCTGCATGAATTTTAGAATTATCTTGTCAAGTTTTATGAGATGAATTGGGGGAGATTTTGATTAGAATTGCATTAAAAGTAAGTTGATTTTGAGAGAACCATGTCTTTATAATATTGAGCCTTCACTTCCATGAACATATCTTTGACATTTCATTTCGTCACATTATCCTTTCACTACCTCTCATTATTGATGTCATCTCGCTACTCCCCTGCCATTCTTCCACATTTCTCAATGATTGTTGTTAAGGCCTCACTGATATTTCTCCAATATCTACAGAGACAGTTTTTCCAACATTTTGGCTACTCTGAGCTCCTCTTCTCCAATATCTTATCTTCCATTATACTTCATCTAGCTACTCTCATAGTGAATTCTACCCCTTAATATTACAAATAATTGCAATGATTGCAATTCCTTCAATTTTTTTCATTCATTGTATTCTCTAATGACTACCTCTTCTCTTTGAATTTTAAAAATGTAATCAGATATGTTATATATAAAAGAGTGTGTGTGTTGTTGTCATGTGTGTTTAAGCTACTGCTTACAGTAAGGTAAGAAATACTTCATTGTTTAAAAAGTTTTTTCAAATCTCCTATTACATACTCCAGATTACAATTTGTTGGCACACATATATAAAAGGATTGATGAATTCAGAAAAAGGTAAAAATAATATATAGATCTGTTTTGTTATCTCATGTTATTGCTAAAATACAATGTATTCCTTTATGACTAAAAGACTGAAACATTGCATCATATTCCATTCATTTGTGTGAAGTTCAAAGAGGAAAAAAAAGAATCAATTTAATCTGAATATATAAACATCTGATTTCATAAACCAAAGCAAGAAATTCAAAGGAAATCATCTCATTTACTGCTGAAACAGTATAAATTTTCTGGCCACAATTTAGAAGTATGTATTGAAATAATTCATTTCCTTTGGCCATCAATTCCTCTCATAGGAATTTATCCTAAGAAAGCAAAATAAAATGTGGGTAACATTTCATGCATAAAGATGTTCACTACAGTATTATTTATAACAACAGTTCATGGAAAATAATCTTTATGCTCATGAATAAGAAAATGGTCCAATAGTCAATAACTATCATACAGCTATTGTATTTACAAAATTTTTAATGATACAATTGCTTTGTGATAACTCTTTCGTTGCTTTAAAAGTAAGGCATAATAAATATATACAGTGCTAACTTAAATTATGCTTTAAAGTGTAAAATAGAAAATAAATAAGTCTGGAAGTAAATATGCCAAAGGTTACAAGTTTTATGCTTTTGGTAGTAAGATTATAGTATAGGTGGAGGTGTTTTCCTCTCCTTCCAATAATTATTTATATTTTAAAATTTTACTATACTGAGAATTAGCCACTTTAATAATCAGTAAGGGGAAAATAAATTTTAAAAGGTGTAAAGAATATAAAGGAAATGAAACAGTTTAAATAGTCAAGGCACACCATTTTATTTCCTCTCATTGGCTGAAGTTTCATCATGAATATTTAAACAGGATGATCTGTTTACATATCACATGAGTATTCTGCTGCATCAATAGTAAATTTCCATATAAGAACATCTAACACAGGTTTTTCAAGGAGAAAATTACTTATCAATAAAGGTACAGGAATGTTCAGGTTTCATAGATTCCTGCAAATGCAATACTTAGCTACTTCTTTTGGAAGTTAATATATCAGTCCTGGAATATAGCACTGTATGTTCCAAGTTTTTATCACTTGCTAAAAATATCAAGAAAAGTAACTCCAAAGCTAGACCTATTTATACAGTATATTTGATGCTATAATTTTTAATATTCATTTAATGAAGTCAGCCTTTGATGACTAATATTTCTTTTGCTCCCTAGTACCAAATCCTAAATAAGGTTCCTGACTAGATTACATTCAGGCAGGTTTCATTTTAAAGGAAATTGGAGAGATGGAAAAAGATTATAAGAAGAGACATTATAAAAACAGACCTCACAAGTCAAACTTAATAGTAAATCATTCTCTTTCATGTACACAACCATGAAAACAAATATCCTGTGAGCTAGAGATATATACTGTATCTTTTCAGCAGATCTTTATGCCTTTTTGAGATAGATTTCCATAAATATAATATGATTATAGTTGATGAAGCAGTGGCCCACAGAAAGAGAATGATAAAGCATCAGCCTCCAGGCAACCAGATGAGCATATCCATGATTTCTAATTGTAACAAAGGCAGGATAATACTGGATATGAAGAGAGAATCCAGAGAGGCAGAAAATATTGATTTCTCCAACTTTAAAAATAAGGATCTATAGAACAGTACCAACTGTCTTAGTACAATAATCCCTTGAGATACATTCATGTTATTTGCTTATTTAATTGGTAGACAAGAGTGCAAAAGAGGCTGCATAACTTTAACATGTAATATGAATATTTTAACACTCTGGAAGAGACATTTTAAACCACAACAAAAACATACTTGTAAGCAAACTAAAGAAGCCAAAAATAAGAAACACTTTAATGTATGAGCAACTTGTCCAAAAGACCATCTCAGGCATTATAACTTACAAACAAATTTTCCCTAACTTTCTAGTTACCTCCCCTACCACCCCTCCTCCAGACCTCCATAGGAGCTATATAATAATACTCTTTGTAAAAAGATTTAAATGAAAGAACTAGGTGGTGAATTTAAGTGGCCCAAAATTAAAGAAACACTATAATTTCAGAGTTTCCACTAAATTTCTGTTTAGCAAAAGATATAATGAGGATAGATGATGTGGTTGTTTGAAAAGTAATAGGTCTCATTTCTTAGGGAGTCAGTGGATTCCTGAATGCAGCAGACAAGCTGAAGGATGTACATATGCTGTGCATAAAGAGGAAAAGAATAATCCCCTCTGTGAATTTAGAAATCCTGGCATATTATACTTCTTTAAAAAAATGTTTCCCTTCTTTCATACGAATTGAATTATACTGTCCCACAATTATCGCTTTTCAGTGGTGTGTATATGTGTCAACAGTTACAGACTACCATGAGACAGGAACACCAACAGAGGAATAAGGTTCTGTGTTTACCTTATGATAGCAGAGAGATCTTCATAGGGGACCCAAATTTAGAATGGTAAGACTCAGTCTAACACATCTGGCTAAAGCCTTCTGCTGTGAGTTAGACTCTCAAGACTCAGTAACACAGACTCTGGAAAATGCACTTTGAGAAGTACTGATTGTCTTGGTGAAACAAGCTGGACAATCCTAGAGTCAGGTGAACTCCTGAAGGTAAACTCCTGAAAGGTGTAGGCTTTCCTAAGTTGGGTGGAGAGAAGAAATATTGTTATTCTTACTATGAAAAAGGATTTTCCCATGGGAGAGAAGTAAAACCAAGAAGCAAAGCCAGGAACTGAAGTTCATCTCTGAGTAGCTCTCTGTGTGTAGTTTAACTTTTCTCACCACTTCTCCTAAAATGCTGAGAGAAATCATATTTAGCCAACAATGTTCAGAGCTCCCCCATATATTTTTTAATTCCTTCCAGTTAGCCCCTAAACTTCAGTAAACACTACATACACCAAGTCCTGTGTCAGCCATGTTGTAGGAAAAATTAAGGGATTGGTAGTAAAATGACATGGTTGATCCTGCACCCCCTCTCTGCTGAAGCCAGTGTGCCAGGAACAGCACTGTACCAAAGGAGACTACAGTCCCTAAGTTCCAGACACTGAACACTGCCTAACACACAATTCAAGTTGCAGTTGAGAGAAATAGAAGCAAGCAGCCAGGTGAAAGCAGATAGGACAGATTGACTTGGGAGGGAAAATTAAACTGCCCACTTTCTCCTAAAGATACTGAAAAAAAAAAAAAAAAGTCCCTGCATGAAGACGGCAGAGGATAGGTTATAGGGCTAAGCTTTCATCTGCTTAAAAGAATCATGTCTCTATGTCCACAAAGTTTGTGGACAGCCTTCCATGATAACCTTTCTCAATATAACAGAGTGATAACTAATTTACTAGGATTAGATTTTTATTAATGTTTATTCAATGCATAAGTATTTACGGTAGTTCTCTTTTCATCAGTACACTCTCCCACTCAAAAAGATTTAATGGGATTATAAAATCACACTGTTAGAAAATGTAATTGATGAAATCCTGGATAAAAGACAGATTAGTATGATTGGATTTTTTAAAAAGTCAGTACACAGAAACAAAAGCAAAAGTTTTCCACAATCATTAGAGTGCTATAAAATTGGCTCTGAGTTTTCCACCAGTCAAAGCAATGGGAAAACAGAATGAGTTACAAGGATCATATTGTTTTGAGATATACATATCCTATTGTGCACAAGCATGTTCTGAAACTGAGACCCTGTGAGAAATGTATAATGATTAAAGGTTTTATACACAAGAAATAATAAAACACACCATAATAAACATAATACAAGGTACTTTCTAAGGTTTCTTATTGTGTTCCTCAAGAAAGCTTCAAATATCAACTTAATGTTTCCATCTGTAAAAAATAACATTTTGTTTTCAGATAATCTATTTGTATTATTTAAAAACTGGTAGATAATGAAAACAATATATTATACCTTCAAACAAAATGATACGATCATTATATCTCTTGAAACAAAATGATATGGTCATTAATTTTGAATATTCCTAAGACAAAACAAAAGCATAATCTTACCAAAACCAAAATCAAGATATGTACTATTTCCCTCACCTGTGATTCTTTCACGTTTTCAACAGTAAAGTTGAACCACACTCGGAAGCGTGGATTACAGGTATCTGGCCTAATAAACAAATCATACTCAAACTCGGAGACCTGGTCCACCCGTCCAAGGTTACCTGGTAATAAAAATTAAGAGAACTGGGTTTTAATAGAAGTTCATGCAGTTCCATGGTACATACATTTAAACATTAGGAGCTCTGGCAGCAACACTTGCTATCATTCAGAACTTATAGGTACAACATTCACAATCTCTAAGGCTGCCAACTCTGAATGCAGCCCAGAACAAGAGAAGGCTTTAGGCTACGCCAGGCTGTTGTACAAGCAGCTTTTCCAATGTTTATTATCCAGCAGATCCATTTGTGTCTTCGACAGATAGGTATGCTGTATGGAGCACATGTCAAGCCCCCATAAATCAAGTAAGAGTTACAACCAAACTTCAGCTTCCTAGTTCAAAAAACAAGGAATATAATACCTGAAGTATCTTCTATTAAGCTTTATGGCGTACAAATTACCTGTAATATATTTGATCTTACTTAACTCTCAAATGCAAATGGGCTATGCATTTGCACTATGTTTGGTACATCTTCAAATTTCTATCAGAACATGTTACAGAATATGTAGAGAAAGTTTCTAAGTAAAAATTAGAGGTTACTATGTAAGAATAATGGGTAAATTCACAAACCATGAAATTTCCTTTTTTTAGTTACTTTTATTTGTGTATTTTTTATTTTAATCATTGTTCAAGTACAGTTTTCTCCCTTTTACTCCCATTCCAGCCCACCCACCCAACCCTCCCCACCACCCTCTTCCTAGTTTTTGTCCATGTGTCCTTTAAATTTGTTCCTGTAAACCCTACCCATTCTCCCCTGAAATTCCGTCTTCTCTCCCCTCTGGTCACTGTCAGCCTGTCCTCTATTTCAGTGTCTTTGGTTATATTTTGCTTGTTTCTTTGTTTTGTTGTTTAGGTTCCTGTTAAAGGTGAGATCATATGGTATTTGTCTTTCACTGCCTGGCTTATTTCGCTTAGCATAATGCTTTCCAGTTACCTCCAAGCTGTTGCAAAGAGTAGGAGCTCCTTCTTTCTTTCTGCTGCATAGAATTCCTTTGTGTAAATGTACCGTAGTTTTTTGATCCATTCATTTACTGATAGGCATCTAGGTTGCTCCAGCACCTAGCTATTTCTGTTCTCTCCAAAAATAGAACAGTTATATCAAAAGTGTATAAACTGAAGTGTGACTTCTATTCTTTGTCTCTCCTCTCTCTGATATTCAAATAAGCAGTGAATTGCCAAAAATGTAAATAGTAGGATGGAAAAATAATCAAAGAGTTTGGTCAATTCCTAAACCAGATCAACAGCTAAAGAAGAGTGAAGCTGACTATATACATCAACATAGCAATTAATTGAGACGTCAGTATTGTATTACACTTGAAGAGCACAGCAATATGTTGTTTTGAAGTGCACTCTAGTGTCTTTGTCAAAAAAACCATTCAGAATTAAACTTTAACCTTACGTGTGCAAAAATTTTAAATTGTTTCTTTTACTAGTTCTACTGGCACCAATTTTTTTTCTGGTTTTGTTTTTTTGAGCACCCTTTGTGCTGTAACAGATGGAGTACTAGGCCCGTGAGTCAGCAGACTTGAATTCTGGCTCAAATGACTGACTGTGCAACAATGGGTAAGTTGTTTACCCTCCTGGGGCCTTCAACAATAAACATCAATATGCTTCAGAAGAAGATAAAAGAATCCATTCTCAAAAATGTATCATCCACTGTATCAAAAGTTACTAGACATTCAAATATATATATATATATACATATATCAGCTATAACCAAGAAAGTGGAGAGAAACAATACAAATCTACAAGATCAGATGTATAATTTAGCAGACAAGGACTTGAAATTGGCTATTATAAATATAGTCCTATCAATGAATCTATCATGCTCCTCTCCCTCTCTTTTTCCCTCCCTTCCTCTCTCTAAAAATAAATAAATACTTTAAAATAAATAAATAAATAAATTCCAAGAACAAAAAGTATTAAAGAAAAATATAATTTTCATGTATGAGCAAATAGGAAATTTCATCATGGAAATGGCAACTTTTTATAAGGACCAAATAAGAAGTCTACAACTAAAAGCACAATAATAGAAATGTAAAATGAACTGAATGGGCTTAACACTAGATTAGAACTTATAAAGAAAGGGTCAGTGAGCTTCACGAATCAATTAAAAAGTCATATGATCTGAAAAACTCTGAGAGAAAAAAAACACTGAATAAAAATGAACAAAGCCCCAGAAACCAGTGGAATAATGACAAATGCTCTACCACACATATAAAAGATGTATCAGAAGAAAAACAGAATTAACAAATGCAAAACGAGATTTATTACAGGGCACAAAAATGTTTTAAAGCAATGAAAATACTCTGTGTGACTATAAGAATAGATACTTGTAATTATATATTTATCCAAACCAATAGAATGTACAATCCCAAGAGTGAACTACAGACTTCAGGTGATTATGATATATCAGTGTAGGTTCATCAATTTTAACAAATATACTACTCTGGTGGGGGATATTGACAATGGGAAGTCTATGCATGTGTGGTATATAGGGTATTTCCATACCTTCCTCTCAATTTTGCTATAAACCTAAAAGCACTCTAAAAATAAATTTTAAACAAAGTTTTTTAAATAGTTTGCTAAATCACGTGTGCATATTGTTCACTCTAGAACAACCATTAAAATAAGATAAAAAGAGTATTACTAAGAAAATATAAAATACTAACCCATGGACAAGGACAATGGGGATGAGGATTGAATATGAAGGGGGGTGGGCTGGGCAGGGGAGAGCAATGGGGGAAAATGGGGACAGTTGTAATGGAACGACAATGACAAAAGTGTAACAATACTAAGTAAATATTTTTTATTGTTGTTCAAGTACAGTTGTTTCCATTTTCTAAATTAAAAAATAAAATCCCTTATGATTAGGTGGATTTAGATTCCTATAAAGCTTTTAATCTTCTTCTATAGGCTAATCAAGCTTCTTGGAGGGAAAGTAAAGTCAAAAAATGTATGAAATACTGAAAAAAATTGTTATTAACCCAAATGAGGAAAGTAAAAGAATAGCAGAGTAAAAGGAAACAGAAAGGCAATATAAAAATGGCAAATAAACAGATAGTTCATTTAAGCATAACTATCAATAAGTATATTAAAATAGAACAGATATATAAATAGAATAAGCATTCCAATAAAAAGCAAGCATTGATAAAGGGGAATAAAAAGTCAGACCCAACAAGACAGAAACAGTCTGAAATTAAATAATTATAAAGGATTTGTCACTTTCTTTTTCCACCTATGAAAATGTAGTCCAAACTTAAACATTTCATAATCAAACAATCAAAACCCAAAGACAAAAAGAATCTTACATGCAACAACATAGAAGTTACTCATCACACACAAGGAATCTTCAATGAAATTAACAGCTGGTTTCTCGTTAGGAACCACAGAGTTTAGAAAGCAGTGAGAAAACATATGTAAATAGCTGAAAGAAAATACTGTCAAAAAATTGATAGCCAGCAAAAGAAAATATTCGTCAAATATACGAAAGTTAAGACATTATCAGATTTTAAAACTTGCCCTACAAGAAAAACTAAAGGATGTCCTTTGGCCTATAATAAGAAAATACTAGAAAATAACTTAAATCCACATGAAGAAAAAACAGAGCAACAGCAAATGTAACTACATGGGTAAATATAAAAGAGTATAAATATATTTTGTTTGTAGCTTTTTCTCCTATTAGTATAAAACTCAACCACATAAAGCAATAATTATCAATCTGTACAGAGAGTATATAGTCTATCCAAAAAGAATTTGTGTCATTATAAATATATATATTATTGAAATTAAGTTGGTATTAATTTGAGCTAGACTACTATCAGTTAAATTAAACTCATTATAAATCTAAGGCAATCATTAAGAAAAAAAATGTTTAAATACAGTAAACCAATAAGAAGAAAATTAATATATACACTAAATAATACCTATTTCACACAAAAGAAGGCAGTAATGGAAAAAATGGGGAAAGACATAAAACATACTGAAAGTAGATAGCAAAATAACCTTATCAGTAATTATAACAAATGCAAATGAATGAAACATTCCAAATGAAAGGCAAAAAATTTTAGAATGAATTTTTTAATGAGGCAACCATATGCTGTCTATAAGAGATGGACTTAGATAAAAACACAAAAAGGTTTAAAGTAGAAAGAAGGAAAATAATATACTAAGGAAGGCAAAAAAAAAGATGTAATGTCAACACTAAAAACAGAAAAAAATCAACATTAAGACAAAAATTGTTAGAAGAGACAAAGAAGGACATTTTATAATGGCAAAAAAACACTCCATCAAGAAGACAAAAAAAAAAAGAGAGAGGACTCAAATTTCAAAATCAGAGATCAAAGGAAGGACATGCTAAGATCAATGATATAGCAACAAATTAGATGAAATGGACAAAATCCTAGAAAGACAACAAAACTAATTAAAGAAGAAATATTAATATCTAAATAAACATAAAATAAAAAGCAGGATTGATTTAATAATAAAATATCTCAACAAGAAAAATACATATGTACTGGTAAATTCTACAAAGCTCTTAAAGAAAAATTAATAACAATACTTAAACTCTTTCCCCAAAAAATGAAAAAAAGAGAATATGTCAAATTCATTCTTTGGGGCCAGAATTACCTTGAAACTAAAATCAAGGAAATCATAAGAAAACTGTAAATCAGTATACCTTATAAATATTGACCGAAATATACTCAACAACATACAGTGGGATTCATCCCAGAAATTCAATATTAGCTCAACATATGAAAATCAATTAATTCAATATACCACATTAATAGAATATACGACAAGAAACATAGTCATCTCAGTAGGTACAGAAAAAAATAATTCACAAAATGTAATACTTTTCATGATAAAATCCTTAATAATCAGAAGGGAATCTAAAAACAAACAGCTAATAGCATACTTAATGGTTAAAGGCTAGAGGCTTTCCCCCTAAAATCAGGGACAAGGTGAGCATGTTTGCGCTTACCATTTCTATTCAACATTGTAGAGGTGATTCTAGCCAGAATGAGTAGAAAGATTTAAAAAATATTCATATGGGAAAAGAAGTAAAATTGTATTTATTTGCAGATGACATGAGCTTTTACATAAGAAATGTGCGCACACACACACACACACAAAGCTACCGACCCTAAAAAAAAAGTATTGCAGCAAGGGTGGAGGATGCAGATCAATGTACAAAAATCAATTGTATACCTAAACACTAGCAATGAATAAGCTCAAAATGATATTAAGAAAACAATTTCAGTTATAGTACCATCACAAAATATAAAATACTTAGGATAAATTTAACAAAATAAGTATAAGTAGGGTTTAACCAAAGGATGCAAGGTTAACATTTGAAAATCAAGCAATATAATTTACCATATTCACAACATCACTGTATCAGTGGATACAAAAAAATATTTGACATAATCTAACATGCATTCACCATTAAAAAAAACATTACTCGGCCCTGGCTGGCATAGCTCAGTGGATTGAGAGCAGGCTGCGAACCAAAGTGTCGCAGGCTTGATTCCCAGTCAGGGTACATGCCTGGGTTGCAGGCCATGACCCCCAGCAACCGCACATTGATGTTTCTCTCTCTCTCTCTCGTCTCCCTCCCTTCCCTCTCTAAAAATAAATAAATAAAATCTTTCAAAAAAAAAAACATTACTCAAACTATGGATAGTAGAAAACATCCTAATACTGATAAGTGACATTTGCTTTTTTAAAAGAAACTCTAGCTAATATCATACTCAGTGATATAAAATTTAATTGCTTCTCCCTTAGATTAAGAGTAAGGGCAGGATGTCTATTTTCACACCTGTTCAACATCATTCTGGAAAGCCAGGCTACTGCAATAATGCAAGGGAAAAAAAAGACACACAAGTCAAGAAAGAAAAAATAAAGCTGTCCTTACTACAGATGGTAAGGCTATTTACACAGAAAATCCCAGAAAATCTACAGAACAATTGCTTGAACTAATTAATAAAGAAACTTTAGCACCCTTGCTTGTGTGGCTCAGTGGATTGAGTACTGGCCTGCGAACCAAAGGGTCGCCAGTTTGATTCCCAGTCAGGACACATGCCTAGATTGCAGGCCAGGTCCCCAGTAGGGGGCACACAAAAGGTAAGCACACACCGATGTTTCTCTCCCTCTCTTTCTCTCTCCCTTCCCCTCTGTCTAAAAATACATTTTAAAAACCTTTTAAAAAATAACTATAAAAAAAGAAGAAAAACTTTAGCAAGGTCACTGGATACAAAGTGAATATACAAAAATTAGTTGTACTAGTGACAAACATTTGCACTAGCAACAAACAAATGGAAAATAAAAATTTAAGAATCCCATTTATGGTAATACCCAAACCATAAAATACCTAGAAATAAATCCAACCTCATACATCTGGTTTTTTACACTGAAAATTTCAAATTATTGCTGAGAGAATTTAAAGACTACCTAAATAAAATGGAAATATATGTCATATGTTCATGGACAGAAGATTCAAAATTGTCAAGATGTCATGGAACTGGAGAACACTACACTAAGTGAAGTAAGCCAGGTGGTGAAAGACAAATACCATATGACCTCACCTATAAGTAGAACCTAATCAACAAAACAAACAAGCAAGCAAAATAAACCAGAGACACTGAAATAAAGAACAAACTGACAGGAACCAGAGGGGCGGGGGAAGGGATAACAGGGGAAAGAAGGGGAAGGGTCATCAAGGAATGTATGTAAAGGACCCATGGACAAAGCCAAAGGGGGATAGGATCAAGGGTGGGAGATGGGAAAGGGTGGAGCAGGGGGGCACAGTGGGGTGAAAATGGAGACAACCATACTTGAACAACAATAAAAAAAAGGCTAAAAAAAAGATGTCAGTTACCCCAAATTGAGATGTGTATATGGATATTCAACAGAATCACAATCAAGTCCAAAAAAACTTTTGTTAGAAATTGACTAGCTTATTCTAATCATATATGAAAATACAAAAAACTTAATATAATCAAAACAATTTTAATAAAGAAAAATATGCTAAAATATTACAGTAATCAAGATAGTTTGGTATTCAGAAAGAAGGACATATATGTCAATGAAACAGAATAGAGTCCAGAAATAGAACCACACATAAATAAGCAATTGATCTGCAAGGCAATTAAATGAGGAAGTCTTTTAGCTCAAAAAATTGTGCTAAAAGTGAACATCAACCATTACTTAAAATCATGTACAAAAATTAACTCAGAATGAATCATAGATCTAAATGTAAAACCTAAAATTATAAAACTTGTAGAAGAAATCATGAGAAAAAAGTCTTTATGGCCTTTCTGTAAGGAAAAATTTCTTATATAAAACACAGAAAATATAAAATATTAAAGAGAAATTGTTCAATGAAATTTGTTTAAAAACTTTAGCTATTTGAAAGGCATCACTAAATAAATGAAAAGCAAAGCAACAGATTGGGAGAGTATATCTGTCATGTTAACAAAGAACTTGCATTCAAAATATACAAAGAGTTTAATACTAACAACATCATCAGAAAATGAGCCACAGGTTTCAACAGACACTTAGTAAAGGATATGTGACTAAAAAGCACATAGAAGATGCTAAATACCATCATCAAGGAAATACAAATTAAAACTATAATGAGATACCACTACATACCATTAGAATGGCTACAAAAACAAAAGGAAGGATAGTTTAATTCATTTAACTGAGAGACATATTGATAATTTTAATTTCATATTTAATGATTAAAATAGCACAATATGTAGCTTAATATGTAGCTTTTAAGTTATGGGAAATAAGTCTTTTTAATATTTACATATATAAGGGACTTCCGGCAAGATGGAGGAATAGGTGGACGCACCGTACCTCCTCGTACAACCAAAATTAGAAAAACAATAATTTACAACAATAATTTACTATCAGAATAACACCCAGATCCAGCAGAGGATTTATCTGAATGGAAGTCGGGCAGCCAAGAAGCTGAAGTAGATGCGTTCATCCGGACTGGTAGGAGAAGACAAGCCGGGCCGGCGCGGGGCTGGCTCGGGTCGGCGCGCGCGCGCGCGCGGAGGTCGGGGGGGAAAGTTTGGCGCGAACTTGGCACAAAAGCCATCCGGGGGCGCAAGAAGGCAGTGGTGATCCCTGAGTACGCAAGCTGCGGCTGGCAGACCCAGAGGGGTAGCGATTGTGGACCAGGGCAGAACTCGCGCCCGGAAGCCCAGACAAGGGTCTGAGTCCAGGAGAACGGAACTATCGCCATTGTTTTCTCCCGTCCCCGCTCCCGCTCCCACCCCGCCCCCACATATAACGTCACAATCTAGCGACTGGTGAGCACCTAAGGCTCCGCCCCCCACCATAACAAGAACAACCAGACCAAAAAAAAAAAGGAGAGACAGGAGAAAAAAATATGTTTTCAACAGAGCAGATCAGTCCCCCAGGACTCATCCTTTTGAGCGACCAAGATTTAGCCAATCTATCAGATGTGCAGTTCAAAACACTGGTGATCAGAAAGCTCACAGAACTGGTAGATTTTGGACGAAATCTAGATGAAAGGATGCAGGTTACCATAAAAGAGATGCAGGAAGATACGAGGAGGAGAGCCAATAGTGAAAGGAAGGAATATGAGTCTCAAAACAATACAGTGGACCAGAAGGAAGATAGAATCAACCAAGCAGGAAAGCAAGATGAAATAAGAATTCAAAAAAATGAGGAAAAGATTAACAGCATCCAAGACACCTTTAAACGTTCCAATATCCGAATTTTAGGGGTACCAGAATCGGAAGGAGAAAAGCAACAGATTGAGCATGTATTTGAACAAATAATAAAGGAGAACTTCCCCAATCTGGCAAAGAGAACAGTCTTCCAAGAAATCCAAGAAGCTCAGAGAGCCCCAAAGAAGTTGGACCCAAGAAGAAACACACCAAGGCACATCATAATTACATTAGCCAAGGTAAAAACGAAGGAGAGAATCCTAGAAGCAGCAAGAGATAAGGGGACAGTCACCTACAAAGGAGTTGCCATCAGACTGTCAGCGGATTTCTCAAAAGAGACCTTACAGGCAAGAAGGGGCTGGAAAGAAATATTCCAAGTCATGAAAGACAAGGACCTACATCCCAGATTGCTCTATCCAGCAAAGCTCTTGTTTAGAATGGAAGGGCAGATAAAGTGCTTCTCAGATAAGGTCAAGTTAAAGGAGTTCATCATCACCAAGCCCTTATTTTATGAAATGCTAAAGGGACTTATCTAAGAAAAGAAGATAAAGAAAAGACATGTATAGTAAAAGGACAGCAAACTCACAAATATTAACAACCACACCTAAAGCAAAACCAATAGAAACTAAGTAAACAATTAGAACAGGAACAGAACCACAGAAATGGAGGGCACATGGAGGGTTAGCAGCAGGGGAGTGGGAGGAGGAGAAGGGGGAAAAGGTATAGAGAATAAGTAGCACAGAATGTAGGTTGGAAATAGATAGGGGGAGGGCAAGAATAGTACGGGAAATGTAGAAACTAAAGAACTCATAAGTATGACACATGGACATGAACTAAAGGGGGGAAAAGTGGGCGGGAGAGGGGTACAGGGGGGAGGGGAGAGAAGGGGGAAATGGGACAATTGTAACAGCATAATCAATAAAATATATTAAAAAAATATTTACATATAGGGAGCAGAGGCATAATAAAATCATCAATAAAAGAATTTCAAGAAATAGAAATATAGAACTTTAGGATAAATCTGTGGGAAAAGGAAAAAAGAAAACATGAATTCATGTACAAAGAAGAAACAATGTAAAATTTCTGCTTAGAAATGTCTGCTCATTTAATTCTAAATTGATATTAACAGCTAATTATTGCACACTTTTTACTATGTGACAAATACTCATCAGACTACCAAATTACGTTAACTCATTTAAACATCATCACACCCCTAAGAGGTAGTTCTACTATCAATCTCATTTTACTGTGATTAAACTGAGATATAAAGATAAGTAAATTACTCAAGCTCACAAAGCTAAGTAATTCTTAGAGCCTGGCTGTGAACCCAAGTAGTCCAGATTGCATTTGATTTTATTCACCATGACATAGTTGATATTTTTTATTTATTTATTTATTTCCTTTTAGAGAGCGGGGAGGGAGAGAAACATCAATGTGTAATTGCCTCTCACATGTCCCCTACTGGGGACCTGGTCCAAAACCCAGGCATGTGCCCTGACTGGGAATCAAACCAGCAAACTCTTGGTTTGCAGACCAGACTCAATCCACTGAGCCACACCAGCCAGGGCAGTAGTTGATATTTTATTCCAATCTGTTATCTTTGTATTTTAACTGGGAAATAAAAGTCCATATACATTTATTGCAATTCCTGAGTTTTTATCATCTTCTTTTTCATAATTATTTTATATCTGTTATGATTCTTCTATCTTTTCTTCCACTAAATCAGGTTTTCTTTATTCCTATTTTTCCTCTCTGCCAATTGGAAGTTTCCATTTTATTTATGTTATAGTAGTTATTATTCTTAAGTTTTTTAATATCAATAGTTGGCATAAAAAGTATAAATATAAATATCTCCACCTACCTCTCCATAAAATTCTCGAACTTTAGGACCACCACTACTCTTAAAGTATTCTTTTTCCCCTGACTAATGGATGTGGAAAACACTGTGGTGATGTGGTACAGGGAAGAGCGGGTATAAGGGGACTAATTGTTAGTGAAAAAAATACAACAAAATTTTTTTTAAAAATAAAAATATTACTTTTCCCTCATTGATTTTGGTAACTTTTCTTTAGCTACAGTATTCTAGTTTCACTACTATATATCGAGGAGAAATGAAGGATTTAGTTCCACTTATTTTTTTCAAGAATTGTGATTCATGTCTTTAATCCTAGCATTAATTGAATTTGCTACCTTCCATGTACACAATACTGTTTCCTTGTGTATTTTATAATTTTTGGTTTTAAGCTTACCTATATTGGAGCTTTACCTGTAAAAATCACTGTGCTGTCAGTATCAAGGGCCTACCATGCAGGCGTTTTTGGAGCTCTGCATTAGGTTCTTTCAGGCATTCCAGGAATACATCCAGCCTATAACTACTTTTCATAGCAGTTTTTCATTTTGGGAGGGTGGCACTGAGTCAAGCAACATGTGGAAATTTAAAACCTAAAAAACAGGGCTAAAGGCCACAGTTACAAATTTTAGGAGAGACCACCTATTCTTACTGTTAATGAATTGGAAAGATCATAAGCCTCAAGGTTAGACAGACATAGATTTGAACCCTCATACCGCCACTTACTAATTTTGAAATTTGGAAATAAATCTCCTAACTGTTATAGACCTCAGTTTTGTTTGTCAAAAGAAGATAAAAATATTTTGTCTATTGTACTGTTATAAAGATTAAATGAGATCATGTATATCAATTTCTTAGTGGTTAAGCCAAAAAACACTGGAGTCAACTTTGAGTCTTCTCTTACTGTCATACTGAATAACTAATCCATTCACGAGCACTTCCAAATACATTTAGCATTCAGCCACTCCTCATGACCTCCACAGATACCACTCTGTTCCCACCTGGGTTATTCCTCTCTGTTCTCCTTGTTTGTCCCTCTACATTCTATTCTCAACACAATAGCCAAAATAATCTTTCCAAAGCATGAGAAATCATGTTGCACATTTTTCAAACTCCTGAAGAGGTTTAGCATTTCATTCAGAGTAAAACTCAAAGTTTTTTAAAGATTCTATAAAATCTGTCTCTCCCTTTCAGCTGTCTGACCTCACCTGTCTGACCTCATCTCTTACTATGCTCACCACTTGGTCTCCTTACTATTTCTTTTATATGTCAGGCACACCACTTTGATGTATTTCCAATAGCCATTTCCTCTCCTAAACTTCTGTTTCACACATTTCAACAGAGATGACTCCCCAACCTCCTTTACATTGTTGGTCAAATTTCACTTCCTCAATGGGCCCAACCTGACCACCAGATTTAATATTGCAAAATACTATTTTCCCACATTCCTGATTCCTCTCACCTGCCCTAATTTTCCCACAGCACTCACCACATTCAAGCATAAGAATAACTTATTTACTATAAATGTTGTTTATGTTGGGGCCCTCTGATAAGAATGTAAGTCGAAAAATATATTTCTGTCTTATCTACTGTTGTACACCCAGCGCCTGTCACTGTATCGAGCCCAAACTAGGTATTCAATAAACATCTCTTGAATAAATGTATAAATAAAAGCAGGCTCCCAAAGTTGTTCAGTATTATAAAGAGAGTAATTGTGGCAACATTTTTAAAATATATTCTGTTCCAGACCTTGTTCTGGGCCCTGGGAATTCAAACATTAAAAAATTAGCCCCTGTTTTAATGGGGCTTATATTCAAGCTACAGTGATAAATACACAAGTAGATCATTTAAATTCAAAGCATCAAGGGCTCTGATGGAAAAATCCCCAAAAGGACATCATAGGATGTTGTGCAAAAGGGAGTTATTGTTACATCTACAACAGAGAAACAAACTGATCCAAAAATAAAAAAACACCCCAAGAATTCCAATAATGGATCTTTAAAATTATTTTAAAAATTGTTTTGCTGTATTTGTCCATTGAAGGTTATTTTAAGAAGTCAGTCAGTGTAAATAGTTTATGTAAGCAACCTCTAAATGTTGGCTTATTTTCTTTATCTAAAACTTATGTTCACCTGATTTTCCAGAATAATTCCTGCTTTATTTTGGCCAAATTCTCTTCTGTATTCCAGGAATACAAAGAAGCTCCCCCTCAAAAATCCCTCCCTACAGAGAAATATTTGAGCTTTCTGTTTTCAAAAAGACGAAAAAAACTGTATTCAAAAATAAATGCATTCTGCTATCTGCTTTCTAACTGGCTTTTTATTAATTTATTTTTTCTTCAGATGTCTTGTCTTACACAAAAAATTTTAAACTGAAAAATATCTTAAATTATCTAGGAAGTAGACAAGGAACAAATTATAACTACTATTCTGAATTAACATGCCTACTGGAACTGGTGAATTGAGATTCAGGTGCCCTTGCAATGACCCTCTGCAGTCTCTTTGTTATATGATTCTTTAAAAAAGAAGAAAACCTAAATCATACAAGTAACACTGGAATATTAAAGATGAGGGGCCCCTGGAAATAAGAAAGGAAAATCAAAATCTCAATATGCTGGAAAATTAGCAAAGATCATACGACTTTCCCATTCTGTCCAGTCCATTCATTTCCAAAACTTTTCCTTCCACAGAAAAGTAACTGATTCAAGTAGTCAGGCTGGGAAGACCTCTGGAAAACAAAGTGCTCATCCCTGTGAGAGAAATGACATCTTTCTGGATATAATTTAGAGCCATGGACAGGGCAATTTACCAAATAGTGTCTGCTTCCCTAAATGAGTTATTCTCTCTCTCCTTGGTAAACCCACTTCTTCCTGGGAACATGTTTGTCATCTTGGATCACCATTGAGGAAGAAAGAGGGAGAGGGGAGGGGAGGGGGGAGAGGGAGAGAAGAGGGAGAAGGAGAGGGATGGGGAGGGCAGAGAGAGAGAGAGATTGAGATTGAGATTTAAAGCTGTGCATTTGCCTGATCAAAAGACTGGGAAGGCAAGCAGACAGACATCAATGCAGCCATCTTACATGACTGCTGCCCCTACATTGAAATAATCACCAACAATGCAGAATTGTAATTAGCCCTTCCTCCAGAAAAGGCTGAAAGTAAGAAAAAGTTTGAAAAATGCATTTTATTGCATGAATATCCTAAAAAATACACAGCCTCTGAGAAAAAAAAATAAAACATGAAAGAAATACTGAACCCAGCAATAAGTACTCCCAATACAGCATTGCAATAATACATTTTGGCTACCAAAAGAAGTTAAAGAAATCTTATAAGCCTTTAGTTCAATCACCAAATGTTCACTGAGCACTTGTTACATAGCAGGAATTCTGCTATTCACTAGAAATCCTAGTATGTTAGTATAGAATAGTTATTAAAAGCACAGACTCTAGAACAAGGCTGTCTGGGTTCACATCACCGCCCTAACTCTGTACTAGCTGTGTGGCCTTGGGCTAGACATTGTGGCTCCAATGTTCCAATTGTAAACTCATAGAGTTGTTTTAAGGATTAAATGAGATGATGCACACAGAGGGGTGAGAACAATTCTTGGTGCATAAAAGTACTGAATAGGGATAAAAGGCTATCAATCAATAGAGGGACACTAATGAACAAGTAATTATGATAAGACAGAGTAAGAATAATAGTCAAGATACGCAAAAAGTACTACAGGGATATAGAAGCGAAAAGCTTAGCCCTACTTGGGGGTTGCAAAGCTGGCAAAGAGTCAACAAAAGTGAGAGAAGTTATACTTGAAGGATGAGTAGGAGACCTCCAAATGTCAAATGAAATAAGACAGAAAGAGCATTAAGTGAACAAGCACAGAGCAATGAGGCAGGAAGGTCAGGCCAGGAAATTGCCAGTATGGTAAGGGTCCAATAATGATCCAAGGACTGTCTGGTCATGAGGCTAAAGAGGTAGATTAGGGTAAGGAAATGGGGAGACATTGAAAATTTTAAGGAAACAAGTAGCACATTAAATTTTGTTTTAAAAAGATTTATGTAGGGGTAGTATAAAGATAATATGAACCACTTGTATAAAGGTTGAGGCAGAAGCAAGGATAATACAAAGAAATATATTGCAATGGATCAAGCAATAATTGATTAAGAAACACAGGAAGCAGTGAGAGGAAGGAATTCATGGGTCTATGTTAAGAAATAAACTCTTCTCTCCCACTTGATAATTTTATGTAAGCATTTGATTAACTTTCACGGAGAAGAAAGGGCAAAACAGTCACGTTTATGAAAAATAGTAATACCAAAATTTTCCTTCAGCAAAAAACAAAACAAAACAAAACAAAAACCAGTGAGCTCATCTTAGATGTAAGTTCATTATCAACATAGAACTTGGAAAAAGGTTTGGACAATGATTTAGCATCCAAAGAGTGAAAGGTTTGGACTAGAGAATCAAAGGTTCCTTCCAAACAGAGGTGGATTTACTGTGAAGCAAATAAAGCTTAAGCCTGAAGTTTCCTCATGTACAAGCCCTTATGAAGGCTGGGCATTGCAGAGAGTATAGCATAAAGGAAAAGCAAGGCCACACTTCTCTGAAACACTTCTGGTACACAGCCAAAAAGATTTCAGCAGAAAAGGACTTTGAATCCACCAAATGCCAATAATTTATTGTGATATCCTTTCTTATTCTGAAAATAAAACTTTATATTCATAGTTTTGTACAATTTTTCTTAAAGAAGATCCTCTGAAATTATATAAGCTTCAGGCCACACCAAACTTAGGACAATCCTTTCTTCCAGCCCTGGGTTTCTGTGGCATTAGGAAATAAAGTTGTAGTATGACTCATAAAGTTGAGAGCATATTTTTCATTTTCATCTACAAAAATTGATTTCCCAAGTAAACAAACAAGATGATTTCCTTGAAATATATTAGGAGCTATTAACCAGCAATTAAACATTGAACACATGATGAATAATTAATGCTTTATATCTCACTGTTCAATGATGAATAAAAATAGAGATTTGAAGGTTGGGTGACATTTTTAACGTCATTCTTCAAAAATTAAAAATGCTTTCTGACCCATATTTTTAAGTGGATTGATTAGAATGGCAGTCAGAAGACCTGGTTATGGCTCTGGATCTATCATTGATTACATTTGTGACCCTGGGCTCATGACAGGATTACTGTCTCCTGTAACTCTGAAGGATTCTCACATCACATTCTCTTGCTCCTCAATCTTAGTCTGTAGCAGCAAACTTCTAAGTGATCTTCATCAAGACCCCCACTCTCATATGGTCTAATTTCCACAGAGCTGCCTTTCATGGCTTTTCTACCACCTAAAGAACCAAATGTAAAATCTGCCTGCCACAAAAAAAGCTCTATAATTTGGCCCCTTTTTACCTGTGCAACTTCATCTGTCACTGGCGTTTCTGCATTTTTAATACACAGATTTATTCATTGTTCCACAACCATAATGTCTTGGCACATTTACTTAAGCTCTTCCCATAGTTTGGAGCCCTCTCATCATCTATGACTTTTCACTGAGGCCTCCAAGGCCTTGCTCAACCACAACCTCTTCCAAGATGATTTTTAAAAATTAACCTTTCACCATCATCTTCTCATATCACTTTCTTTATTCCTCACTTACATTGACCATCACATGGTAAAGTGGTTGAGGACTCTAGCAGTGAATCAGACAGATACGGTTTCAAGTCTTTGTTCTACCCCTCGCTAAGCTGTGTAACTTTGGGAAAGTAATTTTTTAAAAGATTTTATTTAGCCCTGGATGGCATAGCTTAGTGGATTGAGCGCGGCCTGCAAACCAAAGCATCACAGGTTTGATTCCCAGTCAGGGCACATGCCTGGGTTGCAGGCCACGGTCCCCAGCGACCGCACACTGATGTTTCTCTCTCTTTCTTTCTCTTTCTCCCTCCCTTCCCTCTCTAAAAATAAATAAATAAAATCTTTTAAAAATTAAAAAAAAAAAGATTTATTTATGTGTAGAGAAAGGGGAAGGGAGGAAGAAAGAGAAAAAGATAAACATCAATGTATGGTTGCCTCTCATGCACCCTCCAACCAAGGACCTGGCCCACAACCCAGGCATAAGCCCTTGACTGGGAATTGAACCAGCAACACTTTGGTTCACAGGCCAGTGCTCAATCCACTGAACGATACCAGCCAGGGCTAGGAAAGCAAATTAACCCCCTTGAAATTCAACTTTCATTTACTAAGTGGACCATATGTATAAGGTGTCATCTACATGCATGGAAACCAGCAGAAATTCAGTGAAGAGGAAGCAGTATAACCCATCAGGCTCCCATGTCTAAGCCTCAGAGTCAACTGTGCTTACCAGGGAAGTTCGGTTACTGTCAGTCAGTTGAGTGAGGGTAGAGTAGAAATAGGGAGCAAGAGATTGCTTATTGGTTTTCCCAACTAGTAATAAGGCAACACGTAGCTTCCCATTTGATTTTTTTCTTTGGAATTTTGGTATTCTCAGCAAGTAGCCTTAAAAAAGGAGGAGGAATGAATGGTATGATTCATGAAAGAAATTCCATGCTAGACCCAAAACACTGTCAGCTAGTCTCTTTTGTTCTTATTTTGAATGTAAATGTTCGAGAAGTACTTCCTGAAAGCAGGTAAAAGTTATATATGGAACATCTTAATTCTGTTGTTTGGAAAGTTAACTAACCAACTTCCATCTTGAATGAAACATTCAATTAGATATTTATTGAGAATAAGTTACAGGTCAACATAGAATTATTTTTATGGTTATGACAGTGAGCAATACAAAGTCCCTACCCCAGGGTTCTTATGCTCTCACAGAGAATATGGACATTAATTGAATTACTTCAAGTATGATAAGTGTTAGGAAGAAGAGATATATCCCTAGTATCATAGAATCATACAATAGGAGAACTTAATCTAGTTTATGGAA